>NC_138301.1:120963012-121025512 GCF_965601325.2 Salmo salar | reverse complement strand
TTACCTTTTGACTCCCAGGGAGGAGGTGAGTAGCTGGGTTTTGACCCAGAATGCAGCGCTGTATAGGAAGCTGCCCTCCTTCACCTCTGACCCCGAGTGATGGACCAATGAGAGGACACCGGCATGACACACCTGACTCAGCTTGTTCAGCAGGGAGTCTGGGGAGGGAGAGAGACAGAGAGCTGTACGTGTGTGTGTACATGTTTACATGTAACCGCAGTGTGTATCTAAGGTGTACGCGTGTACCTGAGAGGTGCAGGGCGTCATTTCAGCTAAACTCAGGGTATGGCAAAGTGATGGGGGGGGGGGGGGGGGTTACATTTGATAAAAGTTAAGCTCATTTAATAAATATACACATTTAAATAACTTTAGACTGCAGTCAATGGGAGACCGAACATTCCCCTCAGTCAATAGAGGGACTGAACATTCCCCTCAGTCAATAGAGGAACATTCCCCTCAGTCAATAGAGGGACTGAACATTCCCCTCAGTCAATAGAGGGACTGAACATTCCCCTCAGTCAATAGAGGGACTGAACATTCCCCTCAGTCAATAGAGGACTGAACATTCCCCTCAGTCAATAGAGGGACCGAACATTCCCCTCAGTCAATAGAGGAACATTCCCCTCAGTCAATAGAGGGACTGAACATTCCCCTCAGTCAATAGAGGGACTGAACATTCACCAAACACATCATACAATAATGAACTTCTTGCTATGCACTAGCACAGCACCGGGATTAAAACTCAAGTTTCATGTCAAGTCAAACAGCAGTTACCTTAACAAAGCCATCTACTACTCTGCACTGTTAAAGAATATGTTGTTCTGTTCCCTGCAGCTGCATTAATACCAGAGTATTAAAGTGGAGTTGAGCAGTTGGAAATCTCGCTCTCCGGTACTCCAAGTCCTTTCCAACCACTCTGCTAAAAAAAAAACGCTCCTTGCTCAAAAGGTAAAAAAAAAAAATAGCTGCTTCAAATTCACTCCATTTATTAAAATCCCAATTTAACCAACACCCATCTATTGTTGTGACTACCTGGACCTACCATTTGGTTTTGAAGTACTGAAACCAGTCCATATGATTTGAATGAAAAGTATTTTAATAAACAACAGGAAACGCTGCTTTAGACTCCAAGTAAAAACAAACAGGAAACGCTGCTTTAGACTCCAAGTAAAAACAAACAGGAAACGCTGCTTTAGACTCCAAGTAAAAACAACAGGAAACGCTGCTTTAGACTCCAAGTAAAAACAAACAGGAAACGCTGCTTTAGACTCCAAGTAAAAACAACAGGAAACGCTGCTTTAGACTCCAAGTAAAAACAACAGGAAACGCTGCTTTAGACTCCAAGTAAAAACAAACAGGAAACGCTGCTTTAGACTCCAAGTAAAAACAACAGGAAACGCTGCTTTAGACTCCAAGTAAAAACAACAGGAAACGCTGCTTTAGACTCCAAGTAAAAACAAACAGGAAACGCTGCTTTAGACTCCAAGTAAAAACAAACAGGAAACGCTGCTTTAGACTCCAAGTAAAAACAAACAGGAAACGCTGCTTTAGACTCCAAGTAAAAACAACAGGAAACGCTGCTTTAGACTCCAAGTAAAAACAACAGGAAACGCTGCTTTAGACTCCAAGTAAAAACAACAGGAAACGCTGCTTTAGACTCCAAGTAAAAACAAACAGGAAACGCTGCTTTAGACTCCAAGTAAAAACAACAGGAAACGCTGCTTTAGACTCCAAGTAAAAACAACAGGAAACGCTGCTTTAGACTCCAAGTAAAAACAACAGGAAACGCTGCTTTAGACTCCAAGTAAAAACAAACAGGAAACGCTGCTTTAGACTCCAAGTAAAAACAACAGGAAACGCTGCTTTAGACTCCAAGTAAAAACAACAGGAAACGCTGCTTTAGACTCCAAGTAAAAACAACAGGAAACGCTGCTTTAGACTCCAAGTAAAAACAAACAGGAAACGCTGCTTTAGACTCCAAGTAAAAACAACAGGAAACGCTGCTTTAGACTCCAAGTAAAAACAACAGGAAACGCTGCTTTAGACTCCAAGTAAAAACAACAGGAAACGCTGCTTTAGACTCCAAGTAAAAACAACAGGAAACGCTGCTTTAGACTCCAAGTAAAAACAAACAGGAAATGCTGCTTTGGACTCCAAGTAAAACTAAAAACTAAAAAGACTAGTTCAAGTCCATTACAAAGAAGTCCATCATCATTTTGTTTTTGGTAGGTCTAAAGAAACATTGCGGAAATAAGAAAATGTATTTTAAAAGAAAACAGAATAGCATATTTTAAGTTTATTATCTTACTAGTCTTTGCTTAGTAGCCAGCCAGAGCAATGCTGCCTGGAGTGCATGGACGGAGCAGATACTCTTAGAAAAATGTTACATTTGGAAAAAGAGCTGCACCTCTTGAATTTAAAGAGTTATTTGACAAAGTGTCATTGAAACGGTAGAATAGGATATTTCTGATTCTATATAGAAATCAAAATGTTTTACCCCCGCATGTGACTCTGAAGGAGGATTTGATAAAGCGATGCTCCTTTCCCTGCATCTGTCAATGACAAGATGAGCCCATCTCTTCATGTACAATTTGACAACTGATAATATTAAAATCAATCATCAGACTATTGTCAATTTTAACGTTGTCTATAGGCAAAGTCTTATTATGTGTGAAATTAGTTTCGGTATAGTTTAGGTGTCGTTGGATGGGCCGTCTGTACAGGCTGACCGTCATCGTATGTTGGTGACCTCTGGTACATTCTAATGCCTTTGATTCCATCAAATACACAACAAAATGATTTAATACTTTATCGAGTTTAGCTGCCAGATTAGAAACATTAGCTGTGGTATTGTGTATAGAGATATGACTACGACTTAAATTTAAATATATGAATTCAGTGTATTGTTAGATTTTGTCTAGGTCTATGAGATCAGGACTTTTAAAGCTTTAAAAAAAATATATATATTTAACCATCTTCTCTTGAGATTATTTCCAGTTTTACATAAAGTTATGAATAGTCAGAATGTTTGTTCTTCAAATTATGTATTTTATTAAAACGGAAAAATTAAGTAACAAACCTACTTTATCTTGAAAATGTTATTAAAGGTTAAATCAGTCTTAAGAATGATATCTTTCTGATTTGACACAGCATAAGTTAATTTAAAATTATCCATAGATGGTGTCCTACATATTTCACCTAATTCCGTTTTCGTTCCAAAATTCAGTTTAGTTATTCCCAGTTTTTATGCGTTCTGTTTACGTCTCATGATAAACTTATAAAATGTTAAATACATTTAATTGATTCCCCACTAAGGACAATGCATTTTCTTTATATTGTTGAATTCCGTTTTAACGCCAGGATTACTCGAGGGCCCTAACGATCATATTTGGACCAGAATGAGTCTCTCCACTACCTAATGTTCCTGCAGTGATGATTCACCATCTTCATTAAAATGTTTTCATCATTGATCTGCAGATAATAAAACAAAAAAGCCTAGGTCTACCAGGAACCTATGCAATTTATCGAGCCAAATAAATGGCTCTCTCAGCGATGCGATTCAGTAAGCCAGACTGAATGACAAGACGAGAGTCCCTGACTTTTGCGTCACTGTCTGGCAAGCCCCGACATCCTAGGAAATGAAACCTAGGAAATATTTGGTTTTCAAGGAAACCTATGTGAAACACGCAAAAGAAAATAAATTAATGTGACAGAAAAATAAGTGGATTTAGACTCGTCGTTGGGACGTGCAAATACATGAGCATGCCCTCTCTCTCTCCCTCTTCCATGTAATGAAATTCGACCGCGACCAATCACAGCCACACAAACAGTACCGGGAGGCGGGTCAGACAGCAGAGTGAGCTTCCCTGTCATCGCTGGCTTTATGACTGACAGGCAGCTGTCCTATCAATAGATCGCTAGAAGATGCATATCGTTCATTCTAGCGGGAGAAGGCTTTTAAATGAAAAGAAGCCTAGTTAAATTTATATAGTTGAAAATGTGTTATGTGACCTGGCTGATTAGACGACGCTAATGGAAAACACTCTGTGTCTGGTCCCGTGTGTGTGTGTGTGTGTGTGTGTGTGTGTCTTACCTGACAGGTGTGTGTGTGTGTGTGTCTAACCTGACAGGTGTGTGTGTGTCTGGTCCCGTTTGTGTGTGTGCGTGTGTCTTACCTGACAGGTGTGTGTGTGTCTGGTCCTGTGCGGTGAGTGTGAAGACAGTGAGCAGCAGCTCCTCAGCGGAGGCCAGTAGGAGGCAGTGTGTTACGGAGGTGAAGAACGTGGAGGCCACATCACAGATGAAACACACCAGCGGCTCCAGATTACCCCTCTCAGACAGACCTGCAATACCATACAATACATGTTGATATACAATATTACTGCAATACAATACAAGTTGATATACAATATTCCTGCAATATAATACAGAACTATTACAATACATGTTGATATACAATATTCCTGCAATATAATACAGAACTATTACAATACATGTTGATATACAATATTACTGCAATACAATACAGAACTATTACAATACATGTTGATATACAATATTACTGCAAAACAATACAGAACTATTACAATACAATAATGTTGATATACAATATTACTGCAATATAATAAAGAACTATTACAATACAATAATGTTGATATACAATATTACTGCAATATAATACAGAACTATTACAATACATGTTGATATACAATATTACTGCAATATAATACAGAACTATTACAATACATGTTGATATACAATATTACTGCAATATAATACAGAACTATTACAATACATGTTGATATACAATATTACTGCAATACAATACAGAACTATTACAATACATGTTGATATACAATATTACTGCAATACAATACAGAACTATTACAATACAATAATGTTGATATACAATATTACTGAAATATAATAAAGAACTATTACAATACAATAATGTTGATATACAATATTACTGCAATATAATACAGAACTATTACAATACATGTTGATATACAATATTACTGCAATATAATACAGAACTATTACAATACATGTTGATATACAATATTACTGCAATATAATACAGAAGTATTACAATACATGTTGATATACAATATTACTGCAATACAATACAGAACTATTACAATACATGTTGATATACAATATTACTGCAATACAATACAGAACTATTACAATACAATAATGTTGATATACAATATTACTGCAATATAATACAGAACTATTACAATACAATAATTTTGATATACAATATTACTGCAATATAATACAGAACTATTACAATACATGTTGATATACAATATTACTGCAATATAATACAGAACTATTACAATACATGTTGATATACAATATTACTGCAATATAATACAGAACTATTACAATACATGTTGATATACAATATTACTGCAATATAATACATGTTGATATACAATATTACTGCAATATAATACAGAACTATTACAATACATGTTGATATACAATATTACTGCAATACAATACAGAACTATTACAATACATGTTGATATACAATATTACTGCAATACAATACAGAACTATTACAATACAATAATGTTGATATACAATATTACTGAAATATAATAAAGAACTATTACAATACAATAATGTTGATATACAATATTACTGCAATATAATACAGAACTATTACAATACATGTTGATATACAATATTACTGCAATATAATACAGAACTATTACAATACATGTTGATATACAATATTACTGCAATACAATACAGAACTATTACAATACATGTTGATATACAATATTACTGCAATACAATACAGAACTATCACAATAAAATAATGTTGATATACAATATTACTGCAATATAATACAGAACTATTAAAATACAATACATGTTGATATACAATATTACTGCAATATAATACAGAACTATTACAATACATGTTGATATACAATATTACTGCAATATAATACAGAACTATTACAATACATGTTGATATACAATATTACTGCAATATAATACAGAACTATTACAATACATGTTGATATACAATATTAGTGCAATACAATACAGAACTATTACAATACAATAATGTTGATATACAATATTACGGCAATATAATACAGAACTATTAAAATACAATACATGTTGATATACAATATTACTGCAATATAATACAGAACTATTACAATACATGTTGATATACAATATTACTGCAATATAATACAGAACTATTAAAATACAATACATGTTGATATACAATATTACTGCAATATAATACAGAACTATTAAAATACAATAATGTTGATATACTCAGCGGCCAATTTATTAGGTACACCCATCTAGTAACGGGTCAGACCCCCCCCCCCCCCACCCTTTTGCCTCAAGAACAACCTGAATTCTTCGGGCATGGAAAAGTTGCTCAATTGGTATCAAGGGACATAACGTGCGCCAGAAAAACATTCCCCACATCATTACACCACCACCACCAGCCTGTACCGTTGACAACAGACAGGATGGGGCCATGGACTCGTGCTCCTTACGCCAAATCAGCATGACATAACAGGAACCAGGATTTGTCGGAACAGGCGATGTTTTTCCACCCCTCAAATTGTCCAGTGTTGGTGATCACGCGCCCACTGGAGCCTCTTCTTCTTGTTTTTAGGTGATAGGAGTGAAACCCGGTGTGGTCGTCTGCTGTAGTAGCCCATCCGTGACAAGGACCGACGAGTTGCGCCTTCCCGAGATGCCGTTGTACCGCGCTGTTATTTGTCTGTTTGTGGCCCGCCGATTGGCTTGCAAGATTCTTTCCCTTGTCCTTGGACCTCTCATCAACAAGATGTTTTCGCCACACAGGACTGCCGCTGACTGGATGTTTGTCGAGCCATTTTTTTTTTTCGAGGAAAACCCTTGATACTGTCGTGCTTGAAAAACCCAGGACGCCGGCCGTTTTCTGAGACACTGGAAACGGTGCGCCTGACACCGACGATCATACCGACGCTCAAAGTCGCTTAGGTCACTCGTTTTGCCCATTCTAACGTTCAACTGAACAGTAACTTAATGTCTTGATGCCTGTCTGCTTGCTTTATTTAGCAAGCCACGGCCACGTAACTCACTATCTGTAGGAGCGATCCATTTTGATGAACGGGATGGTATACCTACCTAAGTGTACAATACTACTACAATACAATGGAATACTGTTGATATACAATACTAATATAATAAAGCTACAATACAATGGAATACAATATGTTATAATACTTTAATACACAATTCAATACTGGACATGTTTATTGTCCATTCGTTAAAGCAAACAACGGAAATACACTACATGTCTAAAAGTATATGGACACATTTTTTGTCAAACATCTCATTCCAAAATGGCCACTAATATGGAGTTGGTCCCTCCTTTGCTGCTATAACAGCCTCCACTCTCCTGGGAAGGCTTTGCACTAGATGTTGGAACATTTCTGCGGGGACTTGCTTCCACTCAGCCACAAGAGCATTAGTGAGGTGAGGTGAGGTGATGTTGGGCGATTAGGCCTGGTTCGCAGTCAGCGTTACAATTCATCCCAAAGTTGTTTGATGGGGTTGAGGTCAGGGCTCTGTGCAGGCCAGTCAAGTTCTTCCACACCGATCTTGACAAACCATTTCTGTACGGACCTCGCTTTGTGCACGTGGGCATTGTCATGCTGAAACAGGAAAGGGCCTTCCCCAAACTGTTGCCACAAAGTTGGAAGCACAGAACCGTCTAGAATGTCATTGTATGCTGTAGCGTTAAGATTTCCCTTCACTGGAACTAAGGGGCCTGAACCATGAAAAACAGCCCCAGACCATTATTTCTCCTCCACCAAACTTTACAGTTGGCACTATGCATTGGGGCAGGTAGCGTTCTCCTGGCATCCGCCAATCCCAGATTTGTCCATCAGACTGCCAGATGGTGAAGCGTGATTCATCACTCCAGAGAACGCATTTCCACTGCTGCAGAGTCCAATGGCGGCGAGCTTTACACCACTCCAGCCGACGCTTGGCATTGTGCATGGTGATTTTAGGCTTTGTGCGGCTTCTCGGCCATGGAAACCCACAAAAAGTTATTGTGCTGACGTTGCTTCCAGAGGCAGTTTGGAACTCTGTAGTGAGTGCTGCAACTTAGGACAGACGATTTTTACGTGCTACAACACTCAGAGGTCCCGTTCTGTGAGCTTGTGTGGCCTACCACTTCACGGCTGAGCCGTTGTTGCTCCAAGACATTTCCACTTCACAATAACAGCACTTACAGTTGACCGGGGGCAGCTCTAGCAGGGCAGAAATTTGACAAACTGACTTGTTGGAAAGGTGGCATCCTATGACAGTACCACGTTGAAAGTCACTGAGCTCTTCAGTAAGGCCATTCTACTGCCAATGTTTGTCTATGGAGAGTCCATGGCTATGTGCTCAATTTTATACACCTATCAGCAACTGGTGTGGCTGAAATAGCCAAATCCACTCATTTAAAAGGGGTGTCCACATACTTTTGGCTAGATAGTGTATGTATTCTGCTTGTTTTCCAATGCACCATGTGTTGCCCATTACAATTACCCCCCGGAGTGGGAAACGTCCCGTACTACAAATACAGTCCCTTGAGAGTCACAAGTGTGCATCTGGTACTTTAGCAAGCAGTGGGAAGTTACCACATACGACTGGGAAGAATTCATTTGAAAGGCCGCTCCAACTGGGAAACAGTAGGCGGAAACTGACTATCGTCCTAAACACCCACATGGTGACCTCTGACCTCTATAACAGCAGTTCAACATTTTTTTTTAAATATATAAAACACAATCTATTAATGTAGTTTTTGAACTATCATTTGTTCACAGGCATGATAACTTTAGTTTATGGTTGACACAGCTTGTTCACCATTAGAGAAAACGGCATTTCTCAACGAGTTCAAATCACATGAATGCATCCAACTGGTATTTACAACTTCACAACTGGTAAATTCCCACCTCCCACACGGTTACAAACGCAGCACCAGAGTGGAAACATAACAATTCTGTCAAATAGACAATGCCAGGAACATTGAGAGTGACGTCACAACGTTCAGGAACATTGAGAGTGACGTCACAACGTCCAGGAACATTGAGAGTGACGTCACAACGTTCAGGAACATTGAGAGTGACGTCACAACGTTCAGGAACATTGAGAGTGACGTCACAACGTCCGGGAACATTGAGAGTGACGTCACAACGTCCGGAACATCGAGAATGACATCACAACAGACAACGGTCAGGAACATTGAGAATGACGTCACAACGTCCGGAACATTGAGAGTGATGTCACAACGTCCGGAACATTGAGAGTGACGTCACAACGTCCGGAACATTGAGAGTGACGTCACAACGTCCGGAACATTGAGAGTGACGTCCCAACGGACAACATCAGGAACATTGTGAAATATTGAACGTTGTGACGGCATTTACATTTCCCTGCTGTACCGAACCCGACCCAACGGTGGGTTTGATGAACCGTTACACCCATTAACATACACAGTTGAGAGGAGCACAGGGTCAAGCCACAGCGCAGCACTCCTGGATGAAGAGAATGTATTGAGACATACAGACCTTTAGCCGCCGACAGGGTGGCATGGAGTTTGGCTATCATCTTCTCCACGTACACAGCTCCTATCAGGGGCTCTGGGGAGAAAGACAGAGTGGGGGTGATAATCAGGTTTTGTTTCCAGCATAGGAAGTTCAAGGAGTCACCCCAAATGTATTTTTTCCCCGGGGGCCGCCTAAGGCAATACAGTGTAAAAGATATGTACATATACATATATAGATACATATGCGCCTAACTTGAAAAAGTTAGGAGCACCACATTATGGTCCCGTGTGGCTCAGTTGGTAGAGCATGGTGTTTGCAACGCCAGGGTTGTGGGTTCGATTCCGACGGGGGACCAGTACGGAGAAAGAAAATGTATGAAATGTATGCTAAAGAGCGTCTGCTAAATGACTAAAATGTAAATGTAAATTACATTTAGGAGCACCACATTACATTTTTTTTGTATTTATTGATTGAGATACAGCCCACGTGGAATTCTCGCTACTTTTGAAGGACACGTTGCACGCTATAAACTGATATGTAACACTGACACGTTAGTTAATTATAAAAGATCAGAGATGTTAATATGTATACCTGTCATTGAAATGACAAAATATTAGGTTTCTACAATTGTGTAAAAGCACAATTTTTTTCTCTATTGAGATACATTGAAAATTTCACACCGTCTCGTACAAATACATATTAGGTTGTGATGATGACATGCAAAAAGATCTGTCATTCATTCATTGATCTCCTGAAGAAGCTGTCCTTTTCTTTAGTGATGCACCGATATTACATTTTTGTTCGATACCAATAACCGATTATTTTCCTTGCCAAAAAACCCGGATACCGATATTTAGAATTTTAGCAGCCTTTTAAGCATTCTAGTACAGTTAAGTAGTTAACACACACACACACGGACGCAGCGGTCTAAGGCACTACATCTCAGTGCAAGAGGCATCACTACAGTCCCTGGTTCGAATCCAGGCTGTATCACATCCGGCCGTGATTGGGAGTCCCATAGGGCGGCGCACGATTGACCCAGCGTCATCCGGGCTGTCATTGTAAATAAGAATTTGTTCTTAACTGACTTGACTAGTTAAATAAAGGTCACACACACACACGTAATTTTGTTGGCTTTTACGTATGTCCCCATTACCAGTAAAACATAATCAAAACCTATTTCTTTCACTTACTTGCTGTGCTGTTTCATTGTTCATTTGTTCAGTTGTTTCATTCTCAAGCAGGATTTCGATGGAACGCCATCGACACTTTTCTTTCTATGCCCCAGAATATTTGGATATACTGGTCAAGTTAGCAGGTTGTTAGCTAGCTAGCCAATGAGGTAACATGGCTGAACAAAGTGTAAGCAAACGGTTAACGACCCTGTAAACGTTTTAGAACAGTCCACGACGTGGTTTATGAAAGTAAAATACGAGTCGCTTTAGGAGGATAAAAATGTTGCACCAGTAAAATGGGGGCAGATCTTCTGCAAGTCGTTCGAGTGGTAATGGTGCAACCATGACGCTATAGGAACTAGGTTGACTTTGCTTAAATAAAACTACAACGCCCTTCAGCCCAGCATCCCACATAGTTCTTGACTTGATTTCTCTTATTTCTCTCATGAAAGATTTGATTTCTCTCTAGAAAAAAGGCGCGTTGGGCTCACAAAAAGCCAAACTATATGGAATTCAAGTAATTGAACCAATGTTGGTCGATTAGTTCTTTAATAATAATAAAATATATATATATTTTTAAAGTTGGGTAATCTCTCAGCACTATAAATAACTCAAGCATAGATTGGTATGTTTTTTTTTTTTTACATTTATTTGGCACACAGAAAGAAGAGGACTTGAGTAACTAGATACCAAAATAATTGCACCAATTGGCCTATAGGTGACGCTGTTATAAACAGTCTCACAGACCCTCATATATACCGCCCCGTTTGACCTTGAGACTTTGTATGTACACGTCTTTCCTCAAGCTGAACAAATTTGACCCATAAGGTCTGTCAGGATAGATTTTCCTTCATCTTGGAATTTTTTGAAAACAGTAGAAATATCTCTCATGAAACATAAGTCCAAATAACACTAATTAGAAATGTAGAAACTCTTAACTTAGTTTTAGAAAAGCTAAGGGAGTTGTTTTTTAATAGATGGCTGAGTTATTGATAAATCAAGGAATCAAATTTTACGTGTTCATTTAAATCCTTTGTAGATCCACTTTACAACGGCCTATCAACGTTTAACTTATTGGGTTCATCAAAGACATTATCATGATGAACCATGTTAAGTTTGGCATTGATATCTTAAAAAATAAGGAAACTCAACAATTTACTTTTTTGACTCGTAACACTAACGCTTAATATTATCATTAAAAAAAATAAAAAAAATCTCATGGACTAAAAGTCAGATTCAGTTCAAATTTGGTCTTTGGACTCAACACAATAGTCCCTAGAGTTTGTGAAAATAACACTGATGCATTCAAAGATGGCCACACTATAACATACGCCAATAAGCAGAAATTTGCACAAAAAAAAAAAAGAAATGGACCAGTGGATCAAATTTGGAATGCAGGACCATGGTACACTTCTTAACTTAGTTTGAGAAAAGCTAAGGAATTGATAAAAATATGGCTGAGTTATTGACAAATCAAAAAATATTTTACATTTTAAATTTTAAAAAAAATCACTGTAAATCCACTCCACAGTGGCCTATCAACTAGAAACGTATCTTCGCTATCATGGACGTCCCTAAGATAAACCACACTGAATTTGGTAAACATTGCAAAATTAAAAAAAAAAAAAGCTAAATTATTAATAACGTAACACTAATGCTCAAAACCATCTGTAATCATCTTCACCTCATGAACCATAATGTCAGATTCACTCCAGATTTGGTATTTGTTTTTACATCAGTCGTCAATGGTTGAGAAAGTATTGTTGCTGCATTCAAATACGGCCGCTCTGTACTTACAGACGCACGTTAGTACATACGCTAATGCAAACAAATATTTAAAGAATATTCTTATATTATTCATGAAACCATGAATCAGATTGAGTCCAGATACACAATGAATTTAAGAATGATCAGTTGCTGCATTCAAAGCCGGCCACGCTACACCACTAGATGCCCCCCCCCCCCCCCCAAAAAAAAAACGCAACAAAGTGCCTCTACAAAGCCCTCACTGTGTCACTCAGAAACGTATTCCAGTGTCTGCTTGCAAGCTGAAATTCTTTGCCAGTGCACGTTTAGACTACCCGCCCCTTCCCACCTCCGAAGCACAGGCTGTACTGACGTTACAATGTAATGTACTGACGTTACATTGACGCTTGATTTAGAAGATAAAGTCAGTTTCGTTTTTATTAGCTAAAGAAAGGATTAACTCCTTTAACCTGTTATGGCTAGGGGGCAGTATTTTCACGGCTGGATAAAAAACGTACCCGATTTAATCTGTTTACTACTCCTGCCCAGTAACTAGAATATGCATATAATTATTGGCTTTGGATAGAAAACACCCTAAAGTTTCTAAAACTGTTTGAATGGTGTCTGTGAGTATAACAGAACTCATATGGCAGGCAAAAAACCTGAGAAGATTTCATGCAGGAAGTGGCCTGTCTGACAAGGTGTCGTTCTTCTTGTCTCTGTTTATTGAAGAGTGAGGATCTTAGCTGTCCCGTGACACTTCCTACGGCTGCCATAGGTTCTCAGAAGGCGGCAAAAAGCGGAATCGTGGCTTTGCAGGCTCTGGCTGAAACAAAGTAGCGCGTTTGGGTAGTGGCTGGTTACAGTACTGTGAGACTCAGGCTCGTGCCCGCGTCGACCGAAAGGTTTGTTTTCATTCCTCTGTTTAGCTAAATGGACATTCCCGGTCGGAATATTATCGCTTTTTTACGAGAAAAATGGCATAAAAATGGATTTTAAACAGCGGTTGACATGCTTCGAAGTACGGTAATGGAATATTTAGATTTTTTTGTGTCACGAATTGCGCCATGCGCGCGACCCTTCTTTACCATTCGGATAGTGTCTGGGACGCACGAACAAAACGCCGCTATTCGGATATAACGATGGATTATTTTGGACCAAACCAACATTTGTTATTGAAGTAGCAGTCCTGGGAGTGCATTCTGACGAAGACAACAAAAGGTAATCAAACTTTTATAATAGTAAATCTGATATTGGTGAGTGCTAAACTTGCCGGGTGTCGAAATAGCTAGCCCGTGATGCCTGGGCTATGTACTTAGAATATTGCAAAATGTGCTTTCACCAAAAAGCTATTTTAAAATCGGACATATCGAGTGAATAGAGGAGTTATGTATCTATAATTCTTAAAATAATTGTTATGCTTTTTGTGAACGTTTATCGTGAGTAATTTAGTAAATTGTTAGCAAATTCCCCGGAAGTTCTGAACGTCACATGCTAATGTAAAAAGCTGGTTTTTGATATAAATATGAACTTGATTGAACAAAACATGCATGTATTGTATAACATAATGTCCTAGGTGTGTCATCTGATGAAGATCATCAAAGGTTAGTGCTGCATTTAGCTGTCTTCTGGGTTTTTGTGACATTATATGCTAGCTTTAAAAATGGGTGTCTGATTATTTCTGGCTTGGTACTCTGCTGACATAATCTAATGTTTTGCTTTCGCTGTAAAGCCTTTTTGAAATCGGACAGTGTGGTTCGATAAAGGAGAGTCTCATCTTTAAAATGCTGTGAAATAGTCATATGTTTGAAAAATTGAAGTTTTTGTATTTTTGAGGAATTTGTAATTCGCGCCACGCCTATCATTGGATATTGGAGCAGGTGTTCCGCTAGCGGAACGTCTAGATGTAAGAGGTTAAAATGGTAGTTAAGGATACTGTTAGGCATAGTTATCATGTTTCACGTTGGATTTATTTAACTACAAAAAGGTAAAACTTGTTTTTAATTCTGGTGCCGCTCTGCACACACAAGGTTGTTAGCTAGCTCAAGGTTGTGAGCTATCTCAAAGGACATTCAAAGTTCGCCCATAGAAGCCGCTCCAACCTAGGTATATCTGTGGACCTAATTCATATAATGCATGTCATAAGATGCCCGGCGCTTCGAGGCCTCCTCCTCAACACTCTCTCGCTCTCTCTACACCCGCAAAAACTTCAGTCGCATCTCGTGCTATAGGCTACACTTGTCTGTCCGTCACGCATGTAAACAACTAACTTGCCAGCTCTACGCGCGTTGATTAGTTGAGCAATTGAATGAGCTAAATGTAAAAAAAAATGTAATAAAAAAAATGTGATTTCACAAGTCAGAAAAGGAAAAGAAAGAAAAATGTCTTGATGGTCCTCAACATAAGAAAAAGTGCCATGGTCGCTCCCACAGGTGGTCAGTCACAGTGACAGGGTTAGATCGACAGGGCTACGTGTCTTTCGGATACGGCGGATCGTTGTGCTTGCGTTCGGTCATCCGGGCGCATTTCGGGCAAGTTGTGGAATTGTCATAAACCAGTATTTTGGGGGGTTCGAACCGGTTCAGAACTTTATTTTCCTGGTCGGAACAGTGGAACGAAAAACAAAAAACAATTGTGGTTCTGTTCAGAACAAAACGATTGGAAAATATTTGTGGTTCCAAACCCTGATTAGTAGACCTGTATAAAATCACATATTGTTGCCCTATTATGTGGTTGTAGTGAAAAAGTGGATATTTTATTCAGGAAAATTGACCCCAGAATTGGTATATAAACTCAATACATTCTTAAAGTAATTACTTTAAGAATGATTACCTGCTGAATTCCAAGATAACCAACCTACAACACTAGACCAAGCTTCACTTGCGTCATCCTTGTGGTATTAAAAGATAAACAAGGTAATGCTTTCACTGACTGCACATAAAGGAATATAGTTCCTACATGATAAGAGCGCTTCCGTTGTTATCCATCTGATCTTGTGTCCTTTCCATCATCACCTGAACCCCGTTCATTGCTGCTCGCAACTACATTTTTAGAGAAAGCCTTTTTAGTGTTAAAATAGGCATATAAAAAAAAAAAAGTATTTCCTCGCAGAAATAAATACTTACACAAAATACTCTGTATTGGAATAGTAATGTCCAATTCGACATTTGAATAACCGTGCACATCCCTAGTGTGTGTTCACCATTATTGTGATGCTAAGACAGCGCTAGGCTAATTAGTGTGTGTGTGTGTGTGTGTGTGTGTGTGTGTGTGTGTGTGTGTGTGTGTGTGTGTATTCTCACCATTATTATGATGCTGAGACAGCGCTAGGCTGATCAGAGCCCAGCTGTCCCTATTAGGGGCGGAGCCGGACCCTTTCAGTCCCGCCTCACACAGCTCCTCAGCCAACCCCAGCAGCCGCTCACCCAGCACGGAGCCCTTAAACCAATCACCACACGCCTGCAGAGATACAGGGTCCGCACACGCCTTTTGTATGATCTGGAGAAGAACTCCCCATTTCAGATCCATCTGTAGGTGAGACAGAGAATAAGGCTAGGACCATCTCTACCAGCATACTATTGAGTTACAGAGCTAAGAGTCAGGGAATTGGCAGCTACAGAGCTAAGAGTCAGGGAATTGGCGGCTACAGAGCTAAGAGTCAGGGAATTGGCGTCTACAGAGCTAAGAGTCAGGGAATTGGCGTCTACAGAGCTAAGAGTCAGGGAATTGGCGGCTACAGAGCTAAGAGTCAGGGAATTGGCGTCTACAGAGCTAAGAGTCAGGGAATTGGCAGCTACAGAGCTAAGAGTTAGGGAATTGGCAGCTACAGAGCTAAGAGTCAGGGAATTGGCAGCTACAGAGCTAAGAGTTAGGGAATTGGCAGCTACAGAGCTAAGAGTTAGGGAATTGGCAGCTACAGAGCTAAGAGTCAAGGAATTGGCAGCTACAGAGCTAAGAGTCAGGGAATTGGCAGCTACAGAGCTAAGAGTTAGGGAATTGGCGTCTACAGAGCTAAGAGTCAGGGAATTGGCGTCTACAGAGCTAAGAGTCAGGGAATTGGCAGCTACAGAGCTAAGAGTCAGGGAATTGGCGGCTACAGAGCTAAGAGTCAGGGAATTGGCGTCTACAGAGCTAAGAGTTAGGGAATTGGCAGCTACAGAGCTAAGAGTCAGGGAATTGGCAGCTACAGAGCTAAGAGTCAGGGAATTGGCAGCTACAGAGCTAAGAGTTAGGGAATTGGCGGCTACAGAGCTAAGAGTCAGGGAATTGGCAGCTACAGAGCTAAGAGTTAGGGAATTGGCGGCTACAGAGCTAAGAGTCAGGGAATTGGCAGCTACAGAGCTAAGAGTCAGGGAATTGGCAGCTACAGAGCTAAGAGTCAGGGAATTGGCAGTTAGAGTTGACAGAGTTACAGCGATGATAGTTAGAGTTGACGTTACCGTGGTGATATGGTTGAGGATGCGTGTGGTCTCCTGTGGACTGCAACAGCGTAGAGAACTGAACACCATCTCTACCAGGTAACTGGTGTCTCTCCTGTAATATAATATAACATAATATAATATGATATGATATAATATAATATAATGTAATATAATATGAGAACTGAACACCATCTCTGAACTTTAGTCACTGTTACTAGCCGGTTACCACCCGGTTACGCAACCCTGCAGCCCTACATACATAGTCAAGGAACAATGGTCACTTTATTAATACTGGTCACTAAAAAATATCACATGACTGGGCAGGGGCGCAGCCATGGGTAGATCTCCAGGAAGAGGACTGTGTTGACGGTGATAGCCGTAAGCAGTATTGATTGTTGATGTTCATGTGGATGTACACCACCAAAATACATTTCTAGTATAATTTGCCGCTTTGAAATTCAGTTCTGATTCTAGTAATATATAGTAAATAGCAGACGCTTTTAAAGCACCTTATAACAATATGATATCAAGGCTAAATCCCATCCGGCCGTGATTGGGAGTCCCATAGGACGGCACACAATTGGCCCAGCGTCGTCCGGGTTTGGCCGATATATCTATCTATCTATATATATATATATATATATAGATATATATATAGATATATAGATATATATATAGATATATATATATATATAGATATATATAGATATATATATTTATTTATATATTTCTTTATTTATATTTTAATGAGTGTGTACATTACCTGTCCTCCTGCCCCAGCCACAACACCACATGTTCCAGCAGAAACCGCACAGCAGGGTTACTGGGAGGGGGCACCCCACTTCCTCCTCCTCCTCCGTCTGCCTTCTGTTCATACTTCCCTTTTAATTGCTCCTCTTCTGATGTGATGAGCAGCATCTGGGGGGAAAGATTAGAGAAATCATTATTTGACTAAGAGTTAGAATCAATATAATGCTAATGAAGTATGATGTTAAAAGGTGACTTCCTGCAATCAATATACAAAATATATCTGTGACTGATAATGTTACTGTGAAGAAAATAACAGTTTATCTCCAATAAAGAACACAGTAGAGAAAATGGACTAAAAGGAAGGAAGGAAGGAAGACTCACGGTGAAGACCCTGGGGGTATGGAAGGAGCGAAGAAGAAGAGAGAGGTACACCAGGTGCCTCTCTGAGTTCTTCTCATTCACATGGGAGTAACTGATCTGTGCCTGCTGACAGACAATCTCCTCTAGGTGCCAGCTCTTCAGGGGGCCCTCGGCTGTCTCCTGGCCCAGCTCAGGGGCCTCCAGCTGGGCATACTTCAGCGCCACCTCGTCCTCTTCCTCTGGAGAACCAGAACTCTCTGGCTCAGAGAAACAGATCTTCACCGATCTCTTCTTCTTGGTCTGCTTCCTGCCTGCACTCACTGGGCTCTGCATCACCTGGAGGAGATAGAGATGGATAGAAATAATAAGAAACAGAGAGAGCGAACAGAGAGACAGAGAGAGAGAGAAAGAGAGAGAAAGAGAAAGAGAACAGAGAGAGAAACAGAGAGAGAGAGAGAGAGAGAGAGAGAGAGAGAACAGAGAGACAGAGAGAGAGAGAAAGAGAGAGAAAGAGAAAGAGAACAGAGAGAGAAACAGAGAGAGAGAGAGAGAGAGAGAGAGAGAGAGAACAGAGCGAGACAGAGAGAGAGAGAGAGAGAGAAACAGAGAGAGAGAAAGAGAGAAACAGAGAGAGAGAAAGAGAGAGAGAGAAAGAGAGAAACAGAGAGAGAGAAAGAGAGAGAGAGAAAGAGAACAGAGCGAGACAGAGAAACAGAGAGAGAGAGAAAGAGAGAGAGAGAAAGAGAACAGAGCGAGACAGAGAGAGAGAGAGAGAGAGAGAGAGAAACAGAGAGATAGAAAGAGAGAGAGAGACAGACACTTAGAGACATACAAACAGGCAGACAGACACACATACCTGTAGCAGCGAGGACATTCCTTCCAGGTCTTTCAGCTCCAGACTGTCACTCTGTACACGACGGGCGAACATCACCCTAAGCCCCTCCCAGAAGTCTGCCAGCAGCCTATCAAAGACAACCTCGTTCTCTCCCTCGCTAAGCACACCCACATCCTGGAGTCCAGCCCTCTTCTCCCAGGAGATGAGCATGTCCGTAACCAATGGGAAAAGGGGACCGGCTTGGAGGGAGGGGCTTCCAAGGGCACTGTCAATGAGGGGGAGGAGCTATGGACAGAGAGGAAAGATATATTATAATTCTGTGTATGTGCCTGTTGTTACCTGTTGTTCTAGGAGCATGTTGTTACCTGTTGTTACCTGTTGTTACCTGTTGTTCTAGGAGCATGTTGTTACCTGTTGTTATAGGAGCATGTTGTTACCTGTTGTTACCTGTTGTTACCTGTTGTTCTAGGAGCATGTTGTTACCTGTTGTTACCTGTTGTTCTAGGAGCATGTTGTTACCTGTTGTTATAGGAGCATGTTGTTACCTGTTGTTATAGGAGCATGTTGTTACCTGTTGTTACCTGTTGTTACCTGTTGTTCTAGGAGCATGTTGTTACCTGTTGTTATAGGAGCATGTTGTTACCTGTTGTTACCTGTTGTTACCTGTTGTTATAGGAGCATGTTGTTACCTGTTGTTACCTGTTGTTACCTGTTGTTCTAGGAGCATGTTGTTACCTGTTGTTATAGGAGCATGTTGTTACCTGTTGTTACCTGTTGTTACCTGTTGTTATAGGAGCATGTTGTTACCTGTTGTTACCTGTTGTTCTAGGAGCATGTTGTTACCTGTTGTTATAGGAGCATGTTGTTACCTGTTGTTACCTGTTGTTACCTGTTGTTATAGGAGCATGTTGTTACCTGTTGTTACCTGTTGTTACCTGTTGTTATAGGAGCATGTTGTTACCTGTTGTTATAGGAGCATGTTGTTACCTGTTGTTACCTGTTGTTACCTGTTGTTCTAGGAGCATGTTGTTACCTGTTGTTACCTGTTGTTATAGGAGCATGTTGTTACCTGTTGTTATAGGAGCATGTTGTTACCTGTTGTTACCTGTTGTTACCTGTTGTTCTAGGAGCATGTTGTTACCTGTTGTTACCTGTTGTTCTAGGAGCATGTTGTTACCTGTTGTTACCTGTTGTTCTAGGTGCGTGTTGTTACCTGTTGTTCTAGGAGCACGGAGCGTGTTGTTACCTGTTGTTCTAGGAGCACGGAGCGTGTTGTTACCTGTTGTTCTAGGAGCACGGAGCGTGTTGTTACCTGTTGTTCTAGGAGCACGGAGCGTGTTGTTACCTGTTGTTCTAGGAGCACGGAGCGTGTTGTTACCTGTTGTTCTAGGAGCACGGAGCGTATTTGTGTGTGTTCCTCCTCTTCCTCAGTATTCTGTAACACAGTGTATCTCAAACACTCGACTGCTGACACCACTATAGCAGCACTCTCTGATGGACTGGACACAGCACGCTCACTGGACAAGCTGCAACACACACACACTCTGGGTTAAATACTGCAGCTGGACTCTCCGATGGGATAACACACACACTCCTCCCCCAACCCCCCTCTCTCTCCTCCCCCCCACCGCCCTCTCTCTCCTTCCCCCAACCTCCCTCTCCTTCCTCCCCCCCACCGCCCTCCCTCTCCTCCCCCCAACCTCCCTCTCCTCCCCCCAACCGCCCTCCCTCTCCTCCCCCCCACCGCCCTCTCTCTCCTTCCCCCAACCTCCCTCTCCTTCCTCCCCCCCACCGCCCTCCCTCTCCTCCCCCCAACCTCCCTCTCCTCCCCCCAACCGCCCTCCCTCTCCTCCCCCCACCTCCCTCTCCTTCCTTCCCCCAACCTCCCTGTCCTTCCTTCCCCCAACCTCTCTCTCCTCCCCCCAACCGCCCTCTCTCTCCTTCCCCCCCACCTCCCTCTCCTTCCTTCCCCCAACCTCCCTCTCCTCCCCCCCACCGCCCTCCCTCTCCTCCCCCCCCACCGCCCTCCCTCTCCTCCCCCCAACCCCCCTCTCTCTCCTCCCCCCAACCCCCCTCTCTCTCCTCCCCCCAACCGCCCTCTCTCTCCTTCCCCCCCACCTCCCTCTCCTTCCTTCCCCCAACCTCCCTCTCCTCCCCCCCACCGCCCTCCCTCTCCTCCCCCCCCACCGCCCTCCCTCTCCTCCCCCCAACCCCCCTCTCTCTCCTCCCCCCAACCCCCCTCTCTCTCCTCCCCCCCCACCGCCCTCCCTCTCCTCCCCCCCCACCGCCCTCCCTCTCCTTCCCCCCCACCGCCCTCCCTCTCCTCCCCCCAACCCCCCTCTCTCTCCTCCCCCCCCCACCGCCCTCTCTCTCCTCCCCCCAACCCCCCTCTCTCTCCTTCACCAACCTCCCTCTCCTTACCCTTGTATGAGACAGCTGTAGAAGGTTGTGTAGAAGTCTAGGTTAGGTGTAGTGACCTCAGTGGGTAGTTTACTGATGAGGGGCAGCAGGTTAGGGTGGAGGGCTGTAGCCGAACCTTTACCTCCATCCTTTAACAGGGACCACAGTTTAGGCAGAACAGCCTTCCTGGCGTTGACATGACTCCAACAGTCCTGGGACAGAGACAGAGGGCGTACTTGGTAACAATGACCCAGCACATTACACGTTTTCCCCTTTAATTAATAAAGCCTATGATTTAATAAAATGCAAAAGCCATTTTAAAAACATCTGACTGAATGCTGAAGGTATGGTGCAGATGTAGACTACGAATACTAGAACAGGGATGGGGTTAGGGCTACCTCTCGTTGGCGCCAGCAGCTGTGCACAGTTATCTGACTTCTAGATCAATGGCATAGGCAGTTACATGCACACAAGTTTGAGAGGCTGAAAGAGAGTCTGAAAGAGAGTCTGAAAGAGAGGCTGAAAGAGAGGCTGAAAGAGAGTCTGGAGGAGAGGCTGGAGGACGGGGCTGGAGGACGGGGCTGGAGGACGGGGCTGAAAGAGAGTCTGGAGGACGGGGCTGAAAGAGAGTCTGGAGGACGGGGCTGAAAGAGAGTCTGGAGGACGGGGCTGAAAGAGAGTCTGGAGGACGGGGCTGAAAGAGAGTCTGGAGGACGGGGCTGAAAGAGAGGCTAGAGGACGGGGCTAGAGGAGAGGCTGGAGGAGAGGCTGGATCAATTCAGTATTTTCGTAATGAGGAAGAAATAAAACGAATACGTAAAAAACATTGGTGAACTGGCGATTCATAATGTTTGAATCAGTTTTCTGACTGATGCACATCGGTGAAACCCTATGGAAATTACAATCACCAAATACATATACATTTTTTAACGTCCTTATTTGGGGATTTTAAAACGTGTTTATTATGATCAACTTCGATACCCACGTTGAATTCTTTGGAAGTTTGCTACAAAATCGAGATTTAATTAAATATTGATCCATTCTGACTACTAGATATTTAATTAAATACTGATCCATTATGACTAATTAAATACTGATCCATTCTGACTACTAGATATTTAATTAAATACTGATCCATTCTGACTACTAGATATTTAATTAAATACTGATCCATTCTGACTACTAGATATTTCATTAAATAATGAGCCATTCTGACTACTAGATATTTAATTAAATACTGGTTTATTCTCACTACTAGATATTTAATTAAATACTGATTTATTCTCACTACTAGATATATAATTAAATACGGATTCATTCTGACTACTACATTTGTTGTCACACAGGACTATGTGCTGACGCGGACAAATCACGGGCCAGCAGGCTATGAGGAAGCTTGCGCCCTCATTAACGCTCTTAACACATGAATGAAAACTGCAGTGTCAACAAGCCTGTCAAATGGAAACGGAGAGGCTGACCAATGTCTATGGAGCTGACAGAATAGAGATGGAGGGACTGACCAATGTCTATGGAGCTGACAGAGTAGAGATGGAGGGACTGACCAATGTCTATGGGGCTGACAGAGTAGAGATGGAGGGACTGACCAATGTCTATGGAGCTGACAGAATAGAGATGGAGGGACTGACCAATGTCTATAGGGCTGACAGAGTAGAGATGGAGGGACTGACCAATGTCTATGGAGCTGACAGAGTAGAGATGGAGGGACTGACCAATGTCTATGGAGCTGACAGAATAGAGATGGAGGGACTGACCAATGTCTATAGGGCTGACAGAGTAGAGATGGAGGGACTGACCAATGTCTATGGAGCTGACAGAGTAGAGATGGAGGGACTGACCAATGTCTATAGGGCTGACAGAGTAGAGATGGAGGGACTGACCAATGTCTATGGAGCTGACAGAGTAGAGATGGAGGGACTGACCAATGTCTATGGAGCTGACAGAGTAGAGATGGAGGGACTGACCAATGTCTATAGGGCTGACAGAGTAGAGATGGAGGGACTGACCAATGTCTATGGAGCTGACAGAGTAGAGATGGAGGGACTGACCAATGTCTATAGGGCTGACAGAGTAGAGATGGAGGGACTGACCAATGTCTATGGAGCTGACAGAGTAGAGATGGAGGGACTGACCAATGTCTATAGGAGGCTGACAGAGTAGAGATGGAGGGACTGACCAATGTCTATGGAGCTGACAGAGATAGAGATGGAGGGACTGACCAATGTCTATAGGAGCTGACAGAGTAGAGATGGAGGGACTGACCAATGTCTATGGAGCTGACAGAGTAGAGATGGAGGGACTGACCAATGTCTATAGGAGCTGACAGAGTAGAGATGGAGGGACTGACCAATGTCTATGGAGCTGACAGAGTAGAGATGGAGGGACTGACCAATGTCTATAGGGCTGACAGAGTAGAGATGGAGGGACTGACCAATGTCTATGGAGCTGACAGAATAGAGATGGAGGGACTGACCAATGTCTATAGGGCTGACAGAGTAGAGATGGAGGGACTGACCAATGTCTATGGAGCTGACAGAGTAGAGATGGAGGGACTGACCAATGTCTATAGGGCTGACAGAGTAGAGATGGAGGGACTGACCAATGTCTATGGAGCTGACAGAGTAGAGATGGAGGGACTGACCAATGTCTATAGGGCTGACAGAGTAGAGATGGAGGGACTGACCAATGTCTATGGAGCTGACAGAGTAGAGATGGAGGGACTGACCAATGTCTATGGAGCTGACAGAGTAGAGATGGAGGGACTGACCAATGTCTATGGAGCTGACAGAGTAGAGATGGAGGGACTGACCAATGTCTATGGAGCTGACAGAGTAGAGATGGAGGGACTGACCAATGTCTATGGAGCTGACAGAATAGAGATGGAGGGACTGACCAATGTCTATGGAGCTGACAGAGTAGAGATGGAGGGACTGACCAATGTCTATAGGGCTGACAGAGTAGAGATGGAGGGACTGACCAATGTCTATGGAGCTGACAGAGTAGAGATGGAGGGACTGACCAGAATGGAGAACATAGAGTCACCATGTTCTGGAATTAACAGTGCTAGGCAGTCTAGTGGTTAGAGCGTTGGACTAGTAACCGGAAGGTTGCAAGACCGAATCCCCCGATCTGACAAGGTCAAAATCTGTTGTCCAGCCCCTGAACAAGGCAGTTAACCCACTGTTCCCTGGTAGGCTGTCATTGTAAATAAGAATTTGTTCTTAACTGACTTGCCCTAGTTAAATAATGGGAAAATAAAAAAATAGTCACTCTAAAGAGCTGTAATTCTGATGATCGTATTTGCCGTCCTTTTTTTGTTTTCCAACGTTGACCTGGCTAGGTTGTTGGTAACGCTGAGCTTTCAAATGAAGCGTCTGCTGCAAAGGTTTAACAGTGGACCATCATCCGGTTCATAGACATTAAAACCAGGTTTACGCCATCAGGCAACATGGAAAAAGACTACAACGACCACAATCATTTCCTAGTTACGGCCACGTTCACCATGATCCTTAGCAACAAACCCCAAAAAAAATTGTGTGCCATTCAACCCCGTTCAGAAATAAATGGCAAAGCTTCAAATAATCCCGGGAGATTTCCATAGAAATATAGTAGATGACGTCAGCCCTATCACTACCTACCCGGTTTGAAGGTCTGTGGTTAAATCACACCCAAAAGACTTACTGTTAAGGTGGAGAGTGTGTGGAGTACAGCTTCCCAGAGAGGAGGCAGCACCACCGGGTCCGTGTCGTCTATAGACAGCAGAACAGCAGGACAAACTCTGGCAGCCTCCGTCTGCACCAGACCTGGAGTGTGTTCACACAGGGAAGAGACCACCTCGAAGAAAGCACCACGCACCTAGAGAGACCAGAGGACACACCGAGGAGGTTAGTGGAGGGGGTGTGTGTGTGTGTGTGTGTGTGTGTAGGTGTGTGTGTGTACCCTATCTCCGTACCTGTGGGGTCTTGTGTCTGCTGTACTTCCAGAACTTGGCCTGGTTGAGGAGGTGTGTCAGTCTGTCCTGTAGGTTGTGTGTGTCTGTCTGGGGTAAGGAGGACAGTAGTCTCTTCACCCCCAGTAGAGAGCTGGTAAGTAGACGGAGAAACTTCGCTTCCCTCTCCTCTTCTGGAACACTCCTCATAACACATCAATCAACAGGTTAATGAATCAGTCTCTACCTCTGCTGCTGGCCTATCATATAACACATCAATCAACAGGTTAATGAATCAGTCTCTACCTCTGCTGCTGGCCTATCATATAATACATCACCAACAGGTTAATGAATCAGTCTCTACCTCTGCTGCTGGCCTATCATATAATACATCACCAACAGGTTAATGAATCAGTCAGTCTCTACCTCTGCTGCTGGCCTATCATATAACACATCACCAACCGGTTAATGAATCAGTCTCTACCTCTGCTGCTGGCCTATCATATAACACATCACCAACCGGTTAATGAATCAGTCTCTACCTCTGCTGCTGGCCTATCATATAACACATCACCAACAGGTTAATGAATCAGTCTCTACCTCTGCTGCTGGCCTATCATATAATACATCACCAACAGGTTAATGAATCAGTCAGTCTCTACCTCTGCTGCTGGCCTATCATATAATACATCACCAACAGGTTAATGAATCAGTCAGTCTCTACCTCTGCTGCTGGCCTATCATATAACACATCACCAACCGGTTAATGAATCAGTCTCTACCTCTGCTGCTGGCCTATCATATAACACATCACCAACAGGTTAATGAATCAGTCAGTCTCTACCTCTGCTGCTGGCCTATCATATAACACATCAATCAACAGGTTAATGAATCAGTCAGTCTCTACCTCTGCTGCTGGCCTATCATATAACACATCACCAACAGGTTAATGAATCAGTCTCTACCTCTGCTGCTGGCCTATCATATAACACATCACCAACAGGTTAATGAATCAGTCTCTACCTCTGCTGCTGGCCTATCATATAACACATCACCAACAGGTTAATGAATCAGTCAGTCTCTACCTCTGCTGCTGGCCTATCAGCCCCTAGCCAGGGTTATTTAGTCTGCACTTGAGATCACAGCTACTCTGGCATTATGGGTATGACTTCATTCTTCCTTATTGTCAAGTACCCAGCTTACTATGGGTGCAAAACAACAGTCAGATGTTATTTAAAAAAAAATAGATGAACTACTCACTGTGGGTCACTTAGGGTGTCTGGGGTCTCCTTCAGCAAGTTGTCTTGAAGCACCTGAAGTTCATCATCATCATCATCATCATCATCGTCACTCAGGTTAAAGACCTCTTCATCATTTTGACAATCATCTCCCTCAACACCACCCCACCTAACCCAACCTAACTCTCTCTTTACTATAATATAGACTACTGACAGTGAGGACCTCTATACTATAATATAGACTACTGACAGTGAGGACCTCTATACTATAATATAGACTACTGACAGTGAGGACCTCTATACTATAATATAGACTACTGACAGTGAGGACCTCTATACTATAATATAGACTACTGACAGTGAAGACCTCGCTCTATACTATAATATAGACTACTGACAGTGAAGACCTCTCTTCACTATAATATAGACTACTCACAGTGAAGACCTCTCTTCACTATAATATAGACTACTGACAGTGAAGACCTCTCTCTATACTATAATATAGACTACTGCCAGTGAAGACCTCGCTCTATACTATAATATAGACTACTGACAGTGAAGACCTCTCTCTATACTATAATATAGACTACTGACAGTGAAGACCTCTCTCTATACTATAATATAGACTACTGACAGTGAAGACCTCTCTCTTTACTATAATATAGACTACTGACAGTGAAGACCTCTCTCTATAATATAATATAGACTACTCACAGTGAAGACCTCTCTCTATAATATAGACTACTGACAATGAAGACCTCTCTTCACTATAATATAGACTACTGACAGTGAAGACCTCTCTTCACTATAATATAGACTACTGACAGTGAGGACCTCTCTCTATACTATAATATAGACTACTGACAGTGAAGACCTCTCTTCACTATAATATAGACTACTGACAGTGAAGACCTCTCTCTATACTATAATATAGACTACTGACAGTGAAGACCTCTCTCTTCACTATAATATAGACTACTGACAGTGAAGACCTCTCTTCACTATAATATAGACTACTGACAGTGAAGACCTCTCTCTTCACTATAATATAGACTACTGACAGTGAAGACCTCTCTTCACTATAATATAGACTACTGACAGTGAAGACCTCTCTTCACTATAATATAGACTACTGACAGTGAAGACCTCTCTTCACTATAATATAGACTACTGACAGTGAAGACCTCTCTCTATACTATACTATAGACTACTGACAGTGAAGACCTCTCTCTTCACTATAATATAGACTACTGACAGTGAAGACCTCTCTTCACTATAATATAGACTACTGACAGTGAAGACCTCTCTCTTCACTATAATATAGACTACTGACAGTGAAGACCTCTCTTCACTATAATATAGACTACTGACAGTGAAGACCTCTCTCTATACTATAATATAGACTACTGACAGTGAAGACCTCTCTTCACTATAATATAGACTACTGACAGTGAAGACCTCTCTTCACTATAATATAGACTACTGACAGTGAAGACCTCTCTTCACTATAATATAGACTACTGACAGTGAGGATCTCTCTCTTCACTATAATATAGACTACTGACAGTGAAGACCTCTCTTCACTATAATATAGACTACTCACAGTGAGAACCTCGTCCTTGCAGAAGCTAAGAGCCTCAGCCTGTTTGCTGGGGGGGAAGGCAGCGCTGAAGGCCTGGCAGGCAGCAGAGGCAGCAGGGGGATAGCTGTCACACTGAGACAGCAGCCAGTGGCCCATCACACTCTTCAGGTAGGGGGCGAGACTACGCCGCACCTAGGCTCATACAGAGATCAGTGGGTCATACAGAGATCAGTGGGTCATACAGAGATCAGTGGGTCATACAGAGATCAGTGGGTCATACAGAGATCAGTGGGTCATACAGAGATCAGTGGGTCATACAGAGATCAGTGGGTCATACAGAGATCAATGGCTTATACAGAGATCAATGGCTTATACAGAGATCAGTGGGTTATACAGAGATCAGTGGGTTATACAGAGATCAGTGGGTCATACAGAGATCAGTGGGTCATACAGAGATCAGTGGGTTATACAGAGATCAGTGGGTTATACAGAGATCAGTGGGTCATACAGAGATCAGTGGGTTATACAGAGATCAGTGGGTTATACAGAGATCAGTGGGTCATACAGAGATCAGTGGGTCATACAGAGATCAGTGGGTTATACAGGTGTGTCCGTCTTGCTGTCCGTCCGTCCGTCTTGCTGTCCGTCCGTCCGTCCGTCTTGCTGTCTGTCCGTCCGTCTTGCTGTCCGTCAGTCCGTCCGTCTTGCTGTCTGTCCGTCCGTCCGTCCGTCTTGCTGTCTGTCCGTCCGTCCGTCTTGCTGTCTGTCCGTCCGTCCGTCTTGCTGTCCGTCCGTCCGTCCGTCTTGCTGTCCGTCCGTCCGTCCGTCTTGCTGTCCGTCCGTCCGTCCGTCTTGCTGTCCGTCCGTCCGTCTTGCTGTCCGTCCGTCCGTCTTGCTGTCCGTCCGTCCGTCCGTCTTGCTGTCTGTCCGTCCGTCTTGCTGTCTGTCCGTCCGTCCGTCTTGCTATCCGTCTTGCTGTCTGTGTGTCTGTCCGTCTTGCTGTCTGTCTGTCCGTCTTGCTGTCTGTCTGTCCGTCTTGCTGTCTGTCTGTCCGTCTTGCTGTCTGTCTGTCTGTCTGTCCGTCTTGCTGTCTGTCTGTCTGTCTGTCCGTCTTGCTGTCTGTCTGTCTGTCTGTCCGTCTTGCTGTCTGTCTGTCCGTCCGTCTTGCTGTCTGTCTGTCTGTCCGTCTTGCTGTCTGTCTGTCCGTCCGTCTGGCTGTCTGTCTGTCCGTCCGTCTTGCTGTCTGTCTGTCCGTCTTGCTGTCTGTCTGTCCGTCTTGCTGTCTGTCTGTCCGTCTTGCTGTCTGTCTGTCCGTCCGTCTTGCTGTCTGTCTGTCTGTCTGTCCGTCTTGCTGTCTGTCTGTCTGTCCGTCTTGCTGTCTGTCTGTCTGTCCGTCTTGCTGTCTGTCTGTCCGTCCGTCTTGCTGTCTGTCTGTCTGTCCGTCTTGCTGTCTGTCTGTCCGTCCGTCTGGCTGTCTGTCTGTCCGTCCGTCTTGCTGTCTGTGTGTCTGTCCATCTTGCTGTCTGTCTGTCCGTCCGTCTTGCTGTCTCCCACCTTCAGGACCAGTTGTTCAAACGCCTGCTGGGTGGCCTCTCTCACACGTCGGTCGTGGTCCTGGAATCAACAACATCAGAGTCATGGGTTCAAGTCCCACAAGGATCACATAGAAAATGCAAACACTTGAGACCCCCTCCAAGTGTAGCAGCTCACTAAGACTCACCATTGAAATCTTGCAGTAGATCCTGGGCCAGTAAGGTAGAACTCCTTTAACGACCTCTGAGTCCCGCTCCTGACACATAGCCCCAAACTCCTGCACTGCCTGTAGGGGAGAAACAGAGAGCAAAATGTCAGAGCCTCCGGGACAGGGCTGGTGTGTGTGTGTGTGTGTGTGTGTGTGTGTGTGTGTGTGTGTCTGTTTGCGTGCACTAAGTCTAGAACATTCTTCTCCCAAGGGAACTGAAGCGACTGGTACTCTGATATCAGTTTTTGGTACTCTATTAGTCTTTATGGTATGCTGCCTGTATTTTATTTTAATCTGACAATGTTTTTTTTTAGAGCCCAATTCAAACAGTCCCATTTTTTACCACATTCTAGCTCAGAAAATCTTTTTATATCTCCTGCACACATGAACGGTTTAGGGGCGGAGAGAGACGTTTAGGGGCGGAGAGAGACGTTTAGGGGCGGAGAGAGACGTTTAGGGGCGGAGAGAGACGTTTAGGGGAGGAGGGAGACGTTTAGGGGAGGAGAGAGACGTTTAGGGGCGGAGAGAGACGTTTAGGGGCGGAGAGAGACGTTTAGGGGCGGAGATACGTTTAGGGGCGGAGGGAGACGTTTAGGGGCGGAGGGAGACGTTTAGGGGCGGAAGGAGACGTTTAGGGGCGGAAGGAGACGTTTAGGGGCGGAGAGAGACGCTCAGAGAGACGTTTAGGGGCGGAGAGAGACGTTTAGGGGCGGAGAGAGACGTTTATAGGGGCGGAGAGAGACGTTTAGGGGCGGAGAGAGACGTTTAGGGGCGGAGAGAGACGTTTAGGGGCGGAGAGAGACGTTTAGGGGCGGAGAGAGACGTTTAGGGGCGGAGAGAGACGTTTAGGGGCGGAGAGAGACGTTTAGGGGCGGAGAGAGACGTTTAGGGGAGGAGGGAGACGTTTAGGGGCGGAGAGAGACGTTTAGGGGCGGAGAGAGACGTTTAGGGGCGGAGATACGTTTAGGGGCGGAGGGAGACGTTTAGGGGCGGAGGGAGACGTTTAGGGGCGGAGGGAGACGTTTAGGGGCGGAGAGAGACGTTTAGGGGCGGAGAGAGACGTTTAGGGGCGGAGACGTTTAGGAGTGGAGGTAGACGTGGACCGATGTGCTGACTAGTGTAGGAGTGGAGGTAGATGTGGGTCGATGTGCTGGCTAGTGTAGGAGTGGAGGAAGACGTGGACCGATGTGCTGGCTAGTGTAGGAGTGGAGGTAGATGTGGGTCGATGTGCTGGCTAGTGTAGGAGTGGAGGTAGATGTGGACCGATGTGCTGGCTAGTGTAGGAGTGGAGGTAGACGTGGACCGATGTGCTGGCTAGTGTAGGAGTGGATGTAGACGTGGACCGATGTGCTGACTAGTGTAGGAGTGGAGGTAGACGTGGGTCGATGTGCTGACTAGTGTAGGAGTGGAGGTAGACGTGGGTCGATGTGCTGGCTAGTGTAGGAGTGGAGGTAGACGTGGGTCGATGTGCTGGCTAGTGTAGGAGTGGAGGTAGATGTGGACCGATGTGCTGACTAGTGTAGGAGTGGAGGTAGACGTGGGTCGATGTGCTGGCTAGTGTAGGAGTGGAGGTAGATGTGGACCGATGTGCTGGCTAGTGTAGGAGTGGAGGTAGATGTGGACCGATGTGCTGACTAGTGTAGGAGTGGAGGTAGACGTGGGTCGATATGCTGGCTAGTGTAGGAGTGGAGGAAGACGTGGGTCGATGTGCTGACTAGTGTAGGAGTGGAGGTAGACGTGGGTCGATGTGCTGACTAGTGTAGGAGTGGAGGTAGACGTGGGTCGATATGCTGGCTAGTGTAGGAGTGGAGGTAGACGTGGGTCGATGTGCTGGCTAGTGTAGGAGTGGAGGTAGATGTGGACCGATGTGCTGACTAGTGTAGGAGTGGAGGTAGACGTGGGTCGATGTGCTGGCTAGTGTAGGAGTGGAGGTAGATGTGGACCGATGTGCTGGCTAGTGTAGGAGTGGAGGTAGATGTGGACCGATGTGCTGACTAGTGTAGGAGTGGAGGTAGACGTGGGTCGATATGCTGGCTAGTGTAGGAGTGGAGGAAGACGTGGGTCGATGTGCTGACTAGTGTAGGAGTGGAGGTAGACGTGGGTCGATGTGCTGACTAGTGTAGGAGTGGAGGTAGACGTGGGTCGATATGCTGGCTAGTGTAGGAGTGGAGGTAGACGTGGGCCGATATGGGTCTATTTTAATAAACCCATTGAATGTACCCCATCACAAAGAAACCCATAAATTGTTTTAGGCAGGTCCAAATAAACATTATAGACTGATAAAATATATTTTCAAAAAGAACAGAATGGCATATTCTTTGTTTCATTATGTTACTGGTCTGTGTAGTCTATATGCTGAATGGCTGTGCCATGCACATTAAAACAACAGTTATTATGTTCATTAAAACAGACAAGACACACTTAGACTACCCTGATCACAGTCAACACACATATTTTATAGTAGGCTAGGAATATAATGTAACAAAATAAAATACAAATATTGTTTTTCCCCCACACAACTTGCAGCAAGGCAACATGTGGAATCACTGTCATATTAAGAAAGTGATATGTTGAAACAGAACCCATGATTTTTTTATTTATTTTTTTAAATCCATATTTCATCTCTTTCCTACCCTCACTACGCTTTGTCGGGGAGCAGGCGTAGGGTCTTACGTTGGCAGTATCTATATCACGATACTGATAGAAAACAATAGCAATCTATATTTACAAAAACACGCAAGTCTCGTCTTCATATTTCACGACCTCCGCAGGAATCCTTTTTTTTGTAGTTGCCGATACGCTATCGAGCAAAACAATAGGCCTACAGTTGAGTCAGGCTACATTATAACACGCTAAATGTTTCTAATCAGTTATAGATTAACAAACGAGCTACACCACCTGTTATTTAACCAAATATACAGACGCAGATTCAGTTTAACAAAATCACATTGATGGATTAAGTCACAGGCTTTTGGTCGACAGTAGGCCAAAGCTACAGAGCGGCAGAGCGACTGAAGAGCAAAAAGAAATCTACTTGTTAGGCTAAATATCGTGCTGCCAAAATGTTCTGATCAGTGCTGATCAATGACCCAACCAGACAAGATGATCACAGCACTCTCGCCTCACATTTCCCCCCCCCCAGCCTAATGGTAGCATAATCAATATCCAAACGGCGATTCAGTGAAAATAAAAATCTGGCATTTATTGATTGATTTATTAGTCAAGATCCCACGCTCTCCTCAGGCCGTGTTTAGACTTGACATTCCATGCAGCTTTTGATTCTGATCATGGAATTCTGATCATGGTATTCAGAACACATTATGCATCTATACCTATATTTAAAATGGGTCTACCGTGTCCACAGTGTGTCTGGATTCCCCTTTCCCATATTCGCCATATTAAAATGCCAGTACACATTCTACAAACAGTGGAATAGGAACAATATGACAAAACAACAACTGGACGGCACCCTCTGAAGAGGCCAGCCTGATCTGAACACAATCAGACCACAAAGCCACTTCTGGGTGCGTCTACACCCGTCTTTTCAATGTGATCTTCATATTATGATAGTCGCATGCAAGTGTCAAGTGTAGACACGACCTCAAAGCAACGTGAAACGATAATGAAATAGTTCACCACACGCGGGTAGGCTATTGATTCAAATCCTATTATAACGATTCGATTACCTTGGGAGTTTAAGTAAGCAACAATTTGATGCCTTCAATTGCACTAGCCTACTTTATTACAATATTTTTTTGTAATTCAGTGATATTTATTCCCACAGTAATTCGTTCTGGATCCATGTAGTTGTGGTTTAGAAAACAGTGCATGTGGTGGAGGTGATGGGTGAAATGGCCTCACAAAAGGTTTTACAACTGCCAGGATGAGTAGTAACGGGCGCTGCCTAGCAACCATCAAAAGCTTAAATAGTGCATACCAATGCTGCCTCAGCATTACAGCTACTAAATGAGGCGTTATGGTCATTCCCAGCATCTGCATTCGCCGTAAAAGCATTTGCTGCGATGCGGCCGCTGCAGAAGTCAAGGCATTCATACATCTTGCGCTTCGCGGAACAGAGCTGTTGTGTAGGAAGATGTCAAGGAAGTGAGTTAGTTTTTTTACAGGATGTACCGCCCCCAGTCAACCAATCATGCCAATGTGGAGACCTCCGCATCGTTACAAAATTTGGGAGGCGCGATGCGGTATGAAGGTTGATTTGGCCTCTTCAAAGGTGTATATCTCTTTCCTTCTCTCTCCCTCTCTAAGATCTCACCTTCAGTTTGGTCTCTCTCTCTAAGATCTCACCTTCAGTTTGGTCTCTCTCTCTAAGATCTCACCTTCAGTTTGGTCTCTCTCTCTAAGATCTCACCTTCAGTTTGGTCTCTCTCTCTAAGATCTCACCTTCAGTTTGGTCTCTCTCTCTAAGATCTCACCTTCAGTTTGGTCTCTCTCTCTAAGATCTCACCTTCAGTTTGGTCTCTCTCTCTAAGATCTCACCTTCAGTTTGGTCTCTCTCTCTAAGACCTCACCTTCAGTTTGGTCTCTCTCTCTCTAAGATCTCACCTTCAGTTTGGTCTCTCTCTCTCTAAGATCTCACCTTCAGTTTGGTCTCTCTCTCTCTAAGATCTCACCTTCAGTTTGGTCTCTCTCTCTAAGATCTCACCTTCAGTTTGGTCTCTCTCTCTAAGATCTCACCTTCAGTTTGGTCTCTCTCTCTAAGATCTCACCTTCAGTTTGGTCTCTCTCTCTCTAAGATCTCACCTTCAGTTTGGTCTCTCTCTCTAAGATCTCACCTTCAGTTTGGTCTCTCTCTCTCTAAGATCTCACCTTCAGTTTGGTCTCTCTCTCTAAGATCTCACCTTCAGTTTGGTCTCTCTCTCTAAGATCTCACCTTCAGTTTGGTCTCTCTCTCCAAGATCTCACCTTCAGTTTGGTCTCTCTCTCTAAGATCTCACCTTCAGTTTGGTCTCTCTCTCTAAGATCTCACCTTCAGTTTGGTCTCTCTCTCTAAGATCTCACCTTCAGTTTGGTCTCTCTCTCTAAGATCTCACCTTCAGTTTGGTCTCTCTCTCTCTAAGATCTCACCTTCAGTTTGGTCTCTCTCTCTAAGATCTCACCTTCAGTTTGGTCTCTCTCTCTCTAAGATCTCACCTTCAGTTTGGTCTCTCTCTCTAAGATCTCACCTTCAGTTTGGTCTCTCTCTCTAAGATCTCACCTTCAGTTTGGTCTCTCTCTCTAAGATCTCACCTTCAGTTTGGTCTCTCTCTCTCTAAGATCTCACCTTCAGTTTGGTCTCTCTCTCTAAGATCTCACCTTCAGTTTGGTCTCTCTCTCTCTAAGATCTCACCTTCAGTTTGGTCTCTCTCTCTAAGATCTCACCTTCAGTTTGGTCTCTCTCTCTAAGATCTCACCTTCAGTTTGGTCTCTCTCTCCAAGATCTCACCTTCAGTTTGGTCTCTCTCTCTAAGATCTCACCTTCAGTTTGGTCTCTCTCTCTAAGATCTCACCTTCAGTTTGGTCTCTCTCTCTCTCTAAGATCTCACCTTCAGTTTGGTCTCTCTCTCTAAGATCTCACCTTCAGTTTGGTCTCTCTCTCTAAGATCTCACCTTCAGTTTGGTCTCTCTCTCTAAGATCTCACCTTCAGTTTGGTCTCTCTCTCTCTAAGATCTCACCTTCAGTTTGGTCTCTCTCTCTAAGATCTCACCTTCAGTTTGGTCTCTCTCTCTAAGATCTCACCTTCAGTTTGGTCTCTCTCTAAGATCTTACCTTCAGTTTGGTCTCTCTCTCTAAGATCTCACCTTCAGTTTGGTGACTCTCTCTCTCTAAGATCTCACCTTCAGTTTGGTGTCTCTCTCTCTCTAAGATCTCACCTTCAGTTTGGTCTCTCTCTCTAAGATCTTACCTTCAGTTTGGTCTCTCTCTCTAAGATCTCACCTTCAGTTTGGTCTCTCTCTCTAAGATCTCACCTTCAGTTTGGTCTCTCTCTCTCTAAGATCTCACCTTCAGTTTGGTCTCTCTCTCTAAGATCTCACCTTCAGTTTGGTCTCTCTCTCTAAGATCTCACCTTCAGTTTGGTCTCTCTCTCTAAGATCTCACCTTCAGTTTGGTGACTCTCTCTCTCTAAGATCTCACCTTCAGTTTGGTCTCTCTCTCTAAGATCTCACCTTCAGTTTGGTGACTCTCTCTAAGATCTTACCTTCAGTTTGGTCTCTCTCTCTAAGATCTCACCTTCAGTTTGGTCTCTCTCTCTAAGATCTCACCTTCAGTTTGGTCTCTCTCTAAGATCTTACCTTCAGTTTGGTCTCTCTCTCTAAGATCTCACCTTCAGTTTGGTGACTCTCTCTCTCTAAGATCTCACCTTCAGTTTGGTGTCTCTCTCTCTCTAAGATCTCACCTTCAGTTTGGTCTCTCTCTCTAAGATCTTACCTTCAGTTTGGTCTCTCTCTCTAAGATCTCACCTTCAGTTTGGTCTCTCTCTCTAAGATCTCACCTTCAGTTTGGTCTCTCTCTCTCTAAGATCTCACCTTCAGTTTGGTCTCTCTCTCTAAGATCTCACCTTCAGTTTGGTCTCTCTCTCTAAGATCTCACCTTCAGTTTGGTCTCTCTCTCTAAGATCTCACCTTCAGTTTGGTGACTCTCTCTCTCTAAGATCTCACCTTCAGTTTGGTCTCTCTCTCTAAGATCTCACCTTCAGTTTGGTGACTCTCTCTAAGATCTTACCTTCAGTTTGGTCTCTCTCTCTAAGATCTTACCTTCAGTTTGGTGACTGTGTCTCTCTTGGATAGTTTCCTCAACACCAGGCGGAAGTCAGCATCAACCAGGTTGTCAATCTCCTCTGCCCCATGGACAGCAGGCACATAGCCCAGCTCTGTGGTCGCTGTGGTGCCGAACCCCACGAACCCGGGAACGACACCACTCTCCCGGGCCAGCAACTCGGCAGCCCTCCCGCTGCTGGACGGCTGGTGGTGGAAGATGATCGGACGAAAATGTCAGATTCACAACTGGAGTTGTTAGGTAGTTATATAACACATTGGTCATAACATTACCATACGTAACACCGGGTAACTCGCAGACAAACTAGTTAGTTGAGTCCTAAGTTGATTGTATCAAAACATGACATTCTGGAAAGTTATGCTGGCGTGAACTTTGAATTGGCAAGTTAACGTTACTTATTAACGGGTCGGTGCTAACCGGGATCATTGGGAATAGGACATCCCAACTTTGACGTTACACCATTAAAGTTGACATTTAAACCGATAACGGTAAGAGGTTATGATTTAGGGTAGGGACATCCCAATGATTCCGGGTATCACCCAGCTTACCTAATGTTTTTGTAGCTAGCTAAGCTAACCACACACATGACTAACGTTAGAATAGCGAGAGAATGTATATCTGGCGAGGAAACTTACCCGAACGTTTCCTTTCGTTCGCTGTTTATTCTTTCCTCCCATTTTATGTATTTTATTTTACAGATTAAGTTATTAACTTTTAAACATGTGATAGCGAACCAAAGCCAAAAAGCATGGGGTCAGAAAAATGGAAAACACGTCACAACAGTTACCCGAAAAAACCGGAAGAAAATAAAATATACCGGAAATACGTCATCATAGCGCAGCTAGAACTAGGAGCCGGATGTTTCACCGGAAGTGCAAAAAGACTCCCGAATACTAGAAGACCTGGTAAAAACCAAAAATATGTTTCACCGGATGTATAAATCTGAAGAGAGAAAGTGCATTGGCCAACAGTGGAGCGAGATGGAACTGGGTTTATATTCTGCTGATCGTGGAAAAGGACGATCTCATTACAGTTTTCTGTTGCCCAAAACAATCTGTTAAGAACAAAATGCACTGAGTTTTGTAGACGTGACCCTATACCTATCATTTTTTTGTTGTTTTACAAGGAGTGCAAGGGCGAAATGAGTTATTGCATATGTGTACTTCACAGTGAAGTTATTCCCTAACGGGAATATGCAAATGTTTCTTTCTATAAACTAGTTCCAGTGAGGATTTCCTGCACTGAAAAATGTGTTACAGCTGTTGATACGTCATTGATAATAATATGGCAATTGTTTTCATGTCATAACATGAATATATATAAGGGGGGGTCATAGCTATTTGCAATAAAATTGATGTTTAACCCTTTATCATGATTGGTGTCTTAATGGATTTGTCCAAAATCGTGTGACATAAAAAATTACTTTTCTGTCCTTGCATTTATGGCAGTGTAAGTTGTTGTTATATTAAGCATTAGTCAGTTAAATTAGATATTGAACTTGAACCTTGTAAAAAATATGACAGTTTTGTGTTGTATAGAGATCTCAGAAATGCAGTGTAATATTTGTAGTCTTCTTATATTACAGGGTGGAAACAGCTTTCATGGGCACACAAATCCAAAATAATAAATGCGATGGCAAAATCGAATGCTTCTAAACCCAAAAAAGTCACCTTACCTTGATACTTACAAAACCTAAATTGATACTGTTATTAATAAGTGGTTCTTCAATAATTCTGCATAATACTTGTTGGATGTTGGACTCGTTGGATACTCATTTAGCTCATCCAGCTGATTAGTGGTGCATATTTTCCCACATTATCATCAGATCCAGGAAATAATTTTCTGAATGACAGTCAAGTGTTGAACAACTGTTCATGGTGGAACCAGCTTCCTCCTGAAACTAAGACAGCAGAGGAAATGGCCTACATGTATTTTATTTCTTTACGCTTTTTGCATGCTTTGGAGGGAGGGGGGGGGGGCTATTTTAGGCCCTATGTGTACAATTATATAAATTATACAATTATATAATATTGAGGTCCTTGAAAATTACAATTTTAGAGCTTGAAAAAGTCCATGATAGTCCTTGAATTTGTCTTGCCAATGTCTGTATGAACATTAAAGAATGTATAGTCCTAGACATGTTGTTGCATACAGTGCATTCGGAAAGTATTCAGACCCCTTGACTTTTAAATGACAAGTATAAATACCCTTTGCTATGCGACTCCAAATTGATCTCAGAATGGTCCCACCTGATCTTGCCTCCTCCCGGCTGCCTTTCAATTTTGAAGATATTTCTGTGGATGTATTTCAAGGCCCACCTTCACACTCAGTGCCCTCTTTGCTTGACATCATGGTAAAATCTAAAGAAATCAGCCATGACCTCAGAAAAAAAATTGTAGATTTCCACAAGTCTGGTTCATCCTTGGGAGCAACAGCATAGCCTAGTGGTTAGAGTGTTGGACTAGTAACCGAAAGGTTGCAAGATCAAATCCCCGAGCAGAGAAGGTACAAATCAGTCGTTCTGCCCCTGAACAAGGCAGTTAACCCACTGTTCCTAGGCTGTCATTGACAATAAGAATTTGTTCTTAACTGACTTGCCTAGTTAAAAATTCCTAACGCCTTAAGGTACAAACAATAATACGCAAGCATAAACACCATGGGACCCCGCAGCCGTCATACCGCTCAGGAAGGAGACGCGTTCTGTCTCCTAGAGGTGAACGTATTTTGGTGCGAAAAGTGCAAATCAATCCCAGAACAACAGCAAAGGACCTTGTGAAGAAGGTACAAACGTTTCTATAGCCACAGTAAAACGAGTCCTATATCGACATAACCTGAAAGGAGACTCAGCAAGGAAAAAGCCACTGCTCCAAAACCGCCATAAAAAAGCCAGACTACGGTTTGCAACTGCACATGGGGACAAAGATCGTACTTTTTGGAGAAATGTCCTCTGGTCTGATGAAACAAAAATACAACTGTTTGGTCTTAATGACCATCGTTATATCTGGAGAGAAAAGGGGGAGGCTTGCAAGCCGAAGAATACCATGCCAACCATGAAGCACGGGGGTGGCAGCATCATGTTGTGGGGGTGCTTTACTGCAGGAGGGACTGGTGCACTTCACAAAATAGATGCTATCATGAAGCAGGAAAATTATGTGGATATATTGAAGCAACATCTCAAGACATCAATCAGGAAGTTAAAGCTTGGTCGCAAATGGGTCTTCCAAATGGACAATGACTCCAAGCATACTTCCAAAGTTGTGGCAAAGTCAAGGACAACAAAGTCAAGGTATTGGAGTGGCCATCACAAAGCCCTGACCTCAATCCTATAGAACATTTGTGGGCAGAACTGAAAAAGAAAAAAGCATGTGCGAGCAAGGAGGCCTACAAACCTGACTCAGTTACACCAGCTCTATCAGGAGGAATGGGACAAAATTCACCCAACTTATTGTGGGAAGCTTGTGGAAGGCTACCTGAAACATTTGACCCAAGTTAAACAATTTTAAGGCAATGCTACCAAATACTAATTGAGTGAATGTAAACTTCTGACCCACTGGGAATGTGATGAAAGAAATAAAAGCTGAAATAAATCACTCTCTACTATTATTCTGACATTTCACATTCTTAAAATAAAGTGAGGATCCTCACTGACCTAAAACAGGGAATATTTACCAGGATTAAATGTCAGGAATTGTGAAAACTGAGTTTAAGGTGTATGTAAACTTCCGACTGTATTCACACCCTTTATTCAGTACTTTGTTGAAGCACCTTTGGCAGCAATTACAGCATCGAGTATTCTTGGGTATGACGCTACAAGCTTGGCACACCTGTATTTGGGGAGTTTCTCCCATTCTTCTCTGCAGATCCTCTCAAACTCTGTCAGGTTGGATGGGGAGCGTCGCTGCACAGCTATTTTCAAGTCTCTCCAGAGATGTTCGATTGGCTACAAGTCTGAGCTCTGGCTGGGCCACTCAAGGACATTCAGAGACTTGTCCCGAAGCCACTCCTGCGTTGTCTTGGCTGTGTGCTCGGGGTTGTTGTCCTGTTGGAAGGTGAATGTTCGCACCAGTCTAATGTCCAGAGTGCTCTGCAGCATGTTTTCATCAAGGATCTCTGTACTTTACTCCGTTCATCTTTCCCTCGATCCTGACTTGTCTCCCAGTCCCTGCTGCTGAAAAACACCCCCACAGCATGATGCTGCCACCACCATGCTTCACCGTAGGGATGGTATTGGCCAGGTGATGAGCGGTGCCTGGTTTCCTCCAGACGTGACGCTTGGCATTCAAGCCAAAGAGTTCAATCTTGGTTTCATCAGACCAGAGAATCTTGTTTCTCATGGTCTGAGTCTTTCGGTGCCTTTTGTCAAACTCCAAGCGGGCTGTCATGTGCCTTTCACAGAGGAGTGGCTTCAGTCTGGCCACTCCACCATAAAGGCCTGATTGGTGGAGTGCTGCAGAGATGGTTGTCCTTCTGGGAAGGAGGAACTCTAGAGCTCTGTCAAAGTGACCATCGGGCTCTTGGTCACCGCCCTGATCAAGGTCCTTCTCCCCCCCGATTGCTCAGTTTGGCCAGGCGGCCAGCTCTAGAAAAAGTTGTGGTTCCAAACTACTTCAATTTAAGAATGATGGAGGCCACTGTGTTCTTGGGGACCTTCAATGCAGCAGAAATGTTTTGGTACCCTTCCCCAGATCTGTGCCTCAACACAATCCTGTCTCGGAGCTCTATGGACAATTCCTTTGACCTCGTGGCTTGGTTGTTGCTTTGACATGCACTATCAACAGAGGGACCTTATTTTGACAGGTGTGTGCCTTTCCAAATCATGTCCAATCAATTGGATTTACCACAGGTGGACTCCAATCAAGTTGTCGAAACATCTCAAGGATGATCAATCAAAACAGGATGCACCTGAGGTCAATTTCAAGTCTCATAGCCAAATACTTATGTAAATAAAGGTTGTTTTTAATGTGCAAGTTTTTCAAAGAAATCTGTTTTCACTGTCACTATGGGGTATCCTGTGTAGATTACTGAGGATGTTTTATTTAATCCATTTTAGAATAAGGCTGTAACGTAACAAAATGTGGACAAAGTGAAAGGGGTCTGAATACTTTCTGAAGGGACTGTAATATATGGAAATGTGAAGCGCAAATCTTTACTCCTAGGTGTTTGGCTTGCATGTATGACATGAGAGGTATTTATAATCCTCCGTCTCATCTTTCAAAATACGTTAAGAGTCCTCTTAATTTACATTTCCCCACAGACAAAATATTTGCAAAAGTAGCCCAATTAACTGGAGGGATTGGGGGCGGGAAACATCTCGTCGCGCGGTGCTCAAAATCAAAGCGTCGATCAGTCAAAACCCCTAGAGCTCTGACGGCATGTTACGGTACAGGCACTGCGTTCCAGTTTAGGCACTTAGTGTCCAAATCTGCAATGTAACCTGTGTGAGTGTTAAGGATTAAAGGCTCAGTCCAAAACTAGATTTTCCTGTGTTTATATTATTTCCAGATGGAGGTTGAAAAAAAAACAACAATAAAAAACACTGAAAATAACCTTTTAGTGTAAGAGCTGTTTGAAAGGATGGTCTGAAACTCTGACCTGTTTTGGTGGAATGGAGTTTTGGCCTGCTTGGTGTTTTCAATATTATGCCTGCAGCATACCACCCTGCATCCTACTACTACTGGCTTGCTTCTAAAGCTGAACATGGTTGGTCCTGGTCAGTCCCTGGACGGGAGACCAGATGCTGCTGGAAGTGGTATTGGAGGGCCAGTAGGAGGCACTATTTCCTCAGGTCTAAAAAAAAAAATCTCAATGCCCCCAGGGCAGTGATTGGGGACATTTCCGAAAGACGGCACCCAACACAGGGCATGGACATTAAACCGGTGTCTCTGGTCACTAAAGATCTCATGACACTTATAAGAGTATGGGGTGTTAACCCTGGTGTCCTGACTCTGAGGTGATTAAAGATCCCATGGTACTTATTGTTAGAGTAGGGGTGTTAACCCCGGTGTCCTGGCTAAATTCCCAATCTGTCCTTCATACCATCATGGTCACCTAATCATCCCCCTCTCCCCTTAACTATTCCCCAGATCATTGCTGTAAATGAGAATGTGTTCAGTCAACTTACCAGGTAGAATACAATAAAAAAAAAATCAAGTCTATTAACCAATAAGAACATCCCAAACCTCTGCCAATTAGAGCTGGTTTTCAATGTTCCCCCTCCCCACTCAGAAAACCAGGAAGTCCTAGCAAAATCTTTGCTTGAGAAACTACATCTAACTAAGCATGCTCTCTCTCTCAACAGTAAGATACTTTGTTACCCAGAAAGGATTTGACAATGCAATAAAAACAGCTGCTTTGGAAATTAAATAAATTAATAAAATAAAAAACAATGACAGGAATGAAGTGCCTTTTATTTGAGTGGAGAACATAAAAAGCAATAGAGTGCCATCAATCAATCCATCCATGTCATCTCTCCTTCCATCGTACAGTAACCACGCAGGACGGTGGGTGCCTACACAACACGCCAAACGCTTTGGACTTTAAATAAAAACATAGAAAAAAAACAGGGTGGGTGGGGGGGGGGGGGGGCATAGTGACGGGGGTTAGGTGGTCATCTTCAGTCATCTTCATCCCAGTCTTTCTTGCCTGTGGGGGCTTTGGGCCCGCCTGCCGGTTTGGCCATGATGATCTGAGGAACACAAACAGTCAGTCAGTCATTCCACCATTGTGAACATTCTGTTGTTGATCTGGGTTCTTGTGAACATGCAGCATGCATTCACACACTGTGCCAGTTGCGAAGAGTAGCTGCTGCCTTGACAGGAACTAATGGGGATCCATAATAAACCCCAGGAAGAGTAGCTGCTGCCTTGGCAGGAACTAATGGGGATCCGTAATAAACCCCAGGAAGAGTAGCTGCTGCCTTGGCAGGAACTAACGGGGATCCATAATAAACCCCAGGAAGAGTAGCTGCTGCCTTGGCAGGAACTAATGGGGATCCATAATAAACCCCAGGAAGAGTAGCTGCTGCCTTGGCAGGAACTACAGATCCATAATAAATACAACATCTACTACACAACACAAACATGGTTATATGACAGCAGTTGTTAGCGAGCCTTCGTCTAAAAAAAAAAAAAAAAATCAATGTTATGGTTATTGTCACACGTTATCTGTACAGTCTCATTAACATTATGTTATATTGAACACACGACTGTGAGAGTGAGTATTCATGCCATCCCCCCCATTAACGGTGCATAGCCAAAACACACAAACGTGACCGCAAGGCATCTGCAGGTTCCATGAAATAGAATTTTAAGACCGTTTTAATGAAAACTTGGAATGAAACTTAATATCAATTGAGGTCTGTGTTCACCACACATATATTCTTCTCCAGAAATGAACCCATGTTGGCAAGAAGTGGTATTTTGAGGGCTGTCTATTATCAAAGGCTATATAGCTCACAGCAAGACTCTCAGACTATGAGAAACAAGATTCCCTGGTCTGATCAAACCAAGATTCAACTCTTTGGCCTGAATACAAAGCGTCACGTCTGGAGGAAACCTGGCACCATCCCTATGGTGAAGCATGGTGGTGGCGGCAGCATCTTGAAAATGGCCTCCAGTATTATTTGATGTGACATTGTTTTTGCTGAGTGGCAACAATCAAGCAGCGACAACACACAGGAAACACTAGCCATCTCCGACACACCGCGGACCTTCAAACTGAATTTAAGACTTAAGGCCTTCTGATCAGATAAATGTATTTAAGACTAAGGAACAGCAGACACCCTGCGAGTGAGTTCCCCCCCCCCCCATGCCATTTGACCATCACACACAGTGAGTGTTTCCGTGCCCCCCCCCCCCCCCTCCGTCACACACAGCTCCTGTAGCACCTGTCAGTGCGTATTCTGTCCTGTTCAGGAAGGTTAGTGGTGTGTATCAAAGTGTTCAGGCTCGTCTCCCTCATCTTTGTCCCAGTGGCCTTGCTGTTTAGGAGCCCGGGGCCCACCTGCTGGCTTAGCCATGATAATCTACACACAAAACCCCCACCACCAAACAGATTAACACACATCTTGTACATTTCTACAGGATCCATGGTTGCTGATGAGAACTTGGGGAAAGAGAAGTGAAGACAACAATTAAAAAGATGAAAACATTTTTACTCTGGTTGACCTGCAATGAGAAGATGATTGTGTGTGTGTGTAGCTGGTCCACTAGGAGCACAGTGATAGTGGTAGGGACGTGTACGTTTCCCCCTTTCTAGACAAAATTGGATACTTATCTAGATGGGCTCGGATACGATACAGGAACTAAACTTTTAATTTGAAAAGACAGTTTGGTTAGAGGAACGAGTCGATGGGATTCGGGTCGATGGACGAACACATCCATTTTCCATTCTAAATTAAAATGTCCTGCAGGTGGAGATCATGAGACGACACGACTAAATATCATCTATGGTGTAAGTAGGAACTGGGTGGTTCGAGCTCTGAATGCTGATTGGCTGACAGCCATGGTATATTAGGTATGATAAAATATTTATTTGTACTGCTCTAACTACGTTGATAACCAGTTTAATAGCTATAAGGCACCTCGGGGGGGGTTGTGGTATATGGCCAATATACCACGGCTAAGGGCTGTGTCCAGGCACTCCTCGTTGTGTCGTGCGTAAGAACATCCCTTTGCCGTGGTATATTGGCCGTGTACCACACCTCAGGCCTTACTGCTTATTGAGGAGGCAGAGACTGGGCATCTACCAGCCCACTATTTGATGGTACAGATGTATACTTCGATCCCACCAATCTGAAATCAAAACACGTTTGAGGTAGTAATACATCAATGACATAGCACAACTTTGGAATTCACCCCCCCCACTGGCAGCTAGTTTATGCCTGTACCTGGTCTACTCGGAGCGCGGTGATGGTAACTAGTTTATGCCTGTACCTGGTCTACTCGGAGCACGGTGATGGTAACTAGTTTATGCCTGTACCTGGTCTACTCGGAGCACGGTGATGGTAACTAGTTTATGCCTGTACCTGGTCTACTCGGAGCACGGTGATGGTAACTAGTTTATGCCTGTACCTGGTCTACTCGGAGCGCGGTGATGGTAACTAGTTTATGCCTGTACCTGGTCTACTCGGAGCACGGTGATGGTAACTAGTTTATGTCTGTACCTGGTCTACTCGGAGCACGGTGATGGTAACTAGTTTATGTCTGTACCTGGTCTACTCGGAGCACGGTGATGGTAACTAGTTTATGTCTGTACCTGGTCTACTCAGAGCACGGTGATGGTAACTAGTTTATGTCTGTACCTGGTCTACTCGGAGCGCGGTGATGGTAACTAGTTTATGTCTGTACCTGGTCTACTCGGAGCGCGGTGATGGTAACTAGTTTATGTCTGTACCTGGTCTACTCGGAGCACGGTGATGGTAACTAGTTTATGTCTGTACCTGGTCTACTCGGAGCACGGTGATGGTAACTAGTTTATGTCTGTACCTGGTCTACTCGGAGCACGGTGATGGTAACTAGTTTATGCCTGTACCTGGTCTACTCGGAGCACGGTGATGGTAACTAGTTTATGCCTGTACCTGGTCTACTCGGAGCACGGTGATGGTAACTAGTTTATGTCTGTACCTGGTCTACTCGGAGCGCGGTGATGGTAACTAGTTTATGCCTGTACCTGGTCTACTCGGAGCGCGGTGATGGTAACTAGTTTATGTCTGTACCTGGTCTACTCGGAGCGCGGTGATGGTAACTAGTTTATGTCTGTACCTGGTCTACTCGGAGCACGGTGATGGTAACTAGTTTATGTCTGTACCTGGTCTACTCGGAGCACGGTGATGGTAACTAGTTTATGTCTGTACCTGGTCTACTCGGAGCACGGTGATGGTAACTAGTTTATGTCTGTACCTGGTCTACTTGGAGCACGGTGATGGTAACTAGTTTATGCCTGTACCTGGTCTACTCGGAGCACGGTGATGGTAACTAGTTTATGTCTGTACCTGGTCTACTCGGAGCACGGTGATGGTAACTAGTTTATGTCTGTACCTGGTCTACTCGGAGCGCGGTGATGGTAACTAGTTTATGCCTGTACCTGGTCTACTCGGAGCACGGTGATGGTAACTAGTTTATGTCTGTACCTGGTCTACTCGGAGCACGGTGATGGTAACTAGTTTATGCCTGTACCTGGTCTACTCGGAGCACGGTGATGGTAACTAGTTTATGTCTGTACCTGGTCTACTCGGAGCACGGTGATGGTAACTAGTTTATGTCTGTACCTGGTCTACTCGGAGCGCGGTGATGGTAACTAGTTTATGCCTGTACCTGGTCTACTCGGAGCACGGTGATGGTAACTAGTTTATGTCTGTACCTGGTCTACTCGGAGCACGGTGATGGTAACTAGTTTATGTCTGTACCTGGTCTACTCGGAGCACGGTGATGGTAACTAGTTTATGTCTGTACCTGGTCTACTCGGAGCACGGTGATGGTAACTAGTTTATGCCTGTACCTGGTCTACTCGGAGCACGGTGATGGCAGCGTTGGTAGCTAGTTTGATGCCCCAGTGTTTGACCAGGAAAGGCTCCAGGATCCCAGCTTCAAGCATGTCCTTCAGAGCAGCACCCTCTCCCTGTGAACACGTACATGTCACACAATCCGTCAGCTTTGTAAGAAACAATTTTAAAAATAAAAACACACGTCATACGCTTCCATGGAAAAAAAAATCAACAGAAACTTATTGTCTTAAGGTGCACTGGATTTAAATTGCCTGGCGTGCCAGTAGAGCTTCTTTGGAATACCTCTGCCAACCTGGTACACAGGGCAAACTAAATGAAGCGCACCATGTCACGTATAAAGGAAGGAAAAAAACCAGGAAATGCAACAGGAAGGTACTTCTCACACACACCTCGATGTCAAAGCCCATGTTCTTGTTGCCCTCATGATGCACGGCGTACAATTTGGAGATGAGCTCGTTTCCCTTGATGCCAGAGTTCTCTGCCAACGCTCTGGGCACCGCCTCAAATGCCTCAGCAAACTTCTTAATGGCATACTGCTCCAGACCTGGACACGACTGGGGGGGGGGGGGGGGGGGGGGGGTCAGGCAAACTTCTTAATAACACACTGCACCAGACAGGGATTCATACTAGTTAGTGCGTTTAAACGACACATTCGTTAACACACACACACATGTCCGTGTTCCTTACCTCTCCGTATGAAGTGATCTGTCTGGCCAGTTCTATCTCCGTAGCTCCGGCACCCGGCACCAGTCTCTTGTCTCTGACCAGAACCTTGAAGGTGTTGACCCCGTCGTCGATGGCCCGCTCGATATCATCCATCCGGTTGTCAGTGGATCCTCTAATTACCAGGGTGGAGATGGCACCGTCCTCTTTCTCTGAGGAGGAGAGGTGGAAAGAGAACAGACTATGAGATGGCACCGTCCTCTTTCTCTGAGGAGGAGGAGAGGTGGAAAGAGAACAGACTTGAGATGGCACCGTCCTCTTTCTCTGGGAAGGAGGAGTGGTGGAAAGAGAACAGACTATGAGATGGCACCGTCCTCTTTCTCTGGGAAGGAGGAGGAGAGGTGGAAAGAGAACAGACTATGAGATGGCACCGTCCTCTTTCTCTGAGGAGGAGTGGTGGAAAGAGAACAGACTATGAGATGGCACCGTCCTCTTTCTCTGAGGAGGAGGAGGAGTGGTGGAAAGAGAACAGACTATGAGATGGCACCGTCCTCTTTCTCTGAGGAGGAGTGGTGGAAAGAGAACAGACTATGAGATGGCACCGTCCTCTTTCTGAGGAGGAGGAGGAGTGGTGGAAAGAGAACAGACTATGAGATGGCACCGTCCTCTTTCTCTGAGGAGGAGGAGAGGTGGAAAGAGAACAGACTATGAGATGGCACCGTCCTCTTTCTCTGGGGAGGAGGAGGAGAGGTGGAAAGAGAACGGACTATGAGATGGCACCGTCCTATTTCTCTGAGGAGGAGGAGGAGAGGTGGAAAGAGAACAGACTATGAGATGGCACCGTCCTCTTTCTCTGAGGAGGAGGAGGAGTGGTGGAAAGAGAACAGACTATGAGATGGCACCGTCCTCTTTCTCTGGGAAGGAGGAGGAGTGGTGGAAAGAGAACAGACTATGAGATGGCACCGTCCTCTTTCTCTGAGGAGGAGGAGTGGAAAGAGAACGGACTATGAGATGGCACCGTCCTCTTTCTCTGGGAAGGAGGAGGAGTGGTGGAAAGAGAACGGACTATGAGATGGCACCGTCCTCTTTCTCTGAGGAGGAGGAGAGGTGGAAAGAGAACAGACTATGAGATGGCACCGTCCTCTTTCTCTGAGGAGGAGGAGAGGTGGAAAGAGAACAGACTATGAGATGGCACCGTCCTCTTTCTCTGAGGAGGAGTGGTGGAAAGAGAACAGACTATGAGATGGCACCGTCCTCTTTCTCTGGGGAGGAGGAGGAGAGGTGGAAAGAGAACGGACTATGAGATGGCACCGTCCTCTTTCTCTGAGGAGGAGGAGGAGTGGTGGAAAGAGAACAGACTATGAGATGGCACCGTCCTCTTTCTCTGAGGAGGAGGAGGAGAGGTGGATAGAGAACAGACTATGAGATGGCACCGTCCTCTTTCTCTGAGGAGGAGGAGGAGAGGTGGAAAGAGAACGGACTATGAGATGGCACCAATGTAGACTGTCTATAGTTGCCGAACACAGAAATGTGTTTTTAAAAAACGAGAGACTTATAGTTGGGAAGTTTGTGTTCTCACCGTGTTTGAAGACCACCACCTGAGTGTCTCCCACCTCATCCAGGTAGACACTGTCACAGTGGCCCATCTCCTCTGGAGTAGGAGGGGTCTGGGGGGGGAAGAGGACAAAGGATTGGTCCGTTTCAGTTTCGACTTGGAGGTAGTACAAATGACATGAATTTATTTTACATATCGATTGTCTGGGGACAAGTTAACCTCCCCTTTTATGTTCAAAAGTCAGGACCATCATGCGTTTAGGGAAAGAGGATTCATTATTTTAATAATACATTATTTTTGTACATGTATTAAAATAAATTTGACCAATTATTTTAATACATTATTAGTATTAAACTAAGTTTGACCAATTCCAGTCCCCTTGCATATGGGTCCTCCACGGGATCATTTTTATGTTGGGACTGAAAAGCTCAATTCTGGTGACTTATAAAAAAAAACTCATTTAAATTTTTTAATAAAATAAATAAAGACTAAAATATAAATCTCCAAATGAGCCCAATAACAAACCTGAAGACAACCGATGCAGAACAGTGGCTATAAAATGGACAGAGGCTGAAGCAAGGGGTTTGTCCATCTGCATTTACCCCCATGGACACATGATTATTGTAGCATACAGTGAGGAAGAAACTACGCTACTGCACCTTTAAGAGCTGTTGCAAAGCTGCCCCTAAACCATGCTTGAAACTACAGCTGATGTTGTAAAACGACACAGTTGACTGGAGTAGAGAAATAAACTTGGTAGCGATTGGAAACTGGGACCCCCCCTGTTTTCATGGCACTTGTAACTTGAACCTCGAGTGTAATAGTTATCTTGCATAGAACACATAACAAGCCGACCAGGTAAAAAGGTAAACTAGTCTACTACGGGGGATATGATTTTGTTTAAACATTAAATGGTAAAAAAGAGTAGCAGTGGACAGTTCCATCCTGCGAATGACTTTAGCAGCAGCTACTGTAGGAGTCCACACCGCTGTCTGAGTTGAGAACCGTGGTGGTGGGCATTTTGGACTAATTGGGCACCCAGTAGCCTAGCGGTGCAGGGCCTAGCGGTGCAGGGCCTAGCGGTGCAGGGCCTAGCGGTTGCCCAGCCGGTGCAGAGCGCCGGGCCCGGTAGCCTAGCAAGGCACTTGACCCTAAATGCTTCATTAAGTTGTTCTGGATAAGAGCATCTGTTAAATGACTCAATGGAAAATATTAAACTCCCGTCATGTCAACATAGTGTCAACAACAACCACACACGTCAGTTCAACTTACATTATATAACAGAAATGTATTTATTTGGAAATGTATTTATTAGGGAAAACATTTATTGGGAAATACATTTCTTAGAACAGACATGGTTCTGTATTAGGCTGTCATCACCTCAGAGTTAAATTGCTGCAAGATTAATAAAATGTACCAATACATTTCTATGTAGTTACCGACTGGTTCTGATCCACACCTACTTATTTTTTTCTTTCTGTAAAGGTATCTGTGACCAACAGATGTACATGTGTATTCCCAGTCGCATGATCTCCATAGATTAGAGCCTAACGAATATATTACAATTAACTGATCTCCTTATATATGAAGGAAAGCAACGATTGGGTACGAATACCGTCAGCACCCATACTACCCTGTCAGTAAAGGGAACTCACCAGTCTAGGTAGGGCCACAGCGCCAACAGTCTTACACAGTCTCCTCAGATCCCATTTAGAGTTCAGCCTGCAGGAGACAACGGGTTAGTAAACACACAGAGAGAGAGAGACGGGATCCTAAAGGACCAGCAGCTAATGTTTAGTAGATATAGAGCAGCAATAAGACCTACCAGCTACCACACGTAAACCCTCGACTAAAACCCTCGACTAAAAACCTCGACTAAAACCTCACAACCAAGTTAATCTTAACTGACAAAGGAACTAGAGCAAACAGTCTTGGAATGTTGATTTTAGGCAGGAAGTGGTCTGATATTAAAAACCAGGTACGAGTGAGTGAGTGGCCCATCTCTCTCCTACCTGACGACCATGAGCTGGTACTTGTTGGCGTAGTGCAGTGCCATGTCCGCCACTTTGCCACCGGTCACCACTACGTTGGCGCCTGCCTCAGCGATGGACTTGACTTGGGCTTCCATCATATCCTCCTCTCCTTTACTGAAGTTAAGGAGCTCCTCCGCATTATTTATCAACACTGTACCCTGCAGAGGGAGGGAGAGTCATCATCATCATATCCTCTCCTTTAATGAAGTTAAGGAGCGAGCCAGAGGGGGGGGGGAGGAGGGAGCTAGAGGGAGGGAGAGTCATCATCATATCCTCTCCTTTAATGAAGTTAAGGAGCGAGCCAGAGGGGGGGGGAGGGAGAGTCATCATCATATCCTCTCCTTTAATGAAGTTAAGGAGCGAGCCAGAGGGGGGGGGGAGGGAGAGTCATCATCATATCCTCTCCTTTAATGAAGTTAAGGAGCGAGCCAGAGGGGGGGGAGGGAGCTAGAGGGGGGGGGGGGGGGGGGGCTAGAGGGGTAAAGTTTATTTCCATCCTACCTTGGTTTCTGTGACCATGCAGTCGAAGGGGCAGGAGAAGACTGCGATCTTGGCGTCTTTGATTGACGTGACATCTCCCTCCGTCTCCTTCTTGAACACCATCCCATGGAGCACTGAGGACGAAGTCAGTCCACAGCCCTGCAGACACACCAGAGAGCAGTGTAACAAACCCCCAACCATACCAAGTCTAGCGGGTTACAGACCCACAACACCAGGGGTCACATTAAGGCTGATAAAATGCATAAGTAATATCTTGCTGTGTTTTGCAAACGCGCATCTAAAATAGCGTTGTAATTTCTGCTTCTAAACTCCAGTGACAAATCACCAATGGGCATTCTATCAGACAGCTGGCTGCTGTTTAGCTTCCTTCTCTCTGGTGAAATCCTAGATTAACTTCAAGCAAAACATAAATGACCACGCAATCGTTTTTTGCAAGAAGATATTTACTTGTGGCTGCTAGCTAAATAGTGTTGCACTACGTCATCTGATACATTTTTTTTTTAAAAAAGGTATTTTCTGCCCAATGTGTTGCACTGATGTATTTTCTAAAGCAAAAGAGCTATAGCAGCACATCCCTGATCGTTCTACTGAAGCAACAAAAAAATGAATTAAAATAAACACTTGACTTCAATATAAAATTTAGCTTGAAATGGTTTAAACACTTTTTTTGGTCTGCATTTAGAAAATTCTGATTTCTAGCTTGACACGAGACAGATTAGACCAATCAAAAAAATATTAAAATACACAGATTGACAAAAGCAACACACAGGCAGACAGATCGAGATATCAGTGTAATTAAGGACACTCACCAGGATCTTGCAAACTCTGACATTGTCCACACTGAAGTTACCAGACTCAGGGAAGATGGAGACTAGAAAGACAAAATTACCATAAGAATAAATATCAACATCCTATTTATTTGATACATTGGCTGTGCCTAAAAACGTTACCGGCCATCTAAATCCTTGTTTTCTTCATTCCTATCAAAGCCAATTGCAGTGATGCAAACTGGTTAGGGCCTGGGGTGATAAAATAATTGCACGGAAACACAAAAGAAAATGTCTGTAAAGTGATTGAAAATAGGCACATTTTCAGAGTGTGCTGCACAAAAACCTCTGACATCCACACCACACGTCCGTGGCAAATTCAAGGAGATTTGTAATAGTTCCTATTATGTAATTGTTACTGGTCGCCACCAGATGGCAGTATATTGCCACAACCTCATCGGGGGAAAAAGCAACAGTATTCATCACTACTGTACAAGTTCAACTCAATAATATGTTGTTTCACTAGTTCTTTAATATCAATACATGAATGGTAACTTAACTCAGTACTGATGTTGTAATTTCAGTAGTGAGGAGCAGAGTTTTGGGACACCACCTACTGGTGAACACAAATCTCCCTGTCACATTACTACACAATTCCAGCTTAAATGAGAGTTTTTAATTGGACATTACTACTTAATAGCAACGAAAAAGGTTCTTGCTTCCGACTGGCAGCTTTAGTTAGTGTCGCCTGTCGGGAGAAGGGCTGTGTGAAAAAAACAGCATGTGAATGGTCACCAGAACCGGGCTCCAGTGTGCCACAGCGGCCTAAGGCACTGCATCTCAGTGCTAGAGGCGTCACTACAGACCCTGGTTCGATTCTAGGCTGTATCACAGCCGGCCGTGATTGTGAGTCCCATAGGGCGGCGCATAATTGGCCCAGCATCATCCGGGTTAGGCCGTCATTGTAAATAAGAATTTGTTCTTGACTGACTTGCCTAGTTAAATAAAATACTTTGACCTGACTAGCTCAATCCCGGTCCTGGAGGGCCGAAACACTTCAGTTTTTATTTTTATTTTATTCTACCTGTTAGTTAACTACACTGACCTGGTGTCCCAGGTCTGAGTCAGCCCCGACTAGAAGGAGAGGATGACAACCAAAAGTGTTTTGGCCAGGACTGACATTAACCACCCCTGTTGTAGGCTAAATCCTAAATAAATAATTGATAAATTCTCTACCGATTTGTCCATTGCTGTGTTCAAATACTCATTAACCACACTATATGACGTTATTAGTCATAGTATGGATATAGTTAGTACGCCAAAGGTCGTATTAAATTCACCAAAATACGAAGAGGACACCATTTCCCATAATGCAATTATTCAGAAAACGGACATGGCTTCACAACATTTTCAGATTTGAAGAAAATGTTGTAATAAAATAACTTTTCAAATAAGTTACACGTCAGGTTGGTTGACAATTTGTTAGCTAAGCTGTCCTTACGAACCGCATACCATTACAGCAGTATGTACCGGTATGTTAGCTAGTTACCTCGTTAGTTGGCTACTAATACATCGAACTTCCCAGTATATTAACTACCTGCTATCTAACTAACAACTCAAATGTGTATTGACATCATTCTTAGCTAAGTGGTATAGCCGCTGTGCTTTTCAATGGATACTCTTTATTCTGGCCATTTACTCCAGATTTCAGAGCGCTCTCGCGCACTGTTGAACACGGCCGGTGTCAGTAAACGCCGGCAAAAAAAAGCTAAATTACCAGCAGCATAGTTAGCAGAGCCGGTGTTGCTAGGGAGAGTAAAATGGTCAGAGTGAGGCGATTTCTTATTTGTGTCTGGATGTAGCTAGCAAGTTATCCAACGTTAGCCAGTTAGCTTGGGTGCTGGACTGCTGCTGAACGGTCAGATTAACACTACTCCTCAGCCAGAGCGTCCAGTGAACGCTCTGAAACGCTCCGAGAGCAAAACATTCTGGACTTACAAAAAAAACGCCCAGAGCACACTCTGGCACCGCAGATTGAATTTACAAACACACCCGAAATTGTCAAAATGTTTAGCTAGTTATTTGTTACGCTAACAAGCTAGCAAGAAGCTAAGCGCTAGTACACGCAACTGAAACGATACCATTCGATTACAGTATACTAAAACTAGTATATACACTCATTAAGTATGTAGTGTACAGTATGTTAGTACAGGAATTCGAACACAGCTCATGTCTCTCACCGCAGGCCTGAGCGATGAGGTTAGCCAGGAAGTCTTCGTTGCCGTACTGTTTAGACATGACAGCTGGGCGGATCATAGCGGTGGCTTCCTCTACATCGTGAAGGTTCTTGGCCGACGCGCACACGCACTCTGGGAGGAGCTCCAGACTCTTCTTCATCGCTAGCTCATAGCCCTCAATCACCTAGGAGATGCACAGGGTGTGTCAGGAAAGTCCTTGTCAAACAGGTACATACAGACATATCACATACAGGTTTCCTTGTCCATTTGTGGTGAACTTTGCCGTTTATTTATAAAGTTTAACCATCCAATTAAAAACCGATCTACCGGAGTGTAAGTCTCACCATGGCGATAAGTTGGCACATGAGAATTACTAGAATATAGCCAATAGTAGTTCATTATTCAATTCTATCCATGCAGGATTTCACAGGCTACCTGAGACGTGAAACAGATAGGTTGGAAGGATACATGCTGTTGACAATTTATGAAATGTGCAATTGGTTTAAATGGGTAATGGAAACACTTCAACCACTACATTTGTATTGGACACCGTAGGGTTTTTTGCTAAAAAGTGTTATTTTTAAATATATATATATATTTTTTTTTTTAGGATTGACGTCATTATGTCCAGCTGTTTTTAAATCAACACAAGATATTTAAATGGAAACGCATCCTAGCAGGCAATTGTCACCTCTATTTTCTATACAAACTTTGTAATGGAAACGGAAACACAGCTAGTGTGTACCTCTGACACAGAAAGCCCCATTCGTAGCAGCTCCTCAGCCAGCTCCAGCAGTGCTCCAGCGAACACCAGGACAAAGTTGGTCCCGTCCCCCACCTCCTGCTCCTGCATGTGGGACGCCATCACCACCATCTTGGCTGCTGGGTGCTGCACCTGGAGGAAGAACAACACAGGGAACAGTTACATTACGAAGCCCGACGACCATTGTCTTAGGAAGGTTTATGACTATTCATCTAACTCCAGTCCATAAGAACTACTGGGTGAGCAGATTGACCTCCAGCTCTGAGGATGGTAGCAGCATCGTTGGTCCATTGTCTTAGGAAGGTTTATGACTATTCATCTAACTCCAGTCCATAAGAACTACTGGGTGAGCAGATTGACCTCCAGCTCTCTGAGGATGGTAGCAGCATCGTTGGTCCATTGTCTTAGGAAGGTTTATGACTATTCATCTAACTCCAGTCCATAAGAACTACTGGGTGAGCAGATTGATCTCCAGCTCTCTGAGGATGGTAGCAGCATCGTTGGTCCATTGTCTTAGGAAGGTTTATGACTATTCATCTAACTCCAGTCCATAAGAACTACTGGGTGAGCAGATTGATCTCCAGCTCTCTGAGGATGGTAGCAGCATCGTTGGTCCATTGTCTTAGGAAGGTTTATGACTATTCATCTAACTCCAGTCCATAAGAACTACTGGGTGAGCAGATTGATCTCCAGCTCTCTGAGGATGGTAGCAGCATCGTTGGTCCATTGTCTTAGGAAGGTTTATGACTATTCATCTAACTCCAGTCCATAAGAACTACTGGGTGAGCAGATTGATCTCCAGCTCTCTGAGGATGGTAGCAGCATCGTTGGTCCATTGTCTTAGGAAGGTTTATGACTATTCATCTAACTCCAGTCCATAAGAACTACTGGGTGAGCAGATTGACCTCCAGCTCTGAGGATGGTAGCAGCATCGTTGGTCCATTGTCTTAGGAAGGTTTATGACTATTCATCTAACTCCAGTCCATAAGAACTACTGGGTGAGCAGATTGACCTCCAGCTCTCTGAGGATGGTAGCAGCATCGTTGGTCCATTGTCTTAGGAAGGTTTATGACTATTCATCTAACTCCAGTCCATAAGAACTACTGGGTGAGCAGATTGACCTCCAGCTCTCTGAGGATGGTAGCAGCATCGTTGGTCCATTGTCTTAGGAAGGTTTATGACTATTCATCTAACTCCAGTCCATAAGAACTACTGGGTGAGCAGACTCACCTCCAGCTCTCTGAGGATGGTAGCAGCATCGTTGGTCACAAACAGCTTCTCCAGGTGGTTGATCACCATCTTGTTCATACCTGAAGATTAAAACAGAAAAAGAAGAACGTCAAGAAAACAATCTCATTTAGGACAGAGTTGACACTAACAGAGAGACATTGGGTCCTTAAACGCTGACTAGACAGGGCGTGGTCCCGTGTGGCTCAGTTGATAGAGCATGGTGTTTGCTAGACAGCCAAGTCTTACCGTCACGTCCATTGGAGGTGTGTGGACAGACACACACACAGACAGACACACAGAGGTCTCACCGTTAGGTCCATAGGCAGTGCGTGTAGTCTGAGCCAGTTCCTTACAGGCTTGAATGTTCCTGAACACAGCTTCCTCCAGACCAGAGTAGTGCTGGGGGATGACCAAGCAAAAACACAAACGGTAGTCAGTACATTTCCCCCCCCACTCTTACACACATTAAAAATACCACAACTTTTGGCATTACTTCCTATGCCCAGTAACAAAAAGCATGAAACATTTATGCACTCACTACTGTAAGTGCCTCTGGATAACAGAGTCTAAATGACTCATGTAATGTACAATGCTTACGCTACGATACAAATACACAGTACAGAAAATAACTTATTTCCAAAACACGGATAGTGAAAGACTGGATTTGACTGAAGAAAAAAAAAACATTTGTACTAGTTCTGCATATTAGTTAGCAAACTGAGGATTTAACTTTCCAATGGAACAATACCAGAGGCAAAAAAAAAAAACAGTATCTATGGATACATCTGAATTTGACATTTCTGATTGTTAGTTTATTATTGTATCCATGTAAAACAAGCTGACGCATAAATGAGTTTAAAACCTGCAGTTCTTTGAGGCAATGCCTTATTAGGCACTAATCTGACCAGCAGCGCTGCTAATCTGTGATGCTTCCCAGAATATTTTCTATCCTGTATTTAATTAATAACTAGGCCAGAAGATACGAACCATACCCTTAAGCTTGTTTACACTGAGCTGCAATGTGGTCTGGACCCAAATCATGGATACATTAAGACACTGTGCAGCATGCCGCAATACGGGGTCGGGAAAACGTACAGATACGCCACTGTACCTTTATCCACACGGCTCCATCCAGACGATTGAAATGCTGCATGTTTCCAGGAAAACTGCCCTTTTCGCCATGCTAACTAGCAGTAGACACGTTGAACACTGGAATAGGCTAGACTGGAATAGGCTAGACTGGAATAGGCTAGACTGGAATAGGCTAGACTGGAATAGGCTAGACTGGAATAGGCTAGACTGGAATAGGCTAGACTGGAATAGGCTTGATGCTCCCCGTTCCAAAATGGCTTGGGTGGCTATTGCTACATGGGATGCAAAGGGCCGTTTTACGGGGGGAAAAAAATAGCAGTAATTCAATCTTCTCGGTGTACCAGTGTTGCTAATGGTACAATTTGAACTACAGTGGCATATCCCATCCCTGCACTGAGGTACGGTGACATTGCATCTTAATGTAATCATGAACCCAGTGCAGCTCAGTGTAAGATCGGTATCTTCTGGAAACTAGCTGGCTACTAATCCCATTCCCTAACGTTTAACAAGGAGGCTATTAATGTTAGCTGGCTGAGGAGATTAACCATTGCAGGGGGCAACTAATAAGTAGAGCTAAACCCCACCTATTTCCACAATTTATCCTGTTAAAAATCTTGTTTTAACCTTAACCCCACTGCTAACATTATGCCTAACCTTAAGAACAAAACACTTATTTTGTGTTTTCATACATATTTAGGATAACCCATTTAGATTTTGTGGTGGTGGTAACTAATTTAAGTGACAACGTCCTCATCTTAGCTCTACTACAGTAGCTACCAACTACGCAGTGACAAGATAATAGTAGCTAGCTAGTAGATGGGGACATAAAGTCGACAGTAGCCGAACTACTTTTCTTAACTATTATTATTATTATTATTATGGTCATCTAAAATATAAAAATCAACAAGACAGACGAGTATGAAGTTAGGTCATCTTTGTATGAATGAATGACAACATGGGAAGCTAGTTAGCTAACCGTTAGCTATGCTACCTGAATCATTGCCGTTGACTAGCCCGTTAAGATGCTGAGGCTAACTAGCTAGCTAGCTCATCATAGCAACCAACCACATGTTGGCAATGCGTAAACGCATTTTTACCCCCTCATCCATCCACTAAATACATAGAAAAGCTTTCCACGACAAAACACAACTGAGACATTTTAAGCAATTTCCAAAGCGAGATGAAAAGTACCTTAGTTTGATGCAAAAAAAGTGAGGGGGAAAAATATTTCAAGGCCTAACGGCTTTCTAGAACTCTCCACATGACTTGACAGTCACACTACTACCACTCTTTTTACTTTAGGTTTTGTGTTAATCTTACCTTTGCGCCATCTTTCAACATTTGGGCGAAGCCCGGTGCTTTCGGTACGTGCATAGCCATTTTTTATATTTTTATAAATGTTGTTTAGCAGCCCCTGTATCCAAGATTTGGTAGCGGCAGCGTGGAGTTCGGTAGATGCACAAAGCCAGAAGAGAGACCGGGAGGAGCTCTGTTAAAAAGGCGTTCACAACTACGGAGGGATGCAGAGGACATACATTACATTTGTCGTTTTCGAATTAATAAAAAAAAAAAGTGTCTCCAGTGAACTCAACATGGGGGGGGGGGAACTGCTCTCTCTGACTCTCATTGTTAATACAGACGGGGCCATACATGTTTTAACAACTATTGTGTTATGGATACAATCTGTAGTTTTCCAGTAAGCTAATTTTCCTTTTTTTTTTTTTTTAAACTATAGATGGACGGATGAAACAAAATCAAATCAAAGTGTATTGGTCGCGTGTAGTTTAGCAGATGTTATATTGCAGCTAGTTAGCTCCTATCAAGTACACAAAACATTAAACATAAAAAAATAAATTAAAAAAAATACAAATACTAATTAAAGACATCAAGAAAAATCGGAACAAATCTAATTAACAACCAAAATAGCACTGTAACAGTAATCCAAATGCAAATTATACCTATGTACACCGGATTAATTTACATAAGATATACTAAGAATGATATGTACAGCAGTAGATATACTAAGAAAGATATGTACATCTGTAGATATACTAAGAATGATATGTACAGCAGTAGATATACTAAGAATGATATGTACAGCAGTAGATATACTAAGAAAGATATGTACATCTGTAGATATACTAAGAATGATATGTACAGCAGTAGATATACTAAGAATGATATGTACAGCAGTAGATATACTAAGAATGATATGTACAGCAGTAGATATACTAAGAATGATATGTACAGCAGTAGATATACTAAGAATGATATGTACAGCAGTAGATATACTAAGAATGATATGTACAGCAGTAGATATACTAAGAATGATATGTACATCTGTAGATATACTAAGAATGATATGTACAGCAGTAGATATACTAAGAATGATATGTACAGCAGTAGATATGAGCTATGTCAATAATCCAGTATATAAATAAATATGTGGTGTGTATAAACAGTGTAACTAAAATGCAGTAGTAGAAGTACTCGAATGAGCTCTACAGCATTTAAATACACAGCGTGAAACAGGAAGTGTCCAGTGTTTTACAGGTAAAATTTCACAACTCTTAGTAGAAAACTCAAAACAGATAATCAAAAAACATATTTTTTTTCCCCCCCAAACTTTTCAATTGACTAAGTACAACACACAAAAATCACACAGTAACTTTTTCACCAAATATAAATCAGTGTTTTATCTAGAAATACCTTTCATATAAAGTAATTGCCTTTCACAATGCAATGCTCACAATACGTTTTATATGATTCTCTTCTCATTTGTTTAAATACATTTGACCATCAGTTAATCCAACTGCGCTTAAAGATGAATCACTTAACCGTTTGGTTAACCTATAGATTTTAACTGGTTTGTCTACTATATATGGATTTTAGCGAACTACAGTAATAAAAAGGTGTGTTTGTAAAGTATTAACATCTAAATGACATGTTTATTTATTTATTTATTTATTTCACCTTTATTTAACCAGGTAGGCAAGTTGAGAACAAGTTCTCATTTATGTATGATGCATGATAACCATACATAATGACTAGTGGTTATTGCTAATTGATTTCACATAGTGGTAACCACAATTGGTCACCAGATAAAAGGGGGTGTGTGAACACTTGCAATTTCTCGAAATTTGAGGCAAAAAAAAAAAAAAAGCAGGGAGGAAAATATTTTTGCGGCCTAGCGCCGTTCTAGAACTCTCCACTCTCCATGACTTGACACAGTGTGTGAACACTTGCAATTTATTTCAACATGTAGCAGGATAGACAGCAAGGGAGAGGAAGAAATGTATACTACATCTAAAGTCAATCTTAGTTAGCTGGCTAAAGTTATACTACATCTAAAGTCAATCTTAGTTAGCTGGCTAAAGTTATACTGCATGTAAAGTCAATCTTAGTTAACTGGCTAAAGTTCTACTGCATCTAAAGTCAATCTTAGTTAGCTGGCTGAAGTTATACTGCATCTAAAGTCAATCTTAGCTGGCTAAAGTTATATTGCATCTAAAGTCAATCTTAGCTGGCTAAAGTTATACTGCATCTAAAGTCAATCTTAGCTGGCTAAAGCTATACTGCATCTAAAGTCAATCTTAGTTAGCTGGCTAAAGTTATACTGCATCTAAAGTCAATCTTAGTTAGCTGGCTGAAGTTATACTGCATCTAAAGTCAATCTTAGTTAGCTGGCTAAAGTTATACTGCATCTAAAGTCAATCTTAGCTGGCTAAAGCTATACTGCATCTAAAGTCAATCTTAGCTGGCTAAAGCTATACTGCATCTAAAGTCAATCTTAGTTAGCTGGCTAAAGCTATACTGCATCTAAAGTCAATCTTAGCTGGCTAAAGTTATACTGCATCTAAAGTCAATCTTAGTTAGCTGGCTAAAGTTATACTGCATCTAAAGTCAATCTTAGCTGGCTAAAGTTATACTGCATCTAAAGTCAATGAATTTACTATTTGTGACACACTCAGGTTCCAAACTCCGTTTTTAGACCAGACTGACTTTTTGACCAAAATTATCCTATTTACACTTTGTAATCAATTTTGACACTAGAACATGTTTCTGACTCATATTTTCACATCGGCCGTTTTCAAAGGGATTAGTTGTCTTTGTTTTCATTGTTACTCCATCGTTGCATGTACTCTGCACAAAGTGGCTGCTTTTTTTACATAGAGATCCTTTAAAAGGGTTACTTTGGGATGTTGGCAATAAGGTAATTTATTTACTTCCCCAGTGTCAGATGAACACGTGGATATCATTTGTATTTCTCTGTGTCCAGTATGAAGGAAGTTCGAGCTATTTTTGCAAGCCAATGCTAACTAGCGTTAGCGTAATGACTGGAAGTCTATGGGTATCTGCTGGCATGCTAGTAGATAACCCATAGACATCCAGCTAGCTAGTTAGGGTAGCTATCTAGCTAACGTGTCATCAGCTATGCTAGAAATGATAGTGATGATGATTATCAAAATATACATAAACATCGGTCTATGGTCTAGCTACCAGTATACTCACCACCACATATTCCACATGATAGGTAGTTCTAGAAAGGCTGGTCAAGACCAGGTACGTGCTGTACGGGGAACAGAGGTAGACAGGCTGGTTAAGACC
>NC_138301.1:120608012-120958012 GCF_965601325.2 Salmo salar | reverse complement strand
GAACCATAATGACTCAAAGAACCCTCTGAGCTCTTCAATGGTTCTTTGCAGTTCACAAGATGGTTCTTTACAGTTCACAAGATGGTTCTATACAGTTCACAAGATGGTTCTATACAGTTCACAAGATGGTTCATTACGGTTCACAAGATGGTTCTATACAGTTCACAAGATGGTTCTATACAGTTCACAATATGGTTCTTTACAGTTCACAAGATGGTTCTATACAGTTCACAAGATGGTTCTATACAGTTCACAAGATGGTTCTATACAGTTCACAAGATGGTTCTTTACAGTTCACAAGATGGTTCTATACAGTTCACAAGATGGTTCTTTACAGTTCACAAGATGGTTCTTTACAGTTCACAAGATGGTTCTTTCCTCTTTTAGTGATAATTATAATGTAGTGGAGGCGGATCATTACATCACGAGGGGGCGTGGTTTGTGTACATCTCTTTTAGTGATAATTATAATGTAGTGGAGGCGGATCATTACATCACGAGGGGGCGTGGTTTGTGTACATCTCTTTTAGTGATAATTATAATGTAGTGGAGGCGGATCATTACATCACGAGGGGGCGTGGTTTGTGTACATCTCTTTTAGTGATAATTATAATGTAGTGGAGGCGGATCATTACATCACGAGGGGGCGTGGTTTGTGTACATCTCTTTTAGTGATAATTATAATGTAGTGGAGGCGGATCATTACATCACGAGGGAGCGTGGTTTGTGCTACCTTGAGTGACAGTCCTTCCAGTTGATCCAGTGTGTTGTGTGATGCTGTTACATATTATATATGAATGTGGTCAGTGACGGGGTCTTGAGAAAGACTCACGTACGGCCGTGTACCAAGTCAGTAGTTTCTCTCCTCAGGGACCCTCAGCTGTTCCAGAACTAGTTCACTTGATTCAACTCGTCAAATAACACAATACTAATACTTATGGAATTTTAACAGTGTAATATGGCTGACAAGAATAAAAAAAAACCCTGTATGGTCCTTCCAAAGGATCTGCAAAGAACATTTGTGATTGAAAAAGGTTTTTTATAGAACCATTCTCCATAAACGTTCCATAAAGAACCATAAAAAAAGGTTATATATAGCCCCAAAAAGGGTTGTAACCATAGCAGAACCCTTTTAGGTCCTATATACAACCTTTCATCTGCTGTTAGAACCCCTTTAACCTCTATCTCTCTAACAGCAGATAGATAGAGAGGGGTTAAAGGGGTTCTAACAGCAGATAGAGAGAGAGGTTAAAGGGGTTCTAACAGCAGATAGATAGAGAGAGGTTAAAGGGGTTCTAACAGCAGATAGAGAGAGAGGTTAAAGGGGTTCTAACAGCAGATAGGGAGAGGTTAAAGGGGTTCTAACAGCAGATAGATAGAGAGGTTAAAGGGGTTCTAACAGCAGATAGGGAGAGAGGTTAAAGGGGTTCTAACAGCAGATAGATAGAGAGGTTAAAGGGGTTCTAACAGCAGATAGAGAGAGAGGTTAAAGGGGTTCTAACAGCAGATAGATAGAGAGGTTAAAGGGGTTCTAACAGCAGATAGAGAGAGAGGTTAAAGGGGTTCTAACAGCAGATAGAGAGAGAGGTTAAAGGGGTTCTAACAGCAGATAGGGAGAGGTTAAAGGGGTTCTAACAGCAGATAGATAGAGAGGTTAAAGGGGTTCTAACAGCAGATAGGGAGAGAGGTTAAAGGGGTTCTAACAGCAGATAGATAGAGAGGTTAAATGGGTTCTAACAGCAGATAGATAGAGAGAGGTTAAAGGGGTTCTAACAGCAGATAGGGAGAGAGGTTAAAGGGGTTCTAACAGCAGATAGGGAGAGAGGTTAAAGGGGTTCTAACAGCAGATAGGGAGAGAGAGGTTAAAGGGGTTCTAACAGCAGATAGATAGAGAGGTTAAAGGGGTTCTAACAGCAGATAGATAGAGAGGTTAAAGGGGTTATAACAGCAGATAGATAGAGAGGTTAAATGGGTTGTAACAGCAGATAGAGAGAGAGGTTAAAGGGGTTCTAACAGCAGATAGATAGAGAGAGGTTAAAGGGGTTCTAACAGCAGATAGGGAGAGAGGTTAAAGGGGTTCTAACAGCAGATAGAGAGAGAGGTTAAATGGGTTCTAACAGCAGATAGAGAGGTTAAAGGGGTTCTAACAGCAGATAGATAGAGAGGTTAAAGGGGTTCTAACAGCAGATAGATAGAGAGGTTAAAGGGGTTCTAACAGCAGATAGATAGAGAGGTTAAAGGGGTTCTAACAGCAGATATAGAGAGAGGTTAAAGGGGTTCTAACAGCAGATAGATAGAGAGGGGTTCTAACAGCAGATATATAGAGAGGGGTTCTAACAGCAGATAGAGAGAGAGGTTAAAGGGGTTCTAACAGCAGATTGTTTAGGTTAAAGGGGTTCTAACAGCAGATAGAGAGAGAGAGGTTAAAGGGGTTCTAACAGCAGATAGATAGAGAGGTTAAAGGGGTTCTAACAGCAGATATAGAGAGAGGTTAAAGGGGTTCTAACAGCAGATAGATAGAGAGGGGTTCTAACAGCAGATATATAGAGAGGGGTTCTAACAGCAGATAGAGAGAGAGGTTAAATGGGTTCTAACAGCAGATAGAGAGAGAGGTTAAAGGGGTTCTAACAGCAGATAGAGAGAGAGGTTAAAGGGGTTCTAACAGCAGATAGAGAGAGAGGTTAAATGGGTTCTAACAGCAGATAGAGAGAGAGGTTAAAGGGGTTCTAACAGCAGATAGAGAGAGAGGTTAAAGGGGTTCTAACAGCAGATAGATAGAGAGGTTAAAGGGGTTCTAACAGCAGATAGAGAGAGAGGTTAAAGGGGTTCTAACAGCAGATAGAGAGAGAGAGGTTAAAGGGGTTCTAACAGCAGATAGAGAGATAGAGGTTAAAGGGGTTCAAACAGCAGATAGAGAGGGATGTTAAAGGGGTTCCAACAGAAGATGGTTTAGGTTAAAGGGGTTCTAACAGCAGATTGTTTAGGTTAAAGAGGTTGTAACAGCAGATGGTCGGTGTTAAAGGGGTTCTAACAGCAGATAGAGAGAGAGGTTAAAGGGGTTCTAACAGCAGATAGATAGAGAGGTTAAAGGGGTTCTAACAGCAGATAGAGAGAGAGGTTAAAGGGGTTCTAACAGCAGATAGAGAGAGAGAGGTTAAAGGGGTTCTAACAGCAGATAGAGAGATAGAGGTTATAGGGGTTCTAACAGCAGATAGAGAGGGATGTTAAAGGGGTTCTAACAGCAGATGGTTTAGGTTAAAGGGGTTCTAACAGCAGATTGTTTAGGTTAAAGAGGTTGTAACAGCAGATGGTCGGTGTTAAAGGGGTTCTAACAGCAGATAGAGAGAGAGGTTAAAGGGGTTCTAACAGCAGATAGATAGAGAGGTTAAAGGGGTTCTAACAGCAGATAGAGAGAGAGGTTAAAGGGGTTCTAACAGCAGATAGAGAGAGAGAGGTTAAAGGGGTTCTAACAGCAGATAGAGAGATAGAGGTTATAGGGGTTCTAACAGCAGATAGAGAGGGATGTTAAAGGGGTTCTAACAGCAGATGGTTTAGGTTAAAGGGGTTCTAACAGCAGATTGTTTAGGTTAAAGGGGCTGTAACAGCAGATGGTCGGTGTTAAAGGGGTTCTAACAGCAGATAGAGAGAAAGAACCCTGTTAACATCTCTCTCTATCTGTTGTTAGAACCCTTTTAACCTAACAGCAGATAGAGAGATAGGTTCAAGGGGTTCTACCAGCAGATGAAATCAGTAAAAGGGGTTCTAACAGCAGATGGTTTGGGTTAAATGGGTTCTAACAGCAGATGGATAGAGGTTAAAAGGGTTCTAACAGCAGATAGAGAGAGAGGTTAAAAGGGTTCTAACAGCAGATAGAGAGAGAGGTTAAAGGGGTTCTAACAGCAGATAGATAGAGAGGTTAAAGGGGTTCTAACAGCAGATAGAGATAGATGTTAAAGGGGTTCTAACAGCAGATAGATAGAGAGGGGTTCTAACAGCAGATAGATAGAGCGATGTTAAAGGGGTTCTAACAGCAGATAGAGAGAGGTTAAAGGGGTTCTAACAGCAGATAGAGAGAGAGGTTAAAGGGGTTCTAACAGCAGATAGGGAGAGAGGTTAAATGGGTTCTAACAGCAGATAGAGAGAGGTTAAAGGGGTTCTAACAGCAGATAGAGAGAGAGGTTAAAGGGGTTCTAACAGCAGATAGATAGAGAGGTTAAATGGGTTCTAACAGCAGATAGAGAGAGGTTAAAGGGGTTCTAACAGCAGATAGAGAGAGAGGTTAAATGGGTTCTAACAGCAGATAGAGAGAGGTTAAAGGGGTTCTAACAGCAGATAGAGAGAGAGGTTAAAGGGGTTCTAACAGCAGATAGAGAGATAGAGGTTAAAGGGGTTCTAACAGCAGATAGAGAGATAGAGGTTAAATGGGTTCTAACAGCAGATAGAGATAGAGGTTAAAGGGGTTCTAACAGCAGATAGATAGAGAGGGGTTCTAACAGCAGATAGATAGAGAGAGGTTAAAGGGGTTCTAACAGCAGATAGATAGAGCGATGTTAAAGGGGTTCTAACAGCAGATAGAGATAGAGGTTAAAGGGGTTCTAACAGCAGATAGATAGAGAGAGGTTAAAGGGGTTCTAACAGCAGATAGATAGAGAGAGGTTAAAGGGGTTCTAACAGCAGATAGATAGAGAGGTTAAAGGGGTTCTAACAGCAGATAGATAGAGAGAGGTTAAAGGGGTTCTAACAGCAGATAGAGAGATAGAGGTTAAAGGGGTTCTAACAGCAGATAGAGAGATAGAGGTTAAAGGGATTCTAACAGCAGATAGATAGAGAGGTTAAAGGGGTTCTAACAGCAGATAGAGAGAGAGGTTAAAGGGGTTCTAACAGCAGATAGAGAGAGAGGTTAAAGGGGTTCTAACAGCAGATAGAGAGATAGAGGTTAAAGGGGTTCTAACAGCAGATAGAGAGAGAGAGGTTAAAGGGGTTCTAACAGCAGATAGAGAGATAGAGGTTAAAGGGGTTCTAACAGCAGATAGATAGAGAGAGGTTAAAGGGGTTCTAACAGCAGATAGATAGAGAGGTTAAAGGGGTTCTAACAGCAGATAGATAGAGAGAGGTTAAAGGGGTTCTAACAGCAGATAGATAGAGAGAGGTTAAAGGGGTTCTAACAGCAGATAGATAGAGAGAGGTTAAAGGGGTTCTAACAGCAGATAGAGAGAGAGAGGTTAAAGGGGTTCTAACAGCAGATAGAGAGAGAGAGAGAGAGAGGTTAAAGGGGTTCTAACAGCAGATAGATAGAGAGGTTAAAGGGGTTCTAACAGCAGATAGATAGAGAGAGGTTAAAGGGATTCTAACAGCAGATAGATAGAGAGGTTAAAGGGGTTCTAACAGCAGATAGAGAGAGGTTAAAGGGGTTCTAACAGCAGATAGAGAGAGAGGTTAAAGGGGTTCTAACAGCAGATAGAGAGAGAGAGGTTAAAGGGGTTCTAACAGCAGATAGAGAGATAGAGGTTAAAGGGGTTCTAACAGCAGATAGATAGAGAGAGGTTAAAGGGGTTCTAACAGCAGATAGATAGAGAGAGGTTAAAGGGGTTCTAACAGCAGATAGATAGAGGTTAAAGGGGTTCTAACAGCAGATAGATAGAGATATAGGTTAAAGGGGTTCTAACAGCAGATAGAGAGAGAGGTTAAAGGGGTTCTAACAGCAGATAGAGAGAGAGGTTAAAGGGGTTCTAACAGCAGATAGAGAGAGAGGTTAAAGGGGTTCTAACAGCAGATAGATAGAGAGGTTAAAGGGGTTCTAACAGCAGATAGAGAGAGAGGTTAAAGGGGTTCTAACAGCAGATAGAGAGAGAGGTTTAATGGGTTCTAACAGCAGATAGAGAGAGAGGTTAAAGGGGTTCTAACAGCAGATAGAGAGAGAGGTTAAAGGGGTTCTAACAGCAGATAGATAGAGAGGTTAAAGGGGTTCTAACAGCAGATAGAGAGAGAGGTTAAAGGGGTTCTAACAGCAGATAGAGAGAGAGAGGTTAAAGGGGTTCTAACAGCAGATAGAGAGATAGAGATTAAAGGGGTTCTAACAGCAGATAGAGAGGGATGTTAAAGGGGTTCTAACAGAAGATGGTTTAGGTTAAAGGGGTTCTAACAGCAGATAGAGAGAGAGAGGTTAAAGGGGTTCTAACAGCAGATAGATAGAGAGGTTAAAGGGGTTCTAACAGCAGATAGAGAGAGAGAGGTTAAAGGGGTTCTAACAGCAGATAGAGAGATAGAGGTTAAAGGGGTTCTAACAGCAGATAGATAGTAGAGAGAGAGAGGTTAAAGGGGTTCTAACAGCAGATAGATAGAGAGGTTAATGGGGTTCTAACAGCAGATATAGAGAGAGGTTAAAGGGGTTCTAACAGCAGATAGATAGAGAGGGGTTCTAACAGCAGATATATAGAGAGGGGTTCTAACAGCAGATAGAGAGAGAGGTTAAAGGGGTTCTAACAGCAGATAGAGAGAGAGAGGTTAAAGGGGTTCTAACAGCAGATAGAGAGAGAGGTTAAATGGGTTCTAACAGCAGATAGAGAGAGAGGTTAAAGGGGTTCTAACAGCAGATAGAGAGAGAGGTTAAAGGGGTTCTAACAGCAGATAGAGAGAGAGGTTAAATGGGTTCTAACAGCAGATAGAGAGAGAGGTTAAAGGGGTTCTAACAGCAGATAGAGAGAGAGGTTAAAGGGGTTCTAACAGCAGATAGATAGAGAGGTTAAAGGGGTTCTAACAGCAGATAGAGAGAGAGGTTAAAGGGGTTCTAACAGCAGATAGAGAGAGAGAGGTTAAAGGGGTTCTAACAGCAGATAGAGAGATAGAGGTTAAAGGGGTTCTAACAGCAGATAGATAGAGAGAGGTTAAAGGGGTTCTAACAGCAGATAGAGAGATAGAGGTTAAAGGGATTCTAACAGCAGATAGATAGAGAGGTTAAAGGGGTTCTAACAGCAGATAGAGAGAGAGGTTAAAGGGGTTCTAACAGCAGATAGAGAGAGAGGTTAAAGGGGTTCTAACAGCAGATAGAGAGATAGAGGTTAAAGGGGTTCTAACAGCAGATAGATAGAGAGGTTAAAGGGGTTCTAACAGCAGATAGATAGAGAGGTTAAAGGGGTTCTAACAGCAGATAGATAGAGAGAGGTTAAAGGGGTTCTAACAGCAGATAGAGAGATAGAGGTTAAAGGGGTTCTAACAGCAGATAGAGAGATAGAGGTTAAAGGGGTTCTAACAGCAGATAGAGAGATAGAGGTTAAAGGGATTCTAACAGCAGATAGATAGAGAGGTTAAAGGGGTTCTAACAGCAGATAGAGAGAGAGAGGTTAAAGGGGTTCTAACAGCAGATAGAGAGATAGAGGTTAAAGGGGTTCTAACAGCAGATAGAGAGAGAGAGGTTAAAGGGGTTCTAACAGCAGATAGATAGAGGTTAAAGGGGTTCTAACAGCAGATAGAGAGAGAGAGGTTAAAGGGGTTCTAACAGCAGATAGATAGAGAGAGGTTAAAGGGGTTCTAACAGCAGATAGATAGAGAGAGGTTAAAGGGGTTCTAACAGCAGATAGATAGAGAGGTTAAATGGATTCTAACAGCAGATAGATAGAGAGGTTAAATGGGTTCTAACAGCAGATAGAGAGAGAGGTTAAAGGGGTTCTAACAGCAGATAGAGAGAGAGAGGTTAAAGGGGTTCTAACAGCAGATAGAGAGAGAGAGGTTAAAGGGGTTCTAACAGCAGATAGAGAGAGAGAGGTTAAAGGGGTTCTAACAGCAGATAGATAGAGAGGTTAAAGGGGTTCTAACAGCAGAAGGTTAAAGGGGTTCTAACAGCAGATAGATAGAGAGGTTAAAGGGGTTCTAACAGCAGATAGAGAGATAGAGGTTAAAGGGGTTCTAACAGCAGATAGAGAGAGAGGTTAAATGGGTTCTAACAGCAGATAGACAGAGAGGTTAAAGGGGTTCTAACAGCAGATAGAGAGAGAGGTTAAAGGGGTTCTAACAGCAGATAGAGAGAGAGGTTAAATGGGTTCTAACAGCAGATAGAGAGAGAGGTTAAAGGGGTTCTAACAGCAGATAGAGAGAGAGGTTAAAGGGGTTCTAACAGCAGATAGAGAGAGAGGTTAAATGGGTTCTAACAGCAGATAGAGAGAGAGGTTAAAGGGGTTCTAACAGCAGATAGAGAGAGAGGTTAAAGGGGTTCTAACAGCAGATAGAGAGAGAGGTTAAATGGGTTCTAACAGCAGATAGAGAGAGAGGTTAAAGGGGTTCTAACAGCAGATAGAGAGAGAGGTTAAAGGGGTTCTAACAGCAGATAGATAGAGAGGTTAAAGGGGTTCTAACAGCAGATAGAGAGAGAGGTTAAAGGGGTTCTAACAGCAGAGGGTTCTAACAGCAGATAGAGAGATAGAGGTTAAAGGGGTTCTAACAGCAGATAGATAGAGAGAGGTTAAAGGGGTTCTAACAGCAGATAGAGAGATAGAGGTTAAAGGGGTTCTAACAGCAGATAGAGAGATAGAGGTTAAAGGGATTCTAACAGCAGATAGATAGAGAGGTTAAAGGGGTTCTAACAGCAGATAGATAGAGAGAGGTTAAAGGGGTTCTAACAGCAGATAGATAGAGAGAGGTTAAAGGGGTTCTAACAGCAGATAGATAGAGAGAGGTTAAAGGGGTTCTAACAGCAGATAGATAGAGAGGTTAAATGGGTTCTAACAGCAGATAGAGAGAGAGGTTAAAGGGGTTCTAACAGCAGATAGAGAGAGAGAGGTTAAAGGGGTTCTAACAGCAGATAGAGAGAGAGAGGTTAAAGGGGTTCTAACAGCAGATAGAGAGAGAGAGGTTAAAGGGGTTCTAACAGCAGATAGAGAGAGAGAGGTTAAAGGGGTTCTAACAGCAGATAGATAGAGAGGTTAAAGGGGTTCTAACAGCAGATAGAGAGAGAGGTTAAAGGGGTTCTAACAGCAGATAGAGAGAGAGAGGTTAAAGGGGTTCTAACAGCAGATAGAGAGAGAGAGGTTAAAGGGGTTCTAACAGCAGATAGAGAGAGAGAGGTTAAAGGGGTTCTAACAGCAGATAGAGAGAGAGGTTAAAGGGGTTCTAACAGCAGATAGAGAGAGAGAGGTTAAAGGGGTTCTAACAGCAGATAGAGAGATAGAGGTTAAAGGGGTTCTAACAGCAGATAGAGAGAGAGAGGTTAAATGGGTTCTAACAGCAGATAGATAGAGAGAGGTTAAAGGGGTTCTAACAGCAGATAGAGAGAGAGAGGTTAAAGGGGTTCTAACAGCAGATAGATAGAGAGAGGTTAAAGGGGTTCTAACAGCAGATAGATAGAGAGAGGTTAAAGGGGTTCTAACAGCAGATAGATAGAGAGGTTAAATGGGTTCTAACAGCAGATAGAGAGAGAGGTTAAAGGGGTTCTAACAGCAGATAGAGAGAGAGAGGTTAAAGGGGTTCTAACAGCAGATAGAGAGAGAGAGGTTAAAGGGGTTCTAACAGCAGATAGAGAGAGAGAGGTTAAAGGGGTTCTAACAGCAGATAGAGAGAGAGAGGTTAAAGGGGTTCTAACAGCAGATAGAGAGAGAGAGGTTAAAGGGGTTCTAACAGCAGATAGAGAGAGAGAGGTTAAATGGGTTCTAACAGCAGATAGATAGAGAGGTTAAAGGGGTTCTAACAGCAGATAGAGAGAGAGGTTAAAGGGGTTCTAACAGCAGATAGAGAGAGAGAGGTTAAAGGGGTTCTAACAGCAGATAGAGAGAGAGAGGTTAAAGGGGTTCTAACAGCAGATAGAGAGAGAGAGGTTAAAGGGGTTCTAACAGCAGATAGAGAGAGAGGTTAAAGGGGTTCTAACAGCAGATAGAGAGATAGAGGTTAAAGGGGTTCTAACAGCAGATAGAGAGAGAGGTTAAAGGGGTTCTAACAGCAGATAGATAGAGAGGTTAAATGGGTTCTAACAGCAGATAGATAGAGAGAGGTTAAAGGGGTTCTAACAGCAGATTGTCGGGTGGTAGAAACCCCCCTCAGCCTGACCATGGGACCGTGCCAAAGCCTTCCTGTAGAGAGAGAGAGTGTCAGTCAAACAGGCCTAATTATTTAATACCCCTCTGCAACTCTAAACTCATGATGAAACCCCTCTGGTGTGTGTTCACTCTACCGCATTAATCTCTCTCTCTCTCTCTCTCTCTCTCTCTGTTTTCTGTTTGTCCTCTCTCTCTCTCTCTCTGTCTCTCTCTCTCTGTTTTCTCTCTGTTCTCTCTCTCTCTCTCTCTGTTTTCTCTCTGCTCTCTCTCGCTCTCTCTCTCTCTCTCTGTTTTCTCTCTGTTCTCTGTTCTCTCTCTCTCTCTCTCTCTCTCTGTTCTCTCTCTCTCTCCCTCCGTTCTCTCTCTCCCTCCATTCTCTCTCTCTGTTTGTCTTCTCTCTCTCTGCTCTCTCTCTCTCTCTCTCTCTCTCTCTCTCTGTTTTCTCTCTGTTCTCTGTCTCTCTCTCTCTCTCTCTCTCTCTGTTCTCTCTCTCTCTCCCTCCGTTCTCTCTCTCCCTCCATTCTCTCTCTCTGTTTGTCTTCTCTCTCTCTGCTCTCTCTCTCTCTCTCTCTCTGTTTTCTCTCTGTTCTCTGTTCTCTCTCTCTCTGTTCTCTCTCTCTCTCTCTGTTCTCTCTCTCTCCCTCCGTTCTCTCTCTCCTCCATTCTCTCTCTCTGTTTGTCTTCTCTCTCTCTCTCTCTCTCTCTCTCTCTCTCTCTCTCTCTCTCTCTCTCTGTTCTCTCTCCCTCCATTCTCTCTCTCTGTTTGTCTTCTCTCTCTCTCTCTCTCTCTCTGTTCTCTTTTTGATGAAGGGATAAATGATCACTTCAACCAGGCGAGTGTCTCCTGACAAATCTGAAGTTAGAATCGCCTTCAGCCTTGACCAAGACTCAGGTAACACACACACACACACACACACACACACACACACACACACACACACACACACACACACACACACACACACACACACACACACACACACACACACACACACACACACACACACAGTTCCCGACAGAACAGCCTTTACCAACCCACCCCCCTGGTATCACTTTAACTGCAGTAATTCTTCTCTGCTGCCGCTGCCCGACAGACAGACAGACAGACAGACAGGTGTTCCTCTATTTCTGTTGGCCTGTGGCATCTTAAAAACAAACCTTCCACCTCACACACACACACACACACACACACGGCGAGGTGGTCCGTGTGAGAGTGCTTTAAGGCCGGCGGGACGGGCATCGAGATGGCAGCTGCAGCTTTGCCATAGTAGCGTCAGGTTTCCTCCGTAACACACACACACACACACACACACACACACACACACACACACACACACACACCACACACACACTGGCCTATATTTAAAAGCGTTTAACACTTCCCACTCCACTCCTCTCCTCGTCCACTCCTCTCCTCTCCTCGTCCACTCCTCCTCTCTGTATCTGTCTTTCTCTGCATCTCCCTGTCTCTCACACACACAGACACGCACACACAGTGTTGCATCATCCAGTATGACGTCATTACATTTGTCCTCAGATTGACACCTGTACATTTAGACTTTCACTTTCAAAATAAAGCTGACAGGGATCATCAAGTTCTCTCTCTCTCTCTCTCTCTCTCTCTCTCTCTCTCTCTCTCTCTCTCTCTCTCTCTCTGTCTCTCTCTCTCTCTGTCCTCCTCTCTCTCTCTCTCTGTCTCCTCTCTCTCTCTCTCTCTCTCTCTCTCTCTCTCTGTGTCTCTGTCTCCTCTCTCTCTCTGTCTCCTCTCTCTCTCTGTCTCTCTCTCTCTCTGTCTCCTCTCTCTGTCTCCTCTCTCTCTCTCTCTCTCTCTCTCTCTCTCTCTCTCTCTCTCTCCCCTCCCTGTCTCCTCTCTCTCTCTGTCTCCTCTCTCTGTCTCCTCTCTCTCTCTCTCTCTCTCTCTCTCTCTCTCTCTGTGTCTCTGTCTCCTCTCTCTCTCTTCTCTCTCTCTTCTCTCTCTCTCTCTGTGTCTCTCTCTCTCTGTCTCTCTCTCTCTCTCTCTCTCTCTGTGTCTCTGTCTCCTCTCTCTCTCTCTCTCTCTCTCTCTCTCTCTCTCTCTCCCTCCCTCTCTGTCTCCTCTCTCTCTCTGTCTCCTCTCTCTGTCTCCTCTCTCTCTCTCTCTCTCTCTCTCTCTCTGTGTCTCTGTCTCCTCTCTCTCTCTCTCTCTCTCTCTCTCTGTGTCTCTGTCTCCTCTCTCTCTCTCTCTCTCTCTCTCTCTCTCTCTCTCTCTCTCTCTCTCTGTGTCCTCTGTCTCCTCTCTCTCTCTCTCTCTCTCTCTCTCTCTCTCGCCCACGGACACCACTGTTTTTAGAACCTTCCATCACCCAGGATTCTCTGCATGTGTTCAAGACCTCCAGGGGGACATAAGTTGGAGATGCAACATCCTGTATGTCCGTCTTCCTTGCATGTCTGTCCATCCGTCCGTCTATCAGACAGTTCATGTCGTTAGGCTGTAGTCAGCCAGACAGTGTGTTATGTTGTCGTTAGGCTGTAGTCAGCCATACAGTGTGTTATGTTGTCGTTAGGCTGTAGTCAGTCAGACAGTGTGTTATGTTCTCATTAGGCTGTAGTCAGTCACACATTCCAGAGATGATGAGGAAGAAAGAATGAGGAAGCATCCTGAAGACACTGTCATTAGTTAGCTGACAAGGAAAGCACTGTCTTTTAGCCTCGGTCAGTCTCCCAGTCAGCCAGTTTGCAAGTCTGTTGGGTATCAAAGGGGAGGTTTAGCAGGGCTGTTATGTTCTGTAGTGGTCCCTTAGGGTGCAGCTCACCTTACACACCAGGTGTAGTGGTCCCTAAGGGTGCAGCTCACCTTACACACCAGGTGTAGTGGTCCCTAAGGGTGCAGCTCACCTTACACACCAGGTGTAGTGGTCCCTAAGGGTGCAGCTCACCTTACACACCAGGTGTATACATTACACTGTAGTCTCTGCTATGAAATACACGTCTGGCCAACAACGCAAGTCTATGTACGTTCCAAACGACTCCCTATTCCCACGTTCCAAACGACTCCCTATTCCCACGTTCCAAACGACTCCCTATTCCCACGTTCCAAACGACTCCCTATTCCCACGTTCCAAACGACTCCCTATTCGCACGTTCCAAACGACTCCCTATTCCCACGTTCCAAACGACTCCCTATTCCCACGTTCCAAACGACTCCCTATTCCCACGTTCCAAACGACTCCCTATTCCCACGTTCCAAACGACTCCCTATTCTCACGTTCCAAACGACTCCCTATTTGCACGTTCCAAACGACTCCCTATTCCCACGTTCCAAACGACTCCCTATTCCCACGTTCCAAACGACTCCCTATTCCCACGTTCCAAACGACTCCCTATTCCCACGTTCCAAACGACTCCCTATTCCCACGTTCCAAACTAATCCCTATTCCCACGTTCCAAACGGCTCCCTATTCCCACGTTCCAAACGGACTCCCTATTCCCACGTTACAAATGTCCCACCTAGACTCTGTTCTGGTAGTTCACTATATAGGGATTAGGGTGCCAGTTGGAATTATACCTAGACTCTGTTGTGATTTATCTTAACACTTATTAACCAGTTGATGCTCTTTGTCTCCTTTCTTCAATCAGAGTTAAAAGATGTGGAGGAGTCGGCGCCGTCTTTCCCTGATCTGGAACACAGACTGCAGGTAACAGGAGGAGAGGGGGAGAGGAGCAGGAGAGGAGAGGAGGAGGAGAGGGGGAGAGGAGGAGCAGGAGAGGAGAGGAGAGGAGAGGAGGAGGGGAGGGGGAGAGGAGTAGGAGAGGAGAGGAGGAGGAGGAGGAGAGGGGGAGAGGAGGAGCAGGAGAGGAGCAGGAGAGGAGAGGAGGAGGAGAGGGGGAGGAGAGGGGGAGAGGAGCAGGAGAGGAGAGGAGGAGGAGAGGGGGAGAGGAAGAGGAGAGGAGAGGAGGAGGAGAGGGGGAGGAGAGGGGGAGAGGAGCGGAGGAGGAGAGGGGGAGAGGAGCAGGAGAGAAGAGGAGGAGGAGAAAGGAGAGGATCAGTGAAAGGAGAAGAGGGGAAGCAGTGAGGAGAGGGGAGAGAGGAGAAGCGAGGAGCAGTGAGAGAAGAGGAGAGAGAGAAGAGGAGGAGGAGAAAGGAGAGGATCAGAGAGAGGAGAAGAGGGGGAGCAGTGAGAGGAAAGGGATGGAGAGAGGATCAGTGAAAGGAGAAGAGGGGGAGCAGTGAGGAGAGGGGAGAGAGGAGAAGCGAGGAACAGTGAGAGAAGAGGAGAGAGAGAAGAGGAGGAGGAGAAAGGGGAGGATCAGAGAGAGGAGAAGGGGAGCAGTGAGGAGAGGGGAGAGAGGAGAGGAGAGGAGAGGAGAGGAGAGGAGAGGAGAGGAGAGGAGAGGAGAGGAGAGGAGAGGAGAGGAGAGGAGAGGAGAGGAGCAGTGAGAGAAGAGGAGGAGAGGAGGAGCAGTGAGAGAAGAGGAGAGAGAGAAGAGGAGGAGAGGAGGAGCAGTGAGAGAAGAGGAGGAGAGGAGGAGCAGTGAGATAGTCCTCATATCTATTGATAGTAGGGGCTGAGAATAGCTGCTGCTGTTGCACTGAAGGATGCAATGTCCACAGCATTAGACTGAGTAGAACAGATGTTATCACTATTATATGTTCTGTGGTGAGTACCGAAAGGAGTATCCAATCTCAATTCATCCACAAAGTGCTTGGGTGCAGGGTTTTGATCCAGCTAAGTAGTAAACACTATGATTATAGTTGATTAACCGAATCAGGTGGGCCCGTATCCACAAAACCTCTCAGAGTAGAAGGGTTGATCTAGGACCAATTTCGCTTTTTTTTTTAGATCATAATGAATTAGATTCATATGGACAGATCCCAGATAGATCATAATGAATACGGTTTGTGGATAAGGGTCGGGGTCCGGGTTTTAATTTAAATTCCAGTCAATTCAGAAAGTAAATCAAATTCCAAATGTTCCTCTTTGAAAAGCAGGTAAGAGAAATTGGAATTTCAGTATACTTCCTGAATTGAAATGGTATTGTCCCACAACCTCTTGTGGATATGGGCCCAGCCCTGTCGATACTGTAATGCGATACTGCATTAATCCACTAGAGGGCAGCAGATAGTAGGGATCTTAGGAAGGGGGTAGGGGGGACGATCGTTGGGGAAGATAAGGTGTTGGTCGTGTTTGAGTCACTGGAGGTTAGTGGCACTTTGGGGAGCACGGGCTCGTGGTAATGGCTAGAGCGGAATTCGTGGAATGGTATCAAATACAAAACAAACAAACACATGTGTTTGATGCCGTTCCGTTTGCTCCGTTCCAACCATTATTATGAGCCGTCCTCAACTCAGCAGCCTCCACTTGTTTGAGCTGTAAGCCGAATGTAGCTGACTGTAGACTTGAGTAAAGTTGGGGGAGGTAAATAAGTACCTACAGGAAGTCGGCCAAGTTCTGCTGTTTCTAGGAAACGCGACAATACCAGACATGGCATTCGACCTTTGTTACTGCCGATGAAGTAGATGCTATCGGAAATTCCACTTATCCTACTCGAAGCTGAACATGATCAACACAGTCCAAGGAATAAATATCCCGAGCATTCACAAGACTTGTTTTTGTATTTTGACTGAGGTTTTTTTTTATTCTAAAAAAAATATAACCAAGTAGTGATTGGATAGGCTACTAGAATGAAAACCATATAGGGTGTTTCTGCAGCATATGGGGAATTCTCTGACTCAACCTCTGGTTCATTCCACTGATAGAGAGAGAGGGAGAGGAGGACTAGTGGTTCTGGGTGGGGGAGGGGGGGGGGGGGGGGCAGTGCCCCTGTGACAACAATTTTGGACCCCCTTGTGCCCCCCTAAATGTGGAGTATGAAATCATTTTTACATAACAGATTTTTGCTATGGTTCTTTTTTTACATCCGTTATTAGACAGTGGCAACGATGATGATTATGAACATGGTCTTTTACCTGCTAATGCAGTGAAGAAAACGATATGACAACAATAACGTCTAATGTAACTGGCCCCTTTAACAGTACAACTGGCCCCCAGCTTGGCCCCTCCAGTTGAAATGGTCTAGAACTGCCACTGCTGTGTGTGTGTGTGTGTGTGTGTGTGTGTGTGTGTGTGTGTGTGTGTGTGTGTGTGTGTGTGTGTGTGTGTGTGTGTGTGTGTGTGTGTGTGTGTGTGTGTGTGTGTGTCACTAGCACAATTGGCCCAGCGTCGTCCGGGTTTGGCCAGTGTAGGCCGTCATTGTAAAATAATATTTTTTTCTTAACTGACTTGCCTAGTTAAATAAATAAAAAATAAAAGTTTTTGTCACTAAGCATGTGAAGAACAGAATATGATTCAATCCCATGAAGGACAAAACCCTCACTGTTTAGAAAAGGATTAGACTATACACCTACACCAGTTCACATTAGTTACTGGGTAAAGAATATGAACAGGATTAGACTATACACCTACACCAGTTCACATTAGTTACTGGGTAAAGAATATGAACAGGATTAGACTATACACCTACACCAGTTCACATTAGTTACTGGGTAAAGAATATGAACAGGATTAGACTATACACACCTACACCAGTTCACATTAGTTACTGGGTAAAGAATATGAACAGGATTAGACTATACACACCTACACCAGTTCACATTAGTTACTGGTAAAGAATATGAACAGGATTAGACTATACACACCTACACCAGTTCACATTAGTTACTGGGTAAACAATATGAACAGGATTAGACTATATACACACCAGTTCACATTAGTTACTGGGTAAAGAATATGAACAGGATTAGACTATATACACCAGTTCACATTAGTTACTGGGTAAACAATATGAACAGGATTAGGCTATATACACCAGTTCACATTAGTTACTGGGTAAACAATATGAACAGGATTAGACTATATACACCAGTTCACATTAGTTACTGGGTAAACAATATGAACAGGATTAGGCTATATACACCAGTTCACATTAGTTACTGGGTAAACAATATGAACAGGATTAGACTATACACACCTACACCAGTTCACATTAGTTACTGGGTAAACAATATGAACAGGATTAGACTATATACACCAGTTCACATTAGTTACTGGGTAAACAATATGAACAGGATTAGACTATATACACCAGTTCACATTAGTTACTGGGTAAACAATATGAACAGGATTAGACTATACACACCTACACCAGTTCACATTAGTTACTGGGTAAACAATATGAACAGGATTAGACTATATACACACCAGTTCACATTAGTTACTGGGTAAACAATATGAACAGGATTAGGCTATATACACCAGTTCACATTAGTTACTGGGTAAACAATATGCCAAGCAGTCAAATGCTGGTGTCTGGGGTAATTTCTCATGAAGGGTTGGTTCCCAAGGACACAGATTAAACCTCTATATTACCAGTGTGTAGAAATCTCCTACAATAACCCATGTGTAGCCTATAATGTGGATGCAGTTTTAGTCACACTTAAAAGACAAATCAACACATTTTAATTTGTTTGGTGACAACAATATTACAGACAAGACAAATAGTAGACTATATAAACATGGGAAACAACAGTAACATCTAGATAAACACATTTAGCTATGTTGTCGTAAATATGAATATTTAATTGAATTTATGTTAGAAATTTGAATCACATGAGGGCCTATGTAATTAGATTGTAAGGATGGAAGGATAAATAAGTATTTAAGCTCTAAATAGTCATCCATTCAAAACAGTAAACACGCACTGATAATAACCAATGATAGGTGGATGTTAACCAATGATAGGTGGATAATAACCAATGATAGGTGGATGTTAACCAATGATAGGTGGATGTTAACCAATGATAGGTGGATAATAACCAATGATAGGTGGATGTTAACCAATGATAGGTGGATGTTAACCAATGATAGGTGGATGTTAACCAATGATAGGTGGATAATAACCAATGATAGGTGGATAATAACTAATGATAGGTGGATGTTAACCAATGATAGGTGGATAATAACCAATGATAGGTGGATAATAACCAATGATAGGTCGATCAAATCAAATCAAATCAAATTTATTTTTATATAGCCCTTCGTACATCAGCTGATATTCTCAAAGTGCTGTACAGAAACACAGCCTAAAACCCCAAACAGCAAGCAAAGCATGTGAAAGAAGGACGGTGGCTAGGAAAAACTCCCTAGGAAAAACTCCCTAGAAAGGCCAAAAACCTAGGAAGAAACCTAGAGAGGAACCAGGCTATGAGGGGTGGCCAGTCCTCTTCTGGCTGTGCCGGGGTGGATATTATAACAGAACATGGTCAAGATGTTAAAATGTTAAAATGTTCATAAATGACCAGCATGGTCAAATAATAATAATCATAGTAGTTGTCGAGGGTGCAGTTGTCGATAGGTGGATAATAACCAATGATAGGTGGATAATAACCAATGATAGGTGGATAATAACCAATGATAGGTGGATGTTAACCAATGATAGGTGGATAATAACCAATGATAGGTGGATAATAACCAATGATAGGTGGATAATAACCAATGATAGGTGGCGACATCAACCATTTAGGAGCATGTAGTGCCTTTGGCTTCCAAAAAAACAAACAGAAGAAGGTAGTCTCCCACAATGCTTTGGTTCCGACGTCAAGTTGCAGTTGGTGAGGAGTAACTGTAGAAATTTTAGAGTTGACTTCAGTCGAAAGTTCATAACCTTTGATCACATGGTTATTGTAAAGGTCATGCAGTCGACATATATAGACTCAAGCAGACGATTTTTATACCCACAATGCAACACTTATTGAAAGGCAGTGAGTGAGCGTGCTCCAGGGAATGAAGTTTAGAGCGTTGCTCCAGGGAATGAAGTTTAGAGCGTTACTCCAGGGAATTAAGTTTAGAGCGTTGCTCCAGGGAATGAAGTTTAGAGCGTTACTCCAGGGAATGAAGTTTAGAGCGTTGCTCCAGGGAATGAAGTTTAGAGCGTTGCTCCAGGGAATGAAGTTTAGAGCGTTGCTCTAGGGAATGAAGTTTAGAGCGTTGCTCCAGGGAATGAAGTTTAGAGCGTTACTCCAGGGAATGAAGTTTAGAGCGTTGCTCCAGGGAATGAAGTTTAGAGCGTTGCTCTAGGGAATGAAGTTTAGAGCGTTGCTCTAGGGAATGAAGTTTAGAGCGTTGCTCTAGGGAATGAAGTTTAGAGCGTGCTCCAGGGAATGAAGTTTAGAGCGTTGCTCCAGGGAATGAAGTTTAGAGCGTTGCTCTAGGGAATGAAGTTTAGAGCGTTGCTCCAGGGAATGAAGTTTAGAGCGTTGCTCCAGGGAATGAAGTTTAGAGCGTTGCTCCAGGGAATGAAGTTTAGAGCGTTGCTCTAGGGAATGAAGTTTAGAGCGTTGCTCTAGGGAATGAAGTTTAGAGCGTTGCTCCAGGGAATGAAGTTTAGAGCGTTGCTCCAGGGAATGAAGTTTAGAGCGTTGCTCTAGGGAATGAAGTTTAGAGCGTTGCTCTAGGGAATGAAGTTTAGAGCGTGCTCTAGGGAATGAAGTTTAGAGCGTTGCTCCAGGGAATGAAGTTTAGAGCGTTGCTCCAGGGAATGAAGTTTAGAGCGTTGCTCTAGGGAATGAAGTTTAGAGCGTTGCTCTAGGGAATGAAGTTTAGAGCATTGCTCCAGGGAATGAAGTTTAGAGCGTTGCTCCAGGGAATGAAGTTTAGAGCGTTGCTCTAGGGAATGAAGTTTAGAGCGTGCTCTAGGGATGGGAGGGAACGTGTGATGAGGAAAGAGCTGATCAGATGACACAGAGAAGAGGTCAGGCTACGTCAGACCAGTCTGACTAAGAACAATGTCTTTCTGTCTATGCTTTATTTCTGTCACCTTTATTTATGCCGGTGTATACGTCCTATTCCATCACTGGAAGACTGGATGGGCTGTTGGGGGTACTGGAGGACTGGAGATGGGCTGTTGGGGGTACTGGAGGACTGGAGATGGGCTGTTGGGGGGTACTGGAGGACTGGAGATGGGCTGTTGGGGGGTACTGGAGGACTGGATGGGCTGTTGGGGGTACTGGAGGACTGGAGATGGGCTGTTGGGGGTACTGGAGGACTGGAGATGGGCTGTTGGGGGTACTGGAGGACTGGAGATGGGCTGTTGGGGGGTACTGGAGGACTGGAGATGGGCTGTTGGGGGTACTGGAGGACTGGAGATGGGCTGTTGGGGGGACTGGAGGACTGGAGGACTGGAGTTGGACTGTTGGGGGGACTGGAGGAGGGCTGTTGGGGGTACTGGAGGACTGGAGATGGGCTGTTGGGGGGACTGGAGGAGGGCTGTTGGGGGTACTGGAGGACTGGAGATGGGCTGTTGGGGGGACTGGAGGACTGGGGGACTGGAGTTGGACTGTTGGGGGGACTGGAGGAGGGCTGTTGGGGGTACTGGAGGACTGGAGATGGGCTGTTGGGGGGACTGGAGACCTGGAGGACTGGAGTTGGACTGTTGGGGGACTGGAGGAGGGCTGTTGGGGGTACTGGAGGACTGGAGATGGGCTGTTGGGGGGACTGGAGGAGGGCTATTGGGGGGTACTGGAGGACTGGATGGGCTGTTGGAGGGCTGTTGGGGGGTACTGGAGTTGAGCTGTTGGGGGTACTGGATGGGCTGTTGGGGGTACTGGAGATGGGCTGTTGGGGGTACTGGAGTTGGGCTGTTGGGGGTACTGGAGATGGGCTGTTGGGGGGTACTGGAGGACTGGATGGGCTGTTGGGGGGACTGGAGGAGGGCTGTTGGGGGGTACTGGAGTTGAGCTGTTGGGGGTACTGGAGGACTGGATGGGCTGTTGGGGGTACTGGAGATGGGCTGTTGGGGGGACTGGAGGACAGGATGGGCTGTTGGGGGTACTGGAGGACAGGAGTTGGGCTGTTGGGGGGACTGGAGATGGGCTGTTGGGGGGACTGGAGGACAGGATGGGCTGTTGGGGGTACTGGAGGACAGGAGTTGGGCTGTTGGGGGGACTGGAGATGGGCTGTTGGGTGGTACTGGAGTTGGGCTGTTGGGGGTACTGGAGGACAGGAGTTGGGCTGTTGGGGGGACTGGAGTTGGAAAACTGCTGTAGCCGGTGCCTCCCTGTATAAACTGCTGTAGCCGGTGCCTCCCTGTATAAACTGCTGTAGCCGGTGCCTCCCTGTATAAACTGCCGTAGCCGGTGCCTCCATGTATAAACTGCCGTAGCCGGTGCCTCCCTGTATAAACTGCCGTAGCCGGTGCCTCCCTGTATAAACTGCTGTAGTCGGTGCCTCCCTGTATAAACTGCTGTAGCCGGTGCCTCCCTGTATAAACTGCTGTAGCCGGTGCCTCCCTGTATAAACTGCTGTAGTCGGTGCCTCCCTGTATAAACTGCTGTAGCCGGTGCCTCCCTGTATAAACTGCTGTAGCCGGTGCCTCCATGTATAAACTGCTGTAGCCGGTGCCTCCCTGTATAAACTGCTGTAGCCGGTGCCTCCATGTATAAACTGCTGTAGTCGGTGCCTCCCTGTATAAACTGCTGTAGCCGGTGCCTCCCTGTATAAACTGCTGTAGCCGGTGCCTCCCTGTATAAACTGCTGTAGTCGGTGCCTCCCTGTATAAACTGCTGTAGCCGGTGCCTCCCTGTATAAACTGCTGTAGTCGGTGCCTCCCTGTATAAACTGCTGTAGCCGGTGCCTCCCTGTATAAACTGCTGTAGCCGGTGCCTCCCTGTATAAACTGCTGTAGCCGGTGCCTCCCTGTATAAACTGCGGTAGCCGGTGCCTCCCTGTATAAACTGCAGTAGCCGGTGCCTCCCTGTATAAACTGCTGTAGTCGGTGCCTCCCTGTATAAACTGCTGTAGCCGGTGCCTCCCTGTATAAACTGCTGTAGCCGGTGCCTCCCTGTATAAACTGCTGTAGCCGGTGCCTCCCTGTATAAACTGCTGTAGCCGGTGCCTCCCTGTATAAACTGCTGTAGCCGGTGCCTCCTTGTATAAACTGCTGTAGTCGGTGCCTCCCTGTATAAACTGATGAGAGAGTCAGTCTGGGTCTCTGTATTGTGTGGTAGGTGTGTTATCTGTTCCCTTCCAGATGGTGTGAGGGTTAGGATGGGTTAGGATGGGTTAGGATGGGTTAGGATGGGTTAGGAGGTATTAGGGTTAGGAGGGATTAGGGCGAGGAGGGGCTAGGGTTAGGAGTGGTTAGGGTTAGGAGGGGTTAGGGCTAGGAGGGGCTAGGAGTTAGGGATAGGAGGAGTTAGGAGGGGTTTGGGTTAGGAGGGGCTAGGAGGGGTTAGGAGGGGTTAGGGGGGGTTAGGGCTAGGAGGGGCTAGGAGGGGTTAGGAGGGGTTAGGGGGGGTTAGGGCTAGGAGGGGCTAGGAGGGGTTAGGAGGGGCTAGGAGGGGCTAGGAGGGGTTAGGGCTAGGAGGGGCTAGGAGGGGCTAGGAGGGGTTAGGGCTAGGAGGGGCTAGGAGGGGCTAGGAGGGGTTAGGCTAGGAGGGGCTAGGAGGGGTTAGGAGGGGCTAGGAGGGGCTAGGAGGGGCTAGGGCTAGGAGGGGCTAGGAAGGGGCTAGGAGGGGTTAGGGCTAGGAGGGGCTAGGAGGGGCTAGGAGGGGTTAGGAGGGGCTATGAGGGGTTAGGAGGGGCTAGGAGGGGTTAGGAGGGGTTAGGGCTAGGAGGGGTTAGGGCTAGGAGGGGCTAGGAGGGGTTAGGGCTAGGAGGGGTTAGGGCTAGGAGGGGCTAGGGCTAGGAGGGGCTAGGAGGGGTTAGGGCTTGGAGGGGCTAGGAGGGGTTAGGAGGGGCTAGGGCTAGGAGGGGCTAGGAAGGGGCTAGGAGGGGTTAGGGCTAGGAGGGGCTAGGAGGGGTTAGGAGGAGTTAGGAGGGGCTAGGAGGGGTTAGGAGTGGTTAGGGCTAGGAGGGGTTAGGAGGGGCTAGGAGGGGTTAGGGCTAGGAGGGGCTAGGAGGGGTTACGAGGGGTAGGGCTAGGAGGGGCTAGGAGGGGTTAGGGCTAGGAGGGGCTAGGAGGGGTTAGGAGGGGCTAGGAGGGGCTAGGAGGGGCTAGGGCTAGGAGGGGTTAGGAGGGGTTAGGATGGGTTAGGAGGTATTAGGGTTAGGAGGGGTTAGGGCTAGGAGGGGCTAGGAGTTAGGGATAGGAGGAGTTAGGAGGGGTTTGGGTTAGGAGGGGCTAGGAGGGGTTAGGGGGGGTTAGGGCTAGGAGGGGCTAGGAGGGGTTAGGAGGGGTTAGGGGGGTTAGGGCTAGGAGGGGCTAGGAGGGGTTAGGAGGGGCTAGGAGGGGCTAGGAGGGGTTAGGAGGGGTTAGGAGGGGCTAGGAGGGGTTAGGGCTAGGAGGGGCTAGGAGGGGCTAGGAGGGGCTAGGAGGGACTAGGAGGGGCTAGGAGGGGTTAGGAGGGGCTAGGAGGGGTTAGGAGGGGTTAGGGCTAGGAGGGGCTAGGAGGGGTTAGGGCTAGGAGGGGTTAGGAGGGGTTAGGAGGGGTTAGGGCTAGGAGGGGTTAGGGTTAGGAGAGGTTAGGGCTAGGAGGGGCTAGGAGGGGTTAGGAGGGGTTAGGAGGGGTTAGGAGGAGTTAGGAGGGGTTAGGGCTAGGAGGGGTTAGGGCTAGGAGGGGCTAGGAGGGGTTAGGGCTAGGAGGGGCTAGGAGGGGTTAGGGCTAGGAGGGGCTAGGAGGGGTTAGGGCTAGGAGGGGTTAGGGCTAGGAGGGGTTAGGGCTTGGAGGGGCTAGGAGGGGTTAGGGCTAGGAGGGGCTAGGAGGGGTTAGGGCTAGGAGGGGCTAGGAGGGGCTAGGAGGGGTTAGGAGGAGTTAGGAGGGGTTAGGAGGGGTTAGGAGGGGTTAGGAGGGGCTAGGAGGGGCTAGGAGGGGTTAGGGCTAGGAGGGGCTAGGAGGGGTTAGGAGGAGTTAGGAGGGGTTAGGGCTAGGAGGGGCTAGGAGGGGCTAGGAGGGGTTAGGAGGGGTTAGGGCTAGGAGGGGCTAGGAGGGGCTAGGAGGGGTTAGGAGGGGTTATTGCTAGGAGGGGCTAGGAGGGGTTAGGAGGGGTTAGGAGGGGTTAGGGGGAGTTAGGACGGGGTTAGGGCTAGGAGGGGTTAGGGCTAGGAGGGGCTAGGAGGGGTTAGGGCTAGGAGGGGTTAGGAGGGGTTAGGAGGGGTTAGGAGGGGTTAGGGCTAGGAGGGGCTAGGAGGGGTTAGGGCTAGGAGGGGTTAGGGCTAGGAGGGGTTAGGGCTAGGAGGGGCTAGGAGGGGTTAGGGCTAGGAGGGGTTGGGGTTAGGAGGGGTTAGGAGGGGTTAGGGCTAGGAGGGGTTAGGGCTAGGAGGGGCTAGGAGGGGTTAGGGCTAGGAGGGGTTAGGGCTAGGAGGGGCTAGGAGGGGCTAGGAGGGGTTAGGGCTAGGAGGGGCTAGGAGGGGTTAGGGCTAGGAGGGGTTAGGAGGGGTTAGGGCTAGGAGGGGCTAGGAGGGGTTAGGGCTAGGAGCGGTTAGGAGGGGTTAGGGCTAGGAGTGGTTAGGAGTGGTTAGGAGGGGTTAGGGCTAGGAGGGGTTAGGAGGGATTAGGAGGGGTTAGAATGGGCTAGGGTTAAGGTGGGTTATGATGGGTTAGGGTTAAGGTGGGTTATGATGGGTTAGGGTTAAGGTGGGTTAAAATGGGTTAGGGTTAGGGTGGGTTAGGATGTGTTACATGATCTTATCTGTTCCCTTCTAGCCGGTGTCTCCCTGCTCCTCTCTGAGAGAGTCAGTCCAGGTTTACAGGGACCACTGTAGGATGGCCAAGGAGTTCCACCAGGTCAAACAGGAGATCTCGCTGCTAGAGGACCGCAAGTAAATCACTGTCAATACAACTTTACTGATCACGTAAATCACACATCCATTTCTGGAGACCCCACCCCATCCCAAACCTAATGACCCCAGCCCATCCCAAACCTAATGACCCCAGCCCATCCCAAACCTAATGACCCCAGCCCATCCCAAACCTAATGACCCCAGCCCATCCCAAACCTAATGACCCCAGCCCATCCCAACCCTAATGACCCCATCCCATCCCAAACCTAATGACCCCAGCCCATCCCAAACCTAATGACCCCATCCCATATCTAATGACCCCAGCCCATCTCAAACCTAATGACCCCAGCCCAAACCTAATGACCCCAGCCCATCCCATATCTAATGACTCCACTCCATCCCTAATCTAATGACACCACTTTAAAATCTGTAAAATGTAGGTATTTAGACTGACAAATACGCTTCAATTCACATTGTCATCTTTCCCATCGAAATGAATAGAACCAATTAATACATTTACACAACAACATTATTTTTTAAATTTCTCAGAAAAAGGGTTATACATTGTCCCATACAATAATCTGTAGTCTTATCCTCTCTATTCTTTCCCTAAATGTGGCGACCCCACTGTAAATCCCTGGTTACCCCAACTTTTAATACCACTGCTTTTACAGGGATAGTTGAATATGTGTGGCTTATGGTTTAGTGGGCTACAGTAGCTGTATTACTGGTGCTGTAATCCAGGACATTGAGGTATATATATTACTGGTGCTGTAATCCAGGACATTGAGGTACATATATTAATGGTGCTGTAATCCAGGCATTGAGGTATATATATTACCGGTGCTGTAATCCAGGACATTGAGGTATATATATTACCGGTGCTGTAATCCAGGACATTGAGGTATATATTACTGGTGCTGTAATCCAGGACATTGAGGTATATATTACTGGTGCTGTAATCCAGGACATTGAGGTATATATATTACTGGTGCTGTAATCCAGGACATTGAGGTACATATATTAATGGTGCTGTAATCCAGGCATTGAGGTATATATATTACCGGTGCTGTAATCCAGGACATTGAGGTATATATATTACTGGTGCTGTAATCCAGGACATTGAGGTATATATTACTGGTGCTGTAATCCAGGACATTGAGGTATATATTACTGGTGCTGTAATCCAGGACATTGAGGTATATATTACTGGTACTGTAATCCAGGACATTGAGGTATATATTACTGGTGCTGTAATCCAGGACATTGAGGTATATATTACTGGTGCTGTAATCCAGGACATTGAGGTATATATTACTGGTGCTGTAATCCAGGACATTGAGGTATATATTACTGGTACTGTAATCCAGGACATTGAGGTATATATTACTGGTGCTGTAATCCAGGACATTGAGCTTGGCCCTAGAGCAGGTGTCCGGCCCACGAGGGGGTCCCATCAAGCCAGTGGGTGGTTTGCGTAAAAAAACTCTATATACTTTCAAAATGACTCAAACAAAACTGTGTAGAATTGATAATGTACCTTCCTTCATACCCTTTCTTGACTGTGTCCAGCTCGCTAATAAATCACTGAAATCAAAGTTAGATAGTCAGGGAGTATCCTAAATTCTCAAAATGATGGATAGAGGACTGTCTTTTTCAATTTTGATGGTAAGGAAATGGACCCAATTTTCAGTCCGGCCCCTGGGGGCAAAATTAGTTTGACACCCCTGAATTACCGTTTTACATATGTACCACTTCGCGGCCTGCCAGTAGCGCAGACCGGGAGGCCATGCCAGGTGTGCGCTCATGATCTGAGGAGGGTGGAGGGAGGTGGGGATGTAATAATGTAATATTTAATAATTAAATTCCAAAAATGAATTCTGATTGGGCACCTAGCCATGCAATGTCATAAGATACCGCCTTGTTTGGATCAACCTTATTGGATCTCACCCAGTGAGGGGTCAAATTGACCGTTATTTTCTCTCAAAGAGAGTTTTTTTTTTTTCTCTTCACTTTTCCAGAAAGCTACAGCTAATAATAGACTAGCTACTAGCTTCGTTAAGTTTTGGTAGCGACAAGGTGAATAATTATAGGTGGCTAATCAACATGGATATCCGGAAATGGCTGGGCACTGCCAAGATCAACAACAACAAAAAACAAGAGGATCACCTTGTTGAGTCCGATGCCGAGCTCACCGAGCCTGACCACCCGAGGTTGAGGAGCCTAGCAGCGAATGTAATACCCGCCCATCCCTCACGTCGGCTGCTTACCAACAAGATCAAGAAGAGTCAGGGCCTAGCATCAACAGCACGAGGGTAACATCACAACAAACACCTGCACCTCCGTTACCCCAAGGCACTAGCACCTGACGACCTGTTGGATCTAACCAGAACTGAACCAGTGGAAACAGAGTTGATTGATTCTTGAAAAGTGAAATCGCAATCACAGCCCAAAAAAAATCTTTAAAATGGACACCATTCAGTGTTCTTCAAAGATATGGCAGGCCTTTGTCAGCAATGACGACTGTGCCGACTGGCATAACATTTGGGACATCTACAGTCTCCAAAAAAATTCCTTCTCCACTCTGAAGAACGTGTTCAGCATGTGACATTAATGAAAAAGACAACAAGTTTGTCCAGCTGGCATTTTAGAGGGACATGACAAGTACATTTAGCCAGGAAAGAGAATGGAATCAGAAACTTCTCATGGGAAGTTTCAACACAGCATGGAAGAGGTTGTAACAAAATGGTAAAGTACAACATTATGGCCCTGGACACAACTCCAGATTTATTAATGTGTTGGTTTCCCCCCATGTAAGCCTACTGGTTGTTTGGCTGATTTCTGAATGCATTGTCTACTTTTTTATTAGGTAACAACACATCCGCCCCGCTGATCCTCAACACGGGGGCCCCCCAGGGGTGCGTGCTCAGTCCCCTGCTGTACTCCCTGTTCACTCATGACTGCACAGCCAGGCACGACTCCAACACCATCATTAAGTTTGCCAATGACAAGACAGTGGTAGGCCTGATCACTGACAATGACAAGACAGCCTATAGGGAGGAGGTCAGAGACCTGGCCTTGTGGTGCCAGGACAACAACCTCTCCCTCAACGTGAGGACATGATTGTGGACTACAGGATAAGGATGACCGAACACACTCCCATTCTCATCGATGGGCTGTAGTGGAGCAGGTTGAGAGCTTCAAGTTCCTTGGTGTCCTCATCACCAACAAACTAACATGGTCCAAGCACACCAAGACAGTCGTGAAGAGGGCATGACAAAACCCCCTTAGGAGACTGAAAAGATTCGGCATGGGTCCTCAGATCCTCAAAAGCTTCTACAGCTGCACCATCGAGAGCATCCTGACGGGTTGCATCACTGCCTGGTATGGCAACTGCTTGGCCTCCGACCGCAAGGCACTACAGAGGGTAATGCGTACGGCCCAGTACATCAATGGTGCCAAACTTCCTGCCATCCAGGAAGTTTGAGGATGGCCCTAAAAGTTGTCAAAGACTCCAGCCACCCAAGTCATAGACTGTTCTCTCTGCTACCGCACGGCAAGTGGTACCGGAGCGCCAAGTCTAGGTCCAAGAGGCTTCTAAACAGCTTCTACCACCAAGCCACAAGACTCTTGAACAGCTAATCAAATGGCTACCCAGACTATTTGCTTTGTCCCCCCCCGGAACACTGCTGCTACTTTCTGTTATTATCTATGTGTGGTGGTGTCTTAGTAGGGGATTGTCTATGGCACTGCATTGCATTCAGTAATGGTCTATGGCACTGCATTGCATTCAGTAATGGTCTATGGCACTGCATTGCATTCAGTAGTGGTCTATGGCACTGCATTGCATTCAGTAGTGGTCTATGGCACTGCATTGCATTCAGTAGTGGTCTATGGCACTGCATTGCATTCAGTAGTGGTCTATGGCACTGCATTGCATGCAGCAGTGGTCTATGGCACTGCATTGCATTCAGCAGTGGTCTATGGCACTGCATTGCATTCAGCAGTGGTCTACGGCACTGCATTGCATGCAGCAGTGGTCTATGGCACTGCATTGCATTCAGCAGTGGTCTATGGCACTGCATTGCATTCAGTAATGGTCTATGGCACTGCATTGCATTCAGTAATGGTCTATGGCACTGCATTGCATTCAGTAGTGGTCTATGGCACTGCATTGCATTCAGTAGTGGTCTATGGCACTGCATTGCATGCAGCAGTGGTCTATGGCACTGCATTGCATTCAGCAGTGGTCTATGGCACTGCATTGCATTCAGCAGTGGTCTACGGCACTGCATTGCATGCAGCAGTGGTCTATGGCACTGCATTGCATTCAGTAGTGGTCTATGGCACTGCATTGCATTCAGTAATGGTCTATGGCGATGCATTGCATTCAGTAGTGGTCTACGGCACTGCATTGCATGCAGTAGTGGTCTATGGCACTGCATTGCATGCAGCAGTGGTATATGGCACTGCATTGCATTCAGTAGTGGTCTACGGCACTGCATTGCATTCAGTAGTGGTCTATGGCACTGCATTGCATGCAGCAGTGGTCTATGGCACTGCATTGCATGCAGCAGTGGTCTATGGCACTGCATTGCATGCAGCAGTGGTCTATGGCACTGCATTGCATGCAGCAGTGGTCGGGAGTCCCATAGAACGGTGCACAATTGGTCCAGCGTCGTCCGGATTAGGGGGAGGGTTTGGCCCAGCGTCGTCTGGGTTAGGGGAGGGTTTGGCCCAGCGTCGTCCGGGTTAGGGGGAGGGTTTGGCCCAGCGTCGTCCGGGTTAGGGGAGGGTTTGGCCCAGCGTCGTCTGGGTTACGGGAGGGTTTGGCCCAGCGTCGTCCGGGTTAGGGGAGGGTTTGGCCCAGCGTCGTCCGGGTTAGGGGAGGGTTTGGCCCAGCGTCGTCCGGGTTAGGGGAGGGTTTGGCCCAGCGTCGTCCGGGTTAGGGGGAGGGTTTGGCCCAGCGTCGTCTGGGTTAGGGGAGGGTTGGCCCAGCGTCGTCCGGGTTAGGGGAGGGTTTGGCCCAGCGTCGTCCGGGTTAGGGGAGGGTTTGGCCCAGCGTCTTCCGGGTTATGGGAGGGTTTGGCCCAGCGTCGTCCGGGTTAGGGGAGGGTTTGGCCCAGCGTCGTCCGGGTTAGGGGAGGGTTTGGCCCAGCGTCGTCCGGGTTAGGGGAGGGTTGGCCCAGCGTCGTCCGGGTTAGGGGAGGGTTTGGCCCAGCGTCGTCCGGGTTAGGGGAGGGTTTGGCCCAGCGTCGTCCGGGTTAGGGGAGGGTTTGGCCCAGCGTCGTCCGGGTTAGGGGAGGGTTGGCCCAGCGTCGTCCGGGTTAGGGGGAGGGTTTGGACTTTACTTGGCTCATTGTGCTCTAGCGACTCCTTGTGGCGGGCCGGGTGCCTGCGGGCTGGTCCCAGATCAAATCAAATCAAATGTATTGGTCACATACACATGGTTAACAGATGTTAATGCACGTGTAGTGAAATGCTTGTGTTTCTAGTTCTTGTTTTAAATCACACTGCCTACAGACGGAAGGCAGTGCCGTGCAATTTGGGCAGACCGCTCGCACACGTGCGTTCGTCATCATGCACATGTAGATTTTTTTGTTTTTGTCCACCCACACCAGACGCCATCAGGACACGCAGGTTGAAATACCAAAACCAACTCTGAACCAACTATATTAAATTTGGGGACAGGTTAAAAAGCATTAAACATTTATGGCAATTTAGTTAGCTAGCTTGCTGTTGCTAGCAAATTTTTCCTGGGATATCAATATTGTGTTGTTATTTAACCACAAGGTCCTCTACTTCGACAATGAATCCACAAATAAAAGGGGAAGTTAGTTTATAGTCATCGCTCCTCCTTCAGTCTTCTTCGGACTTTATATGGCTGTTGGCAACCAACTTTAAGGTTCCTTACCACCACCGACTCAATCACCCACGTGGTTATATGCTTCTAAAATCCAATGAGGAGATGGGAGAGACAGGACTTGCCGGTCAAGCATCACAAATAGAACCACTCTATTTGTCTCCCATTCTCATTGGTCTATTATATGGACAACATCATATTATATTAGTGTCTCTCCTTCTCATTGGTCCATCATATGTACAACATCATATTATATTAGTGTCTCTCCTTCTCATTGGTCCATCATATGGACATCATCATATTATATTAGTGTCTCTCCTTCTCATTGGTCTATTATATGGACAACATCATAGTGTCTCTCCTTCTCATTGGTCTATTATATGGACAACATCATATTATATTAGTGTCTCTCCTTCTCATTGGTCCATCATATGGACATCATCATATTATATTAGTGTCTCTCCTTCTCATTGGTCTATTATATGGACATCATCATATTATATTAGTGTCTCCCCTTCTCATTGGTCTATTATATGGACAACATCATAGTGTCTCTCCTTCTCATTGGTCTATTATATGGACAACATCATATTATATTAGTGTCTCTCCTTCTCATTGGTCCATCATATGGACATCATCATATTATATTAGTGTCTCTCCTTCTCATTGGTCTATTATATGGACAACATCATAGTGTCTCTCCTTCTCATTGGTCTATTATATGGACATCATCATATTATATTAGTGTCTCTCCTTCTCATTGGTCTATTATATGGACATCATCATATTATATTAGTGTCTCTCCTTCTCATTGGTCCATCATATGGACATCATCATATTATATTAGTGTCTCTCCTTCTCATTGGTCTATTATATGGACAACATCATAGTGTCTCTCCTTCTCATTGGTCTATTATATGGACAACATCATATTATATTAGTGTCTTCCCTTCTCATTGGTCTATTATATGGACAACATCATATTATATTAGTGTCTCTCCTTCTCATTGGTCTATTATATGGACATCATCATATTATATTAGTGTCTCTCCTTCTCATTGGTCTATTATATGGACATCATATTATATTAGTGTCTCTCCTTCTCATTGGTCTATTATATGGACAACATCATATTATATTAGTGTCTTCCCTTCTCATTGGTCTATTATATGGACAATCGTTTTTATTGGTTTTTTGTTGTCATTGTCAGCAGAGTAGGCTACCCTGTAATTTGTCATATTAAAAAAAAGATTATGCTAATGTCTCCAGTCATATAAAGTGTAGTAGATTTGCAATGAAATATATGTTTATAAAATGCAAAGAAAGAAGAAAACATGAGAGATAGACCAGGCCCAAACTTGAAACTCGTGCTCTATGTATACCAGGTAGGCTACACTGGTTATAAAGAGTCGCTCTGGATAAGAGCGTCTGCTAAATGACTTAAATGTAAAATGTAAAAATGTAAATTTAAAGATTTGAGAAATAAATATAGCAGCACGAGAAAGCTGGGATCCTCTTTTTAAAAAGGTGTCCAGTCAAAACGCGATTGCGCAATGACAGGGTTTATAAGAACAACACGTTTCACTAGGCCTTGTGCTCTCTAACCGCGTTTCTTACGTCGGTTGGCCACGGAGAATGAGAGCTTACAGTTCTTGGTAACTGGCCGCATCCGGTAAGCACTTGTGTTATTCTCAAAGCTGGCAAAGGACGTGTTCAGTTTGATCCGAAGCAAGACGTCGATGTCCGCGACATGGCTGGTTTTCCCCTTTTGTAGTCGGTGATTGTCTGTAGACCCTGCCACAATACGTATCGTGTCTGAGCCGTTGAATTGCGATTCTAACCGTGTTCCAGGGGTCCTAGGCCTATATAGGCTAATGTTTTGTAGTTATTTGGTCACTTTAGTTGTGATACAAACCTTATCAAAACATGTAGCTCTATGGGCTTGGCTACATGAGGTGTGCGACTATGATTTGGAAAAGACGCGCTGTTTCTTGCTTTACTGTTCACACTGGGCATCATTCACAAGTGATTCCCGTCCGTCTATTCTTAACTTGATCTTGTCTTTACATATACTAATTAATACATGTGTGAAATTAGTTTTGATTTGGAATGGATCATTATCATGCACCTGTCGGAACAGGGGGGAATACATGTCATCTATGCACTTAAATAGCGAATGGAGGACGCGTTTCCCCTCGGTTATTTTCATGCCAGCCAGGTAGGCTATACTCCTGTTGTAAATCGAAGCAATGTGCTAAAAGAAGAAGAAGAAACAATTCAGCCAAAACCACTCAGATAAATAACACCCAAAATGTGACAACAAATCTTTTTGTTGTTGTTGTGAAAACATTTTTCATTTTGGCGTTATGGGGGGAAACAACATTGGGAAATCTTTGTAGAAATCTGTTGGGAGTTCAAGTCGACTACAAAATCCACAATGCAATGCTCTCTCTATGGGCTAGATAGCAAACGTAACTTCACACAATAATACCAAAGTGAATATCGGCATGTAACGGTAGCCAGTTAGCTGTACAATCACCTAAACAAAAAACCCAACATTCGTACGAATTTCGTCAACAAGAACTACAACATTACACATCTTTTCCTAGATATGAGATAATTAACTTGCTGTCTGTAATATCGTATAGCTTTGGAATCGTGACATTACGTACTTACGAGGAAAATAGGCACGTTTCTGGACATAGTCACTGACTCTGAGAAGAGATTGTGTGACGATTTGCTAATCAACCGCGTGACGCAGCATATCAACGTGAACGCGATTGGTCGACAGTCTTCTGGGGTGGGGCATTATATGTTTCCTTTATTCCTTGGTTTCCTGTCTCCTGTCTATAACATCTCTGGCAACGGCAGGAAAAAATAGGAAGAAATTTGCTAAACCATCCAGTTAAATTGGTAGGAATATCGCACAGATATGATCAATGGTTCATTCGAGAGAAAACATCCTCCTTACTTATGACATTTTTTTCCATTATTGAAATCTGACATGTGTGATAGATAGTTATCGTATTCCTATTAACTTCCAGTGTAGTGAGAGAGACTTTATGCTACGTCATACCGGCTGGATTTCTGCCTGCTTGAATGCCAATAACTAAGATGCATCACTCAGAGATGCACAAAAAACATTATAACGTTCAAAATGGGTGAACCTTTCCTTTAATATTAGGAAAGTTGAGAAATAAATATAGTAGGCCAAGCCTATAGAAAGCTGATGGGATCCTCCTGTTTTTAACAGAGGCCATCACTCTGTTTTCTCACGCAATTGCATAGCCTATAGAAATGTTGCGCAACATGAGCTCATTACCTCTCATCGAGTGTATGATTTGATTTCCGAATACAATTGCATTGATGTCAGAGTGATTAGAGGGACGATAGAGTGCTGAGTACCAGGCCATTAGCGATCAGCAGTTGGCAAGTTTGCTAGGCTACTAATGATCATCAGCAAAACCAGAGCACAGTTTTGGAGAAGCCTAGTTACCGTGACCTCACGTGGGATTTTGACGGGCGGTCATGACTTGTGACCACCGGTGTGGCGGTAATAGTGTCACCATAACAGCCCTAGTCCTGGCTTTATGAATTGGATTGATGTCCTGTATTCAGGTCCCAGGTCAGCTGTATGGACTACTTATCTAGAAAACAGGGAGACCCTATTTCTCCTTTATTGTTTTTGATAGCTTTAGAGCCTCCGGAAATCTCTTTAAGGAGAAACCCAGAGATTCAGGGAGTTTATAATGGAGGGAGAGGAACATTAAATTGTTCTTATATGCTGATGCTGTTGCTGGATTTTTAAAAACCATATGTCATACAATCCCACCACTGCTCAAAACTGTGGAGATATTTTATGTTATGTCTGGGTATAAGGTTCATAGGTATAAATCTGAGGCTATGCCAGTGTAACCGATGTGGAAATGGCTAGTTAGCGGTGGTGCGCGCTAATAGCGTTTGCTCTGCAAGGGGCTGTGGCTTTTGGGTAACGATGCTTCGTGGGTGGCTGTTGTCGATGTGTGCAGAGGGTCCCTGGTTCAAGCCCAGGTTGGGGCAAGGAGAGGGACGGAAGCTATACTGTTACACCAGTCTTTACAATACGCCCGTCAGCCATGGTTACCCCTTTTCATTTCCAGTGGATGTGATCGAGTATGAAGTATCTGGAGATTCTATTGACATCAGAGTTAGATAATATAGTGTATATAATAAATATGCTTTAGGTCTTACATAAAATAAAACATGGACAAGCCTAATTTCTTAAATCTTAGTTTATGGGGGGAAAAATCATTCAATTAAAATAATGGTTGTTCCTAAGTTTAATTATATTTCAATGATGCTACCGATATGCATTCCAGCATAAATGTTTAAGCAGTATAATGGTATTATTAAAGACTTTATATGGGAGGGAAAAAGACAACGCATCAGTATGCAGAAAATGCATGCCCCTAAAGAAAGAGGAGGGTTAGGACTCGGGAGGGTTAGGACTCGGGAGGGTTAGGACTCGGGAGGGTTAGGACTCGGGAGGGTTAGGACTCGGGAGGGTTAGAACTCGGGAGGGTTAGAACTCGGGAGGGTTAGGACTCGGGAGGGTTAGGACTCGGGAGGGTTAGGACTCGGGAGGGTTAGGACTCCCAGATGTGGAACTGTACAATGTGGCTTTCAAGCTATCTAGAATGTCTTAGTACTAGAGATGAGAGGATGTTGAGGAGAGAATCCTGATATATTCTATCCCAAAAAATGGGCCAATGATACAGAAATACAAGGCATCAATCCAATTCTATGCCATTCTAGAGAAGTGTAGTTGTCATTACATAAAACAATCAAAGAGTCTCTCAACAGAAACATAAATGCTTCTAAATGGTATAATCCTTCTATTGGTGTGGGGAATCAAATCAATTCAAATCAAATGTATTTATATAGCCCTTCTTACATCAGCTGATATCTCAAAGTGCTGTACAGAAAACCAGCCTAAAACCCCAAACAGCAAGCAAAGCATGTGAAAGAAGCACGGTGGCTAGGAAAAACTCCCTAGGAAAAACTCCCTAGAAAGGCCAAAACCTAGGAAGAAACCTAGAGAGGAACCAGGCTATGAGGGGTGGCCAGTCCTCTTCTGGCTGTGCCGGGTGGAGATTATAACAGAACATGGCCAACATGTTCAAATGTTCATAAATGACCAGCATGGTCAAATAATTATAATCATAGTAGTTGTCGAGGGTGCAACAAGTCAGCAACTCAAGAGTAAGTGTCAGTTGGCTTTTTCATAGCCGATCTTTGAGAGTATCTCTACCGCTCCTGCTGTCTCTAGAGAGTTGAAAACAGCAGGTCTGGGACAGGTAGCACGTCCGGTGAACAGGTCAGGGTTCCAGCAGGTCTGGGACAGCAGGTCTGGGACAGGTAGCACGTCCGGTGAACAGGTCAGGGTTCCAGCAGGTCTGGGACAGCAGGTCTGGGACAGGTAGCACGTCCGGTGAACAGGTCAGGGTTCCATAGCCGCAGGCAGAACAGTTGAAACTGGAGCAGCAGCACGGCCAGGTGGACTGGGAACAGCAAGGAGTCATCATGCCAGGTAGTCCTGAGGCATGGTCCTAGGGCTCAGGTCCTCCGAGAGAGAGAAAGAAAGAGAGAATTAGAGAGAGCATATTTAAATTTACACAGGACACCGGATAAGACAAGAGAAATACTCCAGATGTAACAGACTGACCCTAGCCCCCGACACATAAACTACTGCAGCATAAATACTGGAGGCTGAGACAGGAGGGGTCAGGAGACACTGTGGCCCCATCCGATGAAACCCCCGGACAGGGCCAAACAGGCAGGATATAACCCCACCCACTTTGCCAAAGCACAGCCCCCACACCACTAGAGGGATGTCTCCAACCACCAACTTACCGTCCTGAGACAAGGCCGAGTATAGCCCACAAAGATCTCCGCCACGGCACAACCCAAGAGGCGGGCACCAACCCAGACAGGAAGACCACGTCAGTGACTCAACCCACTCAAGTGACGCACCCCCCCCAGGGACGGCATGGAAGAACACCAGAAAGCCAGTGACTCAGCCCCTGTAATAGGGTTAGAGGCAGAGAATCCCAGTGGAAGTAGGGTAACCGGCAAGGCAGAGACAGCAAGGGCGGTTTGTTGCTCCAGCCTTTCCGTTCACCTTCACACTCCTGGGCCAGACTATACTTAATCATAGGACCTACTGAAGAGATAAGTCTTCAGTAAAGACTTAAAGGTTGAGACTGAGTCTGCGTCTCTCACATGGGTAGGCAGACCATTCCATAAAAATGGAGCTCTATAGGAGAAATCCCTGCCTCCAGCTGTTTGGAGTCAATAATTATAAATATTTTTTATTTTTTTTTGGGGGGGGGGATGGGTAAGAGAAGGGGTTCATACTCTGGGAGACCTGCACAAGAATGAGGTAATTTTGTCATTTGAAGAAATGGGGAATAAGTATAAACTTTATGATAATGACGTATGGAGAGATGTGCTAATTAATGCTGTGTGATAATGACGTATGGAGAGATGTGCTAATTAATGCTGTAAATTAAACACTAGGTGGTGCCATTATGTCAAAAGGCAACAATGTTGTGGAAGATGCATTTTCACTACTAAGTTCTGTAACCTCTTCAGGTTACACCATTCTGTTAAAGGTTAATAATGACACCTGGGAAAACTTGATAATTGTGGCACAGGGATTTACACTCAGATAGAAGACGAGGTTGTATATTAGTTCAGATATTTGGGCAAAAATGTCAGAGAAGACAAGGGAAAAGGTAGACAAGTTTTTCATAGATTTAATTTCCCTCCCCTAAGGTTCCATCGGAGGGGTTTGTCACAGGATGATGAATGTTAGCGATGTGAAGGGGCGAAAGGAACCTTCCTAAATGCACTGTGGGAATGCCCGGTTGTGCATCCCCCTATGGGACAAAGCTTTACAGTACATGGGAGATGGCCTTGGATCCCAGGTACTTACTGTATGTAGGTCACCAAGACTGTTTCTGCTGAGTGACAAGGCTGAAATAAGAGGGATTAAACAAACAAAATGTAAAATACAAGGTTTAGGTATTGTGTCTGCGTTAAGGCTCGTCCTGTAACATTGGAAGATCTCTATAGTGTTCACGGAGCCAGTGTTCACGGAGTGGATGAATCTGTTGATACGAAACAACAACGTATGTAATCGTGTTAGCGAAGAGGCTGGAGAAAAATAATACAGACTATGGGAACGATTGTTGTGTTTCCTTCCTACATTTAAAGAATATCATGAAATTCAGATGATTAATCTTGGAAACATCTCCCCTATGTATTTTATTTTTTAATTTTTTTTGTTTAATGAGTTGATTGTCTTTTGTAATTTTGTATTTCTTAAATACTTTTCTATACCATATTGTTTATAGCTGTTCACCATATTGTGGCCCCCTTTCACCCTACATTGGTCTCAGAAGTCTGATGGCACTATGGTGTGATAAGAGCGTCTGCTAAATTAACTACACTGACTATACCAAACATTAGGAACACCTAATATTGAGTTGCAACCCCCCCTTTAAGCCCTCAGAACAGCCTCAATTCGTCGGGGAAATGGACTCACAATTTTGCCTAAGAACACAGCCATGAATAAAGAATGGTACCAACACATCCTCCGAGAGCAACTTCTCCCAACCATCCAGGAACAGTTTGGTGACGAACAATGCATTTTCCAGCATGATGGAGCACCTTGCCATAAGGAAAAAGTGATAACTAAGTGGCTCTGGGAACAAAACATCGATATTTTGAGTCCATGGCCAGGAAACTCCCCAGATCTTAATCCCATTGAGAACTTGTGGTCAATCCTCAAGAGGCGAGTGGACAAACAATAACCCACAAATTCGGACAAACTCCAAGCATTGATTATGCAAGAATGAGCTGCCATCAGTCAGGATGTGGCCCAGAAGTTAATTGACAGCGTGCCAGGGTGGATTGCAGAGGTCTTGAAAAAGAAGGGTCAACACTGCAAATATTGACTCTTTACATCAACTTCATGTAATTGTCAATAAAAGCCTTTGACACTTATGAAATGCTTGTAATTATACTTCAGTATTCCATAGTAACATTTGACAAAAATATCTAAAGACACTGAAGCAGCAAACTTTGTGAAAATTAATATTTGTGTCATTCTCAGAACGTTTGACCACTACTATACACTGATTTGAAGTGGATTTAACTAGTGACATCAATAAGGGATCATAGCTTTCACCTGGATTCACCTGGTCAGTCTATGTCATGGAAAGAGCAAGTATTCCCGACGCTTTTATCCAGAGTGACAGTGCATTCAACTGAGATAGATAAACAACAACATATCACAGTCATAGCAAGTAAGATGTTTTTGTAACTGTACTGAGAATGTTGTTGCTGTTCGGGCCGGTTACAAGTATTTTAATTAAATACAATACTTTGCTAAAGTATCGTAGATTTTATTTCGATACATTAGTCTTTTGGGGGTAACTTTAGTTGTATTTTTGTCATTTCTGCCTATCGATGGGTATAGTACAATGCTATAGTGTACAACACAATGTTTATCATATGAGCCTGGTGATGAGAACTGCAGTGCAACTCCTCTTACGGATATTACACAAGAAGATGACACATCACGTATGACTGGTCTGAAAGACTGGTTAACTGTAAACCCCCCTGCAGACGTTTAGACTGAGCCCAGACCTGTGTGTATGTATATATATATACATATTGTATATATATAGAGAGAGAGACACACACAGAGAGACACACAGAGAGAGACAGAGAGACAGAGACACAGAGAGAGAGAGAGAGAGAGACACACAGAGAGAGAGACAGAGACACACAGAGAGAGAGAGAGACAGAGAGACAGAGAGAGAGACAGAGACACACAGAGAGAGAGAGAGAGACACACACACAGAGAGAGAGACACACACAGAGAGAGAGAGAGAGCGAGAGAGACAGAGACACACAGAGAGAGAGACAGAGAGAGAGAGACACACAGAGAGAGAGAGAGAGAGAGACCCGCCTCACATGTTGGCACAGAAAACAACCACACACTCAAACAGAGACATCGATATACACGTTAGGTTCTATCCTCGTAGGGACCTCAAATTAATTTACTTTCAAAATCCTATTTTCCTTAACCCCTCACCCCATACCCCTCACCCCATACCCCTCACCCCTCACCCCAATTCGAACCCTAATTTTATACCTAACCCTAAACTTAGAATAGCCTTTGTCCTCATGGGGAGAATTTCCCTTGTTTAACTACGTATATCCTTTTGTGGACTTCTGGGGATTTTAGATCCCCACAAGGATAAGAGAACCAACACACACACACACACACACACACACACACACCCCACTACCACAGTCCAAAGGCCGTAGTTTGTTTAGAGAGTGAGATGGCGGTCTGCCAGATAAGGTCACAACACTCTGGCTACCAGACTACTTACTTTACTTATCTAACCATTTAAACCAGGAAGTCCTATTCACATAAACATCTGGCTTTGAAGGCACTTCTAGTTGCGTACCAAATGGAACCCTATTCCCTAGATAATGCCTTACATTTGTCCCATGGTCCAGCTTTCAATCTGTGAATTCACCTGGTTCCCAGGGGAGAAGCAGAAGATTTTAAATCAATGTTTTTTTTTACATTTTTGTCGTTAACTTTCTTTTTAAATGTTATCGATTTCATAGATTAATGTTAACCTCCCACTTACTCTCCAGGCGTGAGCTGCTGGCCGAGCTGGTGGAGGACGAGCTTGTTGCCGTGGAGATGGCCTGTCTGGAGGATGAGTTCCGTGTCCTGTCGGAGGAGAACGCCACGCTGCTCAACGTCCACACTGAGCGCGCTCAGCAACTGGAGACGCTCAGCTCCACCAATCGGAATCAGACCAGCCAGGACAGCTCCTCCACGTGACCCCCTGAACTCGACTCGACCCCAAGAGACGATGACCTCGCTCGAGACCTTCACAAACTGACGCTACGGGCCCGTATTCCAAAACTGCTGATCTAGGATCAGTTCCCTTCCGTTCATAAATTCATATTTATTATGATCTAAAAATGCCAAACGGATCCTAAATCAGCACTCTTGCTCTGAGCCTCAACTTGGATATGGGCCCTGAAAACATTACTATCGGTGGCTGTCAAATCCTTGCTTCCTCTGTCCTTGTTTCCTTATCTCCTTTTCTAAGAGCAATGGAGAAGAGGATACAAGGTCCCTCGCTTGTTTGGACCTTCTCTTCCAATGCACTTTGAGAGGAACTCTGAACCAGGGTTTTGGGGCCAGTTCTATTTCAATTCCAGCGATGGGTTCAGATTTCTAAACTTTTTTAAAATATATTGTTAATCATCAGTTATACCAGAGACATGAGGAGTGACATAGTCTGGTTTCTACACCAGAAGTTAATGGGTATCCGTAGGAGTAATGTATAAGGTTGGGGTCAAGGATGTTTGAATAGGAGCCAGGGGACATTTGGGAGGTGCTGAGTAGAGGAGAGGCGATCCCATGATTATGGTGGAGAGCTGTGGATTAGTAAAGAATGTAGAGGTCAGGTCACGTCACGTTAAGGCAGAAGGAACAGTGTGTTGCCCGCATTACTTAACTTCCCGTCTAGTGATAAAGACGTAATGTTTAGAGAGAAGGAGGAGACTTTGTCTTATGCAGCTGTATTGACCCAATGGGTGAATAAACTTGGTTTAAGCTTTACTAATCACCTGTGAGTTTTACTAACAAAACAGTCGTCAATTCAGGAAGTACACTGAAATTCTAACTCAAATTCTTCTTCGTTGCGTTTCAATGAGCGGAATTTGGTTTTCTTTCTCAATTGACTGGAATTGAAATGGAATTAATCCCAACCCTGCTAAGGAAACAAGGACAGGGGATGCAAGGACTTAGTAGTAGTAGTAGTAGTAGTAGTAGTAGTAGTAGTAGTAGTAGTAGTAGTAGTAGGCTCTGTGAGTCTCTGGGCTTTGTGGAGACATACAGGTGGTGTGATGTGGTCCAAAATGTTTTCGGGGGGGGGGCTTCCATGCTCTCTCTTTCTCCCCCTTTCCTGTCCTCCCTCAGTTCCCCAGGTTTATACTATACCACCCAGGATCAACTCTTGAGTTGATGATTCTGTATGAGGTAGAAATGCAAGACACTGTAAGACATTAAATCATCTGGATGTTGTGGAGCAAACTGGCTAGATATTCTGTAGTGAAGTAATGTTAACGTTGACAAAGAAAATGGTATTTGTTATTAAAAGAAGGAGTGGGCTAGTGAGAATGACAATGTTGGTTTTTATGGTAATTCCCTGTAGTAACTGTTATTAACTGTTGTAAGGAAAACACAATATGACAATGACAGAATTCTGTATGTGGCACAATAAAGTTCTCTATTATGAATTTAATTTTTTTTTAAAAAATACATTTTAGGTGGATGTCCTTCAGCATGATCCTTTAGTTTCATTTCCTGTAGAATGTCTGCTTATTATGACCTCACTACATGGCAACACTCCACTACCACGGAATAGGGAACTGTCTTGTTTCACAATGACATTTAATCACTCCAGGGTTGTGAAACCAAACATCAGCTGTTAACATTATGTCTGACTCTCGCCCCCCTTCATTGACTCTCACTTTTGCTCTCTCCCCCTTGTTGTCTCTCTCTCACTCTCTCACTCTCTCACACTTTTGCTCTCTCTCTCTCTCTCTCTCTCTCTCTCTCTCTCTCATATATATATATCTCTCTCTCTCTCATATATATATATATCTTATATATATATATATTCTACATCTTTCTTTACCTGTCTCCCTATCTCTTTCTTTTCCCTCTCTCTCGGTGGAAGGAAGGATAGTAGCAGGTGACTACCGGTACTATGATTCCCCATTGTAGCCAATTCAATTGCAGTAATTCCGTTACAGATTTGTCGGTAAATCCGTTACCGATTTGTTAACAGAATTACGAGTTTGAATCACTTAATTCATAAAGAAACTTGTGAAAATATCTTCAAGATATGTGGGTTTTTTGGTAATGGAATTTCAAGGCATTTCAAGGTTTCCATTCAATTGGCGACAGATTTTCATGCCAATATTTATAGATCTGCATAAAAACTCTGCTCATTTCCCCACCCGAGATGTTTTGTTGCAGATAAAAAGGCTGTGCTTGACGACTTAGTACACATAAAAATACCTTTAACGGTTAAATTCCCATTTGATCTAATAAAACATTTATAGTTATGTGGGTTTCCATCAAATCTTCAACTCAAAAAAACAAAACATTTTGTATTATATTGCGTACGTCCACTCTAGTACTGGCGTGTGTGCTCCAGCCAACAGCACCACGGGTGTAGATACAGTACTGTTCCCCAGAGCGCACGCATATAGCCTTCATGATGAGATTATTATGGACTAAAGAGCAAAATTATTTTTATTTGTCAAACGGACAGCCAAACATCGAAGATCATGTCATCAGAATAAGACCCTCGATATTTATTGGAAAGGAACATCAAGCTCATCACCGTGACCTTTCACCCCACCCTGTGAAGTTCATCATAATTTAATTTAATCTGTAACCTAATAAACTGCATGTTTTCCCTGAGTCATGCTGAGGAGGACCACACAACGTCATCACCTAACTCCATGTTTACTTCAATAGGATGGTTATTATATTAATATTTGCTTATAAAAGCGTTTCCGATGACATTTCTCACATAATTAATTTTACCAACACTAAAAAAAATCCCACTTTATCTAACGTTTTTTGTTGTTGTTGTTGTTGTTGTTGTTGTTGTTGTTGACATTTGGAAAGTTTACCGAAACATTTTTCTGTTTCCATCAGGCCTGTTATGACATTTGTTATTTTTTTTAATTTTTTTTTACCCAACATGAACTTTGCATACATAAAAAGGTTGGATGGAAACCTGGTTACTAGCTTGGTTTCTATCCAATTGGAAGCAGATTTTCATGCTAATATTTTAAAAAAAATCTGCATTAAGAAAATATGCAAATCTTCCCTCCAGTGGTGTGTTTCCACTAAATTGAATTGTTGCGGATAAAAATCAGTGTTGATGACATAGTGCACACAACATGTATTTTCCACTTAATATTTCATGCACCGAATAACAATCTAAAGTTCAATGTGTTTCCATTTTACACTATACTGATAGTTTTGTCACTGTTGCATTAAATAGTGAATATTCCCACTCTGGTCTTGGTGCCTGTGCTCTGGCTAACAGCTACTCTGGTCTTGTTGCCTGCACTTTAGCAAACAGCTACTCTGGTCTTGTTGCCTGCGCTCTAGCTAACAGCTACTCTGGTCTTAGTGCCTGCGCTCTAGCTAACAGCTACTCTGGTCTTGGTGCCTGCGCTCTAGCTAACAGCTACTCTGGTCTTGTTGCCTGCGCTCTAGCTAACAGCTACTCTGGTCTTGTTGCCTGCGCTCTAGCTAACAGCTACTCTGGTCTTGGTGCCTGCGCTCTAGCTAACAGCTACTCTGGTCTTGTTGCCTGCGCTCTAGCTAACAGCTACTCTGGTCTTGGTGCCTGCGCTCTAGCTAACAGCTACTCTGGTCTTGTTGTCTGCGCTTTAGCAAACAGCTACTCTGGTCTTGTTGCCTGCGCTCTAGCTAACAGCTACTCTGGTCTTGTTGCCTGCGCTTTAGCAAACAGCTACTCTGGTCTTGTTGCCTGCCCTCTCTAGCCAACAGCTTACACATAGTGTACAGTGCTGGGTAGGCTAGTCTACATAATGAGATTATTATGGATAAGAGCGAGAATATTTGTATTCGTCAAACCTCTGTCAAGCATTGATCATCATGTCACTGGAATAAGACCCTCAATATTTATTTGAAAGGAGCATTCAAGCTCATAGCTGTACTTACAACACCCCCGTGAAGTTCATCACTAGTTGCTTCATCTGTATCCTAATAGTAGAGTATCCATCATAATACCCATCAAACTTAGTGGGCCAAACATAAATTACTGTATGGAGAAGAAATTAGCTACACTAACGATGTTTGCTATTATTAGCTAATGTTATAAAGGCTAGTCAACATAGCTAGCTAACAATGTTGATGATAAGGATAACAGCTAGTTAAATAACAATAGCTAGCTAACTTGAAGATAATAAACATAGCATGCAATTTAGCAACACATTAGCCAGCTAGTTAGCTAGTTAGCTAATACATTACTTTCAAGCTCCAAGACTGTCCCCGTCATCATCATCCTCATCATCGGTGTCTGCGCTATCCAGGACCACCGATTGATGGATTGTTAGTCGATCGGCTAACACACTGTCCAGCATATAAAAAAAGTGGACATGCCACCCTTCCATTCTCGCTCCGATTGTTATCATCTTTTGCCTTCTTGTACACCCCTTTCAAATGTTGAATATTTCGCACCGGAGCCAGATACGCAGGTATCCTTTCCCCTCCAATCTTCCTGCCCTCCCCCTCCAAACTTCCTGCCCTCCCCCTCCAAACTTCCTGCCCTCCCCCTCCAAACTTCCTGCCCTCCCCCTCCAAACTTCCTGCCCTCCCCCTCCAATCTTCCTGCCCTCCCCTCCAAACTTCCTGCCCTCCCCCTCCAAACTTCCTGCCCTCCCCCTCCAAACTTCCTGCCCTCCCCTTCCAATCTTCCTGCCCTCCCCCGCCAAACGTCCTGCCCTCCCCCTCCAAACTTCCTGCCCTCCCCCTCCAAACTTCCTCCAAACTTCCTGCCCTCCCCCTCCAAACTTCCTGCCCTCCCCCTCCAATCTTCCTGCCTTCCCCCTCCAAACTTCCTGCCCTCCCCCTCCAAACTTCCTGCCCTCCCCCTCCAATCTTCCTGCCCTCCCCCGCCAAACTTCCTGCCCTCCCCCTCCAAACTTCCTGCCCTCCCCTTCCAATCTTCCTGCCCTCCCCCTCCAATCTTCCTGCCCTCCCCCTCCAATCTTCCTGGCTATGCCCTCATATATGGCCTTTTTTTCAAGGTAGCTACTGTAAAGTAATATTTGACCACAATGCCAGCAAACATTTTGGTCTCCAACTTTATCCAAGGCTCCTACCCCTGTCGTCCACTTTATTAGCTAGCTAGCGGGACTTCAAGCAGAAAGGAAGAGACGCTCTTTCAAGTGCAACAGGTAAAGTTGGCGGTAGAAAAGATTACGGAAGTTGTCCTTTTAAAAAAAAAAAATGGCATTACACACTGTTGGACCTGTATGGACTTTCAGTAGCCTGATTCCATCCAGACTGAGGAGAAATCTGCACACAATGTGTCAAGCCCTGACCATAGAGAGCCTTTTATTCTCTATGTTGGTTAGGTCGGGGTGTGACTAGGGTGGGTTATCTAGGTTATTCTATTTCTATGTTGGCCTGGTGTGGTTCCCAATCAGAGGCAGCTGTTTATCGTTGTCTCTGATTGGGGATCATATTTAGGCAGCCATTTCCCCACTGTGTTTTGTGGGATCTTGTTTCTGTGTAGTTGCCTGTGAGCACTGCTTGAGCGTCGCGTATCGTTTATTTATGTGTGAGTTTCATTGATTAAACATGTGGAACTCTACGAACGCTGCGCCTTGGTCCGTTAAATCACACGACGATCGTGACACAATGAGTCACTGACCAGCTAGATCTGAACACAATCAGACCACAATGCAACTTTTGTGCATCTAGACCTGTCTTTTCATCGCAGAAGTTGCATGTACACTGAGTGTACAAAACGTTATGAACATTGTTAGTGTCCATGCCCCGATGAATTGAGGCTGTTCTGAGGGCAAAAGGGAGGGCTGCAACTTCTTTATTTATTTTATTTCACCTTTCTTTAACCAGGTAGGCAAGTTGAGAACAAGTTCTCATTTACAACTGCGACCTGGGCAAGACAAAGCAAAGCAGTTCGACACATACAACAACACAGAGTTACACATGGAGTAAAACAAACATACAGTCAATAATACAGTAGAAAAATAAGTCTATATACAATGTGAGCAAATGAGGTGAGATAAGGGAGGTAAAGTCAATAAATAGGCCATGGTGGCGAAGTAAACACAACATTGCAAGTAAAACACTGGAATGGTAGATTTGCAGTAGATGAATGTGCAAAGTAGAAGTAGAAATAATGGGGTGCAAAGGAGCAAAATACATAAATACAGTAGGGGAAGAGGTAGTTGTTTGGGCTAAATTATAGATGGGCTATGTACAGGTGCAGTGATCTGTGAGCTGCTCTGACAGCTGGTGCTTAAAGCTAGTGAGGGAGATAAGTGTTTCCAGTTTCAGAGATTTTTGTAGTTCGTTCCAGTCATTGGCAGCAGAGAACTGGAAGGAAAGGCGGCCAAAGGAGGAATTGGCTTTGGGGGTGACCAGTGAGATATACCTGCTGGAGCGCGTGCTACGGGTGGGTGCTGCTATAGTGAACAGTGAGCTGAGATAAGGGGGGACTTTACCTAGCAGGGTCTTGTAGATGACCTGGAGCCAGTGGGTCTGACGACGAGTATGAAGCGAGGGCCAGCCAACGAGAGCGTACAGGTCGCAGTGGTGGGTAGTATATGGGGCTTTGGTGACAAAACAGATGGCACTGTGATAGACTGCATCCAATTGATTGAGTAGGGTATTGGAGGCTATTTTGTAAATGACATCGCCGAAGTCAAGGATCGGTAGGATGGTCAGTTTTACGAGGGTATGTTTGGCAGCATGAGTGAAGGATGCTTTGTTGCTGAAATAGGAAGCCAATTCTAGATTTTACTTTGGATTGGAGATCAAATCTAATTTATTTATATAGCCCTTCTTACATCAGCTGATATCTCAAAGTGCTGTACAGAAACCCAGCCTAAAACCCCAAACAGCAAGCAATGCAGGTGTAGAAGCACCTGTTTGAGATGTTTGATGTGAGTCTGGAAGGAGAGTTTACAGTCTAACCAAACACCCAGATATTTGTAGTCGTTCACATATTCTAAGTCAGAACCGTCCAGAGTAGTGATGCTGGACGGGCGGGCAGGTGCAGGCAGCGATCGGTTGAAGAGCATTTAGTTTTACTTGTATTTAAGAGCAGTTGGAGGACACTCCATTCACAAAATCCAAACACCGACTAGTGTATGCCCTGAAAATGCAGAAGTGAACTCTTATAGAGTTGAAGGCATTAAATCTGTCATGGTTCGTTGGACAATGTCTATGGGGAAATGAATGGCTGTTTTAGTATTAAACGCTAAAAATAAGATCTGTGGTAAACATTGGAGAGATGTTATACGTTTTACACACACACACACACGCACACGCACACGCACACACACACACACACACACACACACACACACACACACACACACACACACACACACACACACACGGCACTGAGGACTGATGGTAGGGAATAGTGATTTTCTGTTGGACAGAAGGAACAGGGGATATATATATTACAACAGTATGACGGCAGTGTTGGCTATAAAGCAGTAATAGCAGTGATGCAATATAAACAAAGCAGCAGTGAGCTAGCACACGATTGTAATGGCTATAGTAGCGTTAGCGGTGCTAGCATGTTAATATTATTGGCTGGTAATAAATATACACAGGGGCTAGTAGGCTAAACTGCTACAGAGCAGTAACGCAGGTGTACAGGCTACATAACCCAAATGATGGCATACTGTAGTAAGGGCTAGAATAGCATAGGCAGTATAAAACACAATGCAATTAGTGACTAGCATAGTATACGATATGTTCAGGGGGAGCTAGCATGCTAGGCTAGCAGACCAAGGGCTAGTAGGCCTAAGGCTATAGGGAAAAGCACAGAGTAGTATAGACAGTAACGGCAAGTTATCATCAGTGTTGGCGGCTACAAAGGCTAGGATGCTAACAAGCGGCCATGTTGGATGTGGCTATGACCATATCAGGAAGTGACCGGGTTGTGAGGATGTCACTGGTCGGCCATTTTAGGAAAGGATATAGAATGACATGACTGGCAGCCGTCTTGGGCCATAGAAAGCAATGGGTAGATTTTCCCTCATGGCTGAACATAAAGGTAAACAGAACTATGTCAAAGGACAGACTGTGTGAAGTATGTAACATCGGATTACAGAAGGAGGCATTCCCGACATAGAAACATGTTAAGGAAGCATATAGCATATACTAACAAAGCAATAACAGAATACTCTGTTTCACGTAAACATGGCTTTCTCGGGATATGCTGTCGGAGTCGGTAAAGCCACCTGGATTCTTGGTGCGTCACGCCGACAGGAAGAAGAAGAATGGCGGGGGTGTTTGTTTCATGATTAACCACTCATGGTCTGATTGTAACAACATTCAGGAATTCAAGTCCTTTTGTTCACCTGACCTAGAATTCCTCACAATCAAATGCCGACTGTATTATCTCCCAAGATGATTATCTTCCGTTACTGTCACAGCCATGTATGTCCCCGCCCCTCAAGCCGATACCACGACGGCCCTCAAGGAACTTCACTGGACTTTATGCAAACTGGAAACCATATATCCTGAGGCTGCATTTATTGTAGCTGAGGACTTTAACAAAGCTAATTTGAGAACAACGCTACCTAAATTCTACCAGCATATTGATTGGAAAACTCTGAAAAACTCTGGATCACTGCTACTCTAACTTCCACGATGCATACAAGGCCCTTCCCCGTACTCCTTTCGGCAAATCTGACCACGACTCCATTTTGCTCCTCCCTTCCTATAGGCAGAAACTCAAACAGGAAGCACCCGTGCTAAGGACTATTCAATGCTGGTCTGACCAATTGGAATCCATGCTTTTGATCATGCGGACTGGGATATGTTATGGGTAGCCTCAGAGAATAACATTGACGTATACGCTGATTTGGTGAGTGAGTTTATAAGGAAGTATATAGGAGATGTTATACCCACTGTGACTATAAAAACCTACCCTAACCAGAAACCGTGGATAGATGGCGGCATTCGTGCAAAACTGAAAGCGCGAACCACCTCATTTAACCATGGAAATGTGACTGGGAATATGGCCGAATATAAACACTGTAGTTATTCCCTCCGCAAGGCAATCAAACAAGCAAAATGTGGGTATAGAGACGAAGTGGGGTCGCAATTCAACGGCTCAGACACGAGAGGTATGTGGCAGGGTCTACAGACAATCATGGACTACAAAAGGAAAACCAGCCGCATCACGGACACCGAAGTCTTGCTCCCAGACAAACTAAACACCTTCTTTGCCCGCTTTGAGGATAATACAGTGCCATCGACGTGGCCCGCTAGCAAGGACTGTGAGCTCTCCTTCTCCGTGGCCGATGTGAGTAAGACATTTAAACATGTTAACCCTTGCAAGGATGCCGGCCCAGACAGGATCCCTAGCCACATCCTCAGAACATGCGCATACCCGCTGGCTGGTGTGTTTACAGACATATTCAATCTCTCCCTATCCCAGTCTGTTGTCAACCACATGCTTCAAGATGGCCACCATTGTTCCTGTACCCAAGAAGGCAAAGGTAACTGAACTAAATGACTGTCGCCCAGTAGCACTCACTTCTGTCATCATGAAGTGCTTTGAGAGACTAGTCAAGGATCATATCACCTCTATTTTACCTGGCACCCTAGACCCACTTCAATTTGCTTCCCGCTCCAATAGGTCCAAGGACAGTGCAATCGGCATCACACTGCACACTGCCCTAACCCATCTGGACAAGAGGAATACCTATGTAAGAATACTGTTCATTTACCACAGCTCAGCATTCAACACCATAGTACCCTCCAAGCGCATCATTAAGCTTGAGGCGCTGGGTCTCAACCCCGCCCTGTGCAATTGGGACCTGGACTTTCTGACGGGCCACCCCCCAGGTGGTAAAGGTAGGAAACAACATCTCCACTTCGCTGATCCTCAACACTGGGGCCCCACAAGGGTGCATGCTCAACCCCTTCCTGTACTCCCTGCTCACCCATGACTGCATGGCCATGCACGCCTCCAACTCAATCATCAAGTTTGCAGACAACACAACAGTAATAGGCTTGATTACCAACAACGACGAGACAGCCTACAGGGAGGAGGTGTGGGCTCTCGGAGTGTGGTGTCAGGAAAATAACCTCTCACTCAACGTCAACAAAACAAAGGAGATGATAGTGGACTTCAGGAAACAGCAGAGGGATCACCTCCCCTATCCACAGTTTTAAGTTCCTCTGTGTACACGTCACGGACAAACTGAAATGGTCCACCCACACAGACAGTCAAGCCAAATTTATTCAGCCTCCTGTCACCTAAAACCCTCACAAACTTTTACAGATGCACAATTGAGAGCATCCTGTTTGGCTGTATCACCGCCTGGTACGGCTACTGCACCGCCCACAACCGCAGGGCTCTCCAGAGGGGGGTGCGGTCTGCACAACGCATCACTGGGGGCAAACTACCTGCCCTCCATGACACCTACAGCACCCGATGTCACAGGAAGGTCAAAAAGTTAATCAAGAACAACCACCACCCAAGCCACTGCCTGTTCACCCTGCTACCATCCAGAAGGCGAGGTCAGTACAGGTGCGTCAAAGCTGGGACCGAGAGACTGAAAAATAACTTCTGTCTCAAGGCCGTCAGACTGTAAAAGAGCCATCACTAACACAGAGAGGCTGCTGCCAACATACTTACTCAAATCTCTAGCCACTTTAATAAATGGATCACTAGTAACTTTAATAATGCCACTTTAAACAATGTTTACATATCTTGCATTACTCATCTCATATGTTTATACTGTATTTTATGTATTTTATCTACTGCATCTTGCCTATGCCTCTCTGTCATCACTCATCCATATATTTATATGTATATATTCTTATTCCATTCCTTTACTTAGATTTGTGTGTATTAGGTAGTTGTGGAATTGTTAGATTACTTGTTAGATATTGCTGCACTGTCGGAACTAGAAGCACAAGAATTTCGCTACACTCACATTAACGTCTACTAACCATGTGTATGTGACCAATACAATACAATTTGATTTGATTTGAAACAACTGGCAGCATCAGGGTACATTTCTGGTAGGTAGAACTGTGAAAGATAACTCATTTTCACTCTTGTTTGTAATTAACACCGCCAGGCATAGAAAACCACACAGGCATGATGATAAACGTTAGTGAAAAAACAAACGCTTAAAAAAAAGAAATGCATAGAGAAGTTTCTGAGATGACTGTGTGTTGGTCGATCGAAGTAAACAACATCATTATCCAAGTTTGTGGGCACGTCCCCATGTACCTAGCGGGGGCGGTATCCACAGCATTACGCTATGATCACTATGAGCAGACGAATACACAGGGAAGTTGAAACTTCCCGATTCTACCAGTGAAATGAAAATGTGCCAGTTGTAGCTTGTGATTTGGATAATTGTGTTGTTAATGTCCAAAAACATAATGTTGCTAGGACATTATGTCATAGCAACATTGACTATATGCCATGGCAGAGACAGGGTAAAATTCCCCTTTAAAAGCCAGCAGCAGGCCTGGCAACACAGTCCCCTTCCAAAACGAACTGTCTTTGTTTAGTAGTAGTACCCTACTGAGTATTTCTCACGTCACTTTAGCCGAGACAGGTCGAAAAGTTATCTTCATCTTTAGATTCTCAAAATACCAGTGTCTCTGTAAAAATCAAATAAACTCAACTCAAACTCAACATAGTACATTTTTCCATTATTGGTCTTTTTTTTTTAAACCATCCTTTTTTTCAGAAATTACTCATTGGCTTTTCTTCTTGTTACAATAAAAGTGCCCATTGATTCAAATTCAATATGTTTTGAATGAGTTATTCACGTTGCAATATTTAGAAACGCAAGCTTTTATTTTGAAGGTTCCTCCCTTATTACCATACAACGTGACGTCATCCTTTTTTCGCTTCTGGCAGAATACTAGTTAGAAAAGTCATATGACTGTGGTTCAGCAGAGTTGACTACGGTCATTTACAGTTGTCAACAACAGTCGAAAGTTGCCGTCCCGAGGTTTAATTAAACTGTGTTCGGAGTCTTTTCACACTGAATAATATGTCAGCCTCATAAACCTGTTCAGGATTTCAGCTCGCCGTCGTTCGTTCCTAGGAGAACCAATGTCAGGTTAGTTCAATTTATAGTTCTACTGTTTGGGAAACGCATGAAGCGTCAGATCTCGTAGTTGATCACAAAGTTGAGTTGTTTTGACATTGGTTGATTTGTCAGTGTTTAGGCTATACAATCTTACATTTGTTGTGTTTTTGTCGTCACATTATTAAACGATGTCCATTATTGGAAATATCACTTACGTTATGTGACAACGTGCTATGGGAAAGGTAGTTCTACGGTAACACTAGTTAACATGAAGTCTAGTTTTGAAACATATGCCAGACGTCGGCTAGACAGGGTGTGACCAAACTCACCCCGACATTGTTACAGATTTGTTGATTTGACAAAAACAGTTGACACCTGTGTAAAAAGGATTCTTTATTCTCAAATGAAAACTAAGTGTATTTTAGAAATAAATATTCAAAACTAGACTTTTTAAAAATATATATATATTTTTTTTTCAATTTCCATTCTAAAAAAAGGGTAGAATAAGTAAAGGTCTTGATTTCTTGTCAAACAGATTGAAAACAGATCTACCAGAAAAATTATTTAAAAAAGGTATTAGAAATACAAGTAGTAAAGACTCCTTGACAAATAATAAACACATTTCATATTGGATATTTTTTATTTTTTAAATGTTAATGTCACATATCCCAGGTCTTACTGACACCTACCCTCTATCCATTTACTCTGTAACAAGCACAGACCGACACCGGACAGCCATTGAAAAGTAGTTGACATTTACTCAGTTCACCCTAGCCGGACCAAATCTGAACCAATCATAGACCGTACAGAACACTACAGTAGAGCATAATGTACTGTACAAAAATGGTAAAACATAGACGTCTATGATTGGTTCAGATGGGGTCTGGCCCGGACCAACGAAATGTGGTCATGTTGTTTGGGGGCCGGAGTGTATTAGAATAATGCTCAAATATGCTAAATAAGGGATATTGCATATTTCTACCTTTGTTTACCTTTTCATGATACTCTTATCCACAGTGACTTAGTCAGTACATTCTAGAGGTCGACTGATGATGGTTTTTCAACGCCGAGGACCAAAAAAAGCCGATACCGATTAAATCGGCCGATTTATAAAAAAAAAAAAAAAAAAAAACGCTTTTATTTTATTTATTTGTAATAATGACAATTACAACAATACTGAATTAACACTTATTTTAAGTTAATATAATACATCAATAAAATCAATTTAGCCTCAAATAAATAATGAAACATGTTCAATTTGGCTTAAATAATGCAAAAACAAAAGTCTTGGAGAAGAAAGTAAAAGTGCAATATGTGCCATGTAAGAAAGCTAACGTTTAAGTTCCTTGAAATTTTAGGTTGTAGTTATTATAGGAATTATAGGACTATTTCTCTCTATACGATTTGTATTTCATATACCTTTGACTATTGGATGTTCTTATAGGCACTTTAGTATTGCCAGTGTAACAGTATAGCTTCCGTCCCTCTCCTCGCTCCTACCTGGGCTCGAACCAGGAACACGTCGACAACAGCCACCCTCGAAGCAGCGTTACCCATGTAGAGCAAGGGGAACAACTACTCCAAGTCTCAGAGCGAGTGACGTTTGAAACGCTATTAGCGCGCACCCGGCTAACTAGCTAGCCATTTCACATCGGTTACACCAGCCTAATCTTGGGACTTGACAGGCTTGAAGTCATAAACAGCGCAATGCATTGCAAAGAGCTGCTGGCAAAACGCACGAAAGTCCTATTTTGAATGAATGCTTACGAGCCTGCTGGTGCCTACCACCGCTCAGACTGCTCTATCAAATCATAGACTTAATTATAATATAATAAACACACAGAAATAAGGTTTAAAAATATATACTTGTGTATTGATTTTAAAGAAAGACATTGATGTTTATGGTACATTGGTGCAACGACAGTGCTTTTTTCGCAAATGCGCTTGTTAAATCACCCGTTTGTCGAAGTAGGCTGTGATTCAATGAGAAATTAACAGGCACCGCATCGATCATATGCAACGCAGGACAGGTTAGATAAACTAGTAATATCATCAACCATGTGTAGTTAACTAGTGATTATGTTAAGATTCCCCCCTGAACAAGGCAGTTAACCCCCGTTCCTAGGCCTCATTGAAAATAAGAATGTTTTCTTAATCTGACTTGCCTAGTTAAATAAAGGTGTTTATTAAAAAAAACTATATATATTTTTTTTTAAATCGGCGGCCAAAAATACCGATTGTTATGAAAACTTGAAAATCGGCCCTAATTAGTCGGCCATTCCGATTAATCGGTCGACCTCTAGTACATTCATCTCCAGATAGCTAGGTGGTCCAGTCATAGTCAGTCCATTCATCTCCAGATAGCTAGGTGGAACAGTCATAGTCAGTCCATTCATCTCCAGATAGCTAGGTGGAACAGTAATAGTCAGTCCATTCATCTCCAGATAGCTAGGTGGACCAGTCATTGTCAGTACATTCATCTCCAGATAGCTAGGTGAGAGCCACATCAGTCATAGTCAGTACATTCATCTTCAGCTAGCTAGGTGAGACAGCCACACCAGTCAGTACATTCATCTCCAGATAGCTAGGTAAGACAACCACATATCACAGTATTTACATTTTTCTTCAATAAAGTACAGCCAGAGCTGGTAAGAGGAGAAAAGTGAAGTGTTAGTTAATGGAACTTAATTTTATTTTGGGGGTAAGGAGGGGGTGTTGTGGGACTATTTAAGATCCTCTGAAGGGGGGGTGGGGTCAGATGTTTTCAGAAGATGGGCAGGGACTCTGCTGTCCTAGCTTCAGGAGGAAGCTGGTTCCACCATTGGGGTACCAGGACAGAGAAGAGCTTTGACTGGGCTGAGTGGGAGCTGACATCCTGTAGGGGTGGGAGGACCAAAACGGAGTATTTGGGCATAGCGTGAGTTCATCTTGCTGCTCCGTAGGTAAACACCATGGTCTTGTAGTAGATGCGAGATTTGATTGAAAGTCAGTGGAGTGTGAGGAGGAGCAGGGTGACATGGGAGAACTTGGGAAGGTTGAACACCAGGCGGGTTGCAGCGTTCTGGGTAAGTTGCAAGGGTTTGATGGCAGAGCCCAACCAACAGATAGTTGTAGTAGTCCAGACTGGAGGAGATGACAAATGCCTGGATAAGAACCGGTGCTGCTTCCTGTGTGAGGTAGGGTCTTCCTGTGTGAGGTAGGGTCTTCCTGTGTGAGGTAGGGTTGTACTCTAAGGATGTTGTACTCTAAGGATGTTGTAGACCATAAACCTGCACTAGCGAGTCACTGCTTTGATGTTTGCAGCGAACGACAGGGTGTTGTCCAGGGTCACGCCAAGGCTCTTCGCCGACATCCAAGCAGAGGTATCTGCCAGGCACGCAGAGATGCATGTTGCCACTGGGTTTCAGAAGGGGGGGGGGAGGAAAGTAGTTGTGTCATCCGCAAAGCAATGATAGGAGAGACCATGTGAGGATGACAGAGTCAAGCGACTTTGTGTATAGAGAGAAGAGGAGAAGGCCTAGAACCAAGCCCTGGGGGACACCAGTAGTGAGAGTACGTGGTGCAGAGACAGATCCTCTCCACGTCACCTGGTAGGAGCGGCCTGCCGGGTAGGATGCAATCCGAGAGTGTGCAGAGCCCAAAGACATCCAGCTCTGAGATGGTGGAGAAGAGGATCATGGTTCACGGTGTCGGGAGGCAGCGGATAGATTTAGGAGGATGAGAACAGAGCATAAAGAGTCTGCTTTGGCAGTGCGGAGAGCCTCCGTGACACAAGAGGAGAGCAGTCTCGGTTAAGTGACCTGTCTTGTAGCCCGACTGGTTCTGAGAGAGATAACGAGAGTGTTGGTCAGTCTCTGCACGCTCATTGTGTTTTGGAAAGAATAGAAAGTGATACTGTAGTTTGACATCAGAGGTTTTGGTTTCTTGATGGGAGGGACTCCAGCCATTTTGAAGTTGGAGAGGACAGAGCCAGTGGTCAGGGATGAGCTGATGAGGGAAGTGAGGAATGGGAGAAAGGTCTCCAGAGATGGTCTGGAGGAGGGGATGGGGGGGGGGGGGCGGGTCGAGCAGGCAGACCTCACTAGTCACAGGATGTCATCTGGAAAGAGAGGGGAGAAAGAACTTAAGGCGTAGGGTAGTTATGTGTGAGTGAGACCAGTGGACTCAATATGCTGAGTGAATTGAAAGCGGATGTTGTCAACCTTTTCAAAGTGGTTGGCAAAGTCTCCTGCAGAAGGGGTGGAGGATTTAGGAGGGAGGAGAAGGTGGAAAATATGTTTCCTAGGATTAGAGGCAGAAGCTTGAAATTTAGATTTGTAGAAAGTGGCTTTAGCAGCAGATAGAGGTAGAGAGGAGGGAGTGGAAGGATGGTAGGTCCTCCAGAAGTTTAGTTTTTCTCCATTTTTCGCTCAGCTGCCCGCAGCCCTGTTCTGTAAGCTCGCAATGAGTCACTCAGCCACGGAGCAGGAGGGGAGGAAGGAACGGGAACAGTGTGAGTCATAGAATGCGGAAAGGGAGGAGAGTAGGGTCAAAGAGGCAGAATCAGGAGACATGATGGAGAAGGATTTAGCAGAAGGGAGAGATGATAGGAGATAAGAGGAGAGAGTAGTGGGAGAAAGAGCTCAGCCCCTACCATCTGGGTGTGTAGGTTTGAGGAGACTGGTGATAGAAATGAGACTGGTGATAGACAGGTGATAGAAATGAGACTGGTGATAGACTGGTGATAGAAATGAGACTGGTGATAGACAGGTGATAGAAATGAGACTGGTGATAGACTGGTGATAGAAATGAGACTGGTGATAGACTGGTGATAGAAATGAGACTGGTGATAGACTGGTGATAGAAATGAGACTGGTGATAGACTGGTGATAGAAATGAGACTGGTGATAGACTGGTGATAGAAATGAGACTGGTGATAGAAATGAGACTGGTGATAGAAATGAGCACATCTCCCTGTAATAATTACTGATTGGCTAGGAGGAGGTGAAGAGCACATCTCCCTGTACTAATTACTGATTGGCTAGGAGAAGGTGAAGAGCCCACCTCCCTGTACTAATTACTGATTGGCTAGGAGGAGGTGAAGAGCACACCTCCCTGTACTAATTACTGATTGGCTAGGAGAGATGAAGAGCACATCTCCCTGTACTAATTACTGATTGGCTAGGAGAGATGAAGAGCACACCTCCCTGTACTAATTACTGATTGGCTAGGAGAGATGAAGAGCACACCTCCCTGTACTAATTACTGATTGGTTAGGAGGAGGTGAAGGGCACACCTCCCTGTACTAATTACTGATTGGCTAGGAGGAGATGAAGAGCACACCTCCCTGTACTAATTACTGATTGGCTAGGAGAGATGAAGAGCACACCTCCCTGTACTAATTACTGATTGGCTAGGAGAGATGAAGAGCACACCTCCCTGTACTAATTACTGATTGGCTAGGAGGAGGTGAAGAGCCCACCTCCCTGTACTAATTACTGATTGGCTAGGAGGAGGTGAAGGGCACACCTCCCTGTACTAATTACTGATTGGCTAGGAGGAGATGAAGAGCACACCTCCCTGTACTAATTACTGATTGGTTAGGAGGAGATGAAGAGCACACCTCCCTGTACTAATTACTGATTGGCTAGGAGGAGATGAAGAGCACACCTCCCTGTACTAATTACTGATTGGCTAGGAGGAGGTGAAGAGCACACCTCCCTGTACTAATTACTGATTGGCTAGGAGGAGGTGAAGAGCACACCTCCCTGTACTAATTACTGATTGGCTAGGAGAGATGAAGAGCACAACTCCCTGTACTAATTACTGATTGGCTAGGAGGAGGTGAAGAGCACACCTCCCTGTACTAATTACTGATTGGCTAGGAGGAGGTGAAGAGCACACCTCCCTGTACTAATTACTGATTGGCTAGGAGAGATGAAGAGCACAACTCCCTGTACTAATTACTGATTGGCTAGGAGGAGGTGAAGAGCACACCTCCCTGTACTAATTACTGATTGGCTAGGAGGAGGTGAAGAGCACACCTCCCTGTACTAATTACTGATTGGCTAGGAGGAGGTGAAGAGCACTCCAATACCTGCACTGATTACCAAAACAAGTCACATGTTTCCCCCCCCCCCCCTTGATTGTGGTTGATGTGTCAACTATCATCTGCAGGTTATGAGCAGTCAGCAAAAGGCTGCTGGGAAGACAGTCAGCAGAAGGCTGCTGGGAAGACAGTCAGCAGTACTAGACCACAACAGATAAATACATAAATGTATAACTCCTGGAGATATCAGAAGTCCTCTAGATATGGAATTAAGCTATAGATTGAAGCACCCATGATGCAATTCTGTTACCGTATGTAAATCAACTTTATCTACTGCAGTTCAATAACTAAAATATATATACTTTCTGCAGTCATCTTTGAATCTGAATTCGGAGCAGATATCTAACGTGGTCGCGTTATAAAACGGACCAGATATCTAACGTGGTCGCGTTATAAAACGGACCAGATATCTAACGTGGTCGCGTTATAAAACGGACCAGATATCTAACGTGGTCGTATTACATTTTTTTTTAATGTATGGAGATTTTTTATCCTGATTCTGTTATAAAACTTTGCTTCTGCATCTCCATTAAATGTGTTGTTGTGAAATGTTCTGTGTAAATTGTTCAAGGTAGTCCTTGTGCAAAGAGTTAGTTTGTTAAACTTTGAAATCAATGTTTTTTTTTGTTGTTGTCTGGTCTACATTTTAAATCAAAGCGTAATTCTGTTTTCGCGATATTGTTAAAGATGGGTGAAGGTTCTTGTTGGGGCGCTTGCCGATAGGAGAAGAGTAGGATAGACAGAGTACTGCTACTAGACACGCATCAGCAGAAGAGACCGACTAGAGTGTAGCCTGTTGGCCAGGTAGCTAGTGGAGACTAGAGGGTAGCCTGTTGGCCAGGTAGCCAGTGGAGACTAGAGGGTAGCTAGTTGGCCAGGTAGCTAGTGGAGACTAGAGGGTAGCCAGATAGCCAGGTAGATAGTGGAGACTAGAGGGTAGCTAGTTGGCCAGGTAGCTAGTGGAGACTAGAGGGTAGCCTGTTGGCCAGGTAGATAGTGGAGACTAGAGGGTAGACTGTTGGCCAGGTAGCCAGTGGAGACTAGAGGGTAGCCAGATAGCCAGTGGAGACTAGAGGGTAGCCTGTTGGCCAGGTAGCCAGTGGAGACTAGAGGGTAGCCTGTTGGCCAGGTAGCCAGTGGAGACTAGAGGGTAGCCTGTTGGCTAGGTAGCTAGTGGAGACTAGAGGGTAGCCTGTTGGCCAGGTAGATAGTGGAGACTAGAGGGTAGACTGTTGGCCAGGTAGCCAGTGGAGACTAGAGGGTAGCCAGATAGCCAGTGGAGACTAGAGGGTAGCCAGTTGGCCAGGTAGCTAGTGGAGACTAGAGGGTAGCCAGATAGCCAGTGGAGACTAGAGGGTAGCCTGTTGGCCAGGTAGCCAGTGGAGACTAGAGGGTAGCCTGTTGGCCAGGTAGCCAGTGGAGACTAGAGGGTAGCCTGTTGGCCAGGTAGCTAGTGGAGACTAGAGGGTAGCCTGTTGGCCAGGTAGCTAGTGGAGACTAGAGGGTAGCCTGTTGGCCAGGTAGCTAGTGGAGACTAGAGGGTAGCCTGTTGGCCAGGTAGCCAGTGGAGACTAGAGGGTAGCCAGTTGGCCAGGTAGCTAGTGGAGACTAGAGGGTAGCCAGGTAGCCAGTGGAGACTAGAGGGTAGCCAGGTAGCCAGTGGAGACTAGAGGGTAGCCAGGTAGCCAGTGGAGACTAGAGGGTAGCCAGGTAGCCAGTGGAGACTAGAGGGTAGCCTGTTGGCCAGGTAGCCAGTGGTAGACTAGAGGGTAGCCTGTTGGCCAGGTAGCCAGTGGAGACTAGAGGGTAGCCTGTTGGCCAGGTAGCCAGATAGCCAGTGGAGACTAGAGGGTAGCCTGTTGGCCAGGTAGCCAGATAGCCAGTGGAGACTAGAGGGTAGCCTGTTGGCCAGGTAGCTAGTGGAGACTAGAGGGTAGCCTGTTGGCCAGGTAGATAGTGGAGACTAGAGGGTAGACTGTTGGCCAGGTAGCCAGTGGAGACTAGAGGGTAGCCAGTTGGCCAGGTAGCTAGTGGAGACTAGAGGGTAGCCAGATAGCCAGTGGAGACTAGAGGGTAGCCTGTTGGCCAGGTAGCCAGTGGAGACTAGAGGGTAGCCTGTTGGCCAGTGGAGACTAGAGGGTAGCCTGTTGGCCAGGTAGCCAGTGGAGACTAGAGGGTAGCCTGTTGGCCAGGTAGCTAGTGGAGACTAGAGGGTAGCCTGTTGGCCAGGTAGCTAGTGGAGACTAGAGGGTAGCCTGTTGGCCAGGTAGCCAGTGGAGACTAGAGGGTAGCCAGTTGGCCAGGTAGCCAGTGGAGACTAGAGGGTAGCCAGGTAGCCAGTGGAGACTAGAGGGTAGCCAGATAGCCAGTGGAGATTAGAGGGTAGCCTGTCGGCCAGGTAGCCAGTGGAGACTAGAGGGTAGCCTGTTGGCCAGGTAGCCAGTGGAGACTAGAGGGTAGCCTGGTCTGTTGGCCAGGTAGCCAGTGGAGACTAGAGGGTAGCCAGGTAGCCAGTGGAGACTAGAGGGTAGCCAGGTAGCCAGTGGAGACTAGAGGGTAGCCAGGTAGCCAGTGGAGACTAGAGGGTAGCCTGTTGGCCAGGTAGCCAGTGAAGACTAGAGGGTAGCCTGTTGGCCAGGTAGCCAGTGGAGACTAGAGGGTAGCCTGTTGGCCAGGTAGCCAGTGGAGACTAGAGGGTAGCCTGTTGGCCAGGTAGCCAGTGGAGACTAGAGGGTAGCCTGTTGGCCAGGTAGCCAGTGGAGACTAGAGGGTAGCCTGTTGGCCAGGTAGCCAGTGGAGACTAGAGGGTAGCCTGGTGGCCAGATAGCTAGTCACAGGACAGGTGTAACCAATAATACCTCACACAATAATAATGATTAGAGGGACTCATAGGCAAGGTCTAAGGCACTGCATAACAGTGCTAGAGGCGTCACTACAGACACTGGTTCGATTCCGGGCTGTATCACAACCGGCCGTGATAGGGGAGTCCCATAGGGCACAGTGTGGTCCTGGTTACAGTTTGGCCGGTGTAGGCCGTCATTGTAAATAAAAATTTGTTCTTAACTAACTTGGCTAGTTAAATAAAAGGTTAAATACAATTTGTAAAAAAAAAGTTAAAACATTGCTGCTTCCATTCAGCCACGAGAGGATTAGTAAAGTCGGCCACTGATGTTGGGTGATTAGGCCTGGCTCGCAGTCGGCGTTCCAATTCATCCCAAAGGTATTCGATGGGGTTGAGGTCAGGGCTTTGTGGAGGCCAGTCAAATTCTTCCACAACGATCTTGACAAACCATTTCTGTATGGACCTCGCTTTGTACACGGGGGAATTGTCATGCTGAAACAGGAAAGGGCCCTCCCCAAAACTGTTGCCATAAAGTTGGAAGCACAGAATCATCTAGAATGTCATTGTATGCTGTAGCGTTAAGATTTCCCTTCACTGGAACTAAGGGGCCTAGCCTGAACCATGAAAAACAGCCCCAGACCATTATTCCTCCACCACCAAACTTTACAGTTGGCACGATGCAGTGGGGCAGGTAGCGTTCTCCTGGCATTCGCCAAACCCAGATTCCTCCATCAGACTGCCAGATGGTGAAGCGTGATTCATCATTCCAGAGAACACGTTTCCAGCGAGCTTTACACCACTCCAGCCGATGCTAGGCGTTGAGCATGGAGATCTTAGGCTTGTGTGTGGCTGCTCGTCCATAGAAACCCATTTCCTATTTCATGAAGCTCCTGATGAATAGTTCTTGTTCTGACGTTGCTTCCAGAGGCAGTTTGGAACTTGGTAGTGAGTTTTGCAATGGAGTGTTGCAAGCTTCAGCACTTGACGGTCCAGTTCTGTGAGCTTGTGTGGCCGACCACTTCGCGGCTGAGCGGTTGTTGCTTCTAGACGTTTCTACTTCACAATAACAGCACTTACAGTTGACCGGGGCGGCTCTAGCAGGGCAGAAATTTGACGAACTGACTTGTTGGAAAGGTGGCATCCTATGATGGTGCCACGTTGAAAGTCACTGAGCTCTTCAGTGAGGCCATTCTACTGCCAATGTTTGTCTATGGAGATTGCATGGCTATGTGCTCGATTTTACACACCTGTCCGCAAAGGGTGTGGCTGGAATAGCCGAATCAACTAATTTGAAGGGGTGTCCACATACTTTTGATTGTGTGTGTGTGTATATATATATATATATATATATATATATATATATATATATATATATATATATATATATATATATATACACTGCTCAAAAAAATAAAGGGAACACTAAAATAACATCCTAGATCTGAATGAATGAAATAATCTTATTAAATACTTTTTTTCTTTACATAGTTGAATGTGCTGACAACAAAATCACACACAAATAATCAATGGAAATCCAATGTATCAACCCATGGAGGTCTGGATTTGGAGTCACACTCAAAATTAAAGTGGAAAACCACACTACAGGCTGATCCAACTTTGATGTAATGTCCTTAAAACAAGTCAAAATGAGGCTCAGTAGTGTGTGTGGCCTCCACGTGCCTGTATGACCTCCCTACAACGCCTGGGCATGCTCCTGATGAGGTGGCGGATGGTCTCCTGAGGGATCTCCTCCCAGACCTGGACTAAAGCATCCGCCAACTCCTGGACAGTCTGTGGTGCAACGTGGCGTTGGTGGATGGAGCGAGACATGATGTCCCAGATGTGCTCAATTGGATTCAGGTCTGGGGAACGGGCGGCCCAGTCCATAGCATCAATGCCTTCCTCTTGCAGGAACTGCTGACACACTCCAGCCACATGAGGTCTAGCATTGTCTTGCATTAGGAGGAACCCAGGGCCAACCGGACCAGCATATGGTCTCACAAGGGGTCTGAGGATCTCATCTCGGTACCTAATGGCAGTCAGGCTACCTCTGGCGAGCACATGGAGGGCTGTGCGGCCCCCCAAAGAAATGCCACCCCACACCATGACTGACCCACCGCCAAACCAGTCATGCTGGAGGATGTTGCAGGCAGCAGAACGTTCTCCACGGCGTCTCCAGACTCTGTCACGTCTGTCACATGTGCTCAGTGTGAACCTGCTTTCATCTGTGAAGAGCACAGGGCGCCAGTGGCGAATTTGCCAATCTTGGTGTTCTCTGGCAAATGCCAAACGTCCTGCACGGTGTTGGGCTGTAAGCACAACCCCCACCTGTGTACGTTGGGCCCTCATACCACCCTCATGGAGTCTGTTTCTGACCGTTTGAGCAGACACATGCACATTTGTGGCCTGCTGGAGGTCATTTTGCAGGGCTCTGGCAGTGCTCCTCCTGCTCCTCCTTGCACAAAGGCGGAGGTAGCGGTCCTGCTGCTGGGTTGTTGCCCTCCTACGGCCTCCTCCACGTCTCCTGATGTACTGGCCTGTCTCCTGGTAGCGCCTCCATGCTCTGGACACTACGCTGACAGACACAGCAAACCTTCTTGCCACTGCTCGCATTGATGTGCCATCCTGGATGAGCTGCACTACCTGAGCCACTTGTGTGGGTTGTAGTCTCCGTCTCATGCTACCATTAGAGTGAAAGCACCGCCAGCATTCAAAAGTGACCAAAACATCAGCCAGGAAGCATAGGAACTGAGAAGTGGTCTGTGGTCCCCACCTGCAGAACCACTCCTTTATTGGGGGTGTCTTGCTAATTGCCTATAATTTCCACCTGTTGTCTATTCCATTTGCACAACAGCATGTGAAATTTATTGTCAATCAGTGTTGCTTCCTAAGTGGACAGTTTGATTTCACAGAAGTGTGATTGACTTTAAGTGTTCCCTTTATTTTTTTGAGCAGTGTGTATGTATATATATATATATATACATACATACATACATACATACATACATACATACATACATACATACATACATACATGCAAATCACAATAAGCTTCACAACAGTGTTGCTAACAGTCTATGAGATTCATGGAATGAACGTTCCCAGCAGAAACTCGTAGTAGAGTGGTACATGGCGATTTGACTTGACTAAACCTTCCTAAACTAAGCACGCAGCAAACAAACAAGACTTCTGCAGAGTTACAGACACCATCAAAACTGCCGCGCCAACAGGGAGAGCTCTCCCACAGAGACTGAAGAGCCAAATGTACTTCCTTCTTCCTGACAGCCGGTGCAATCTGAACACTACATGCTGGATTTTTGCCACAACGTTACTGTGGAATCGCCCGATATTCTATTCTAATATGGAAGAGTTACGGAAACATTCAACTGACTTAAAATTCATCGTATCATGAAATGGGATGAAAACGGCATCGCCTATTTAATTCCGAGGAGATCAGAGGTTGGAAATACAATTTGATCTCATAAACCAGGGGTATTCAACTCACTTACCCGACGAAGTACGAGGCCTGATGGTTTTCTGTTCTACCTGATAATTAATTGCACCCACCTGGTGTCCCAGGTCTAAATCAGTTGCTGATTAGAGGGGAACAATGAAAATACACAGTGGGACTGGCTTGGAGGTTCAGAGTTGAGTTTGAGGGACCATTGACTAACAGCATGAACACCTGCCATCCATGTAGGCTAGGCCAGGGGCTCTCAAAGGTACATCTTAAATTACTTTTGGCCAAGGGATCCATGGAATAAGTTAAAATTGTGTAATACAATAACAATACATTATATTATTATTAATCTACAATGTATGTTCTTATTGTTTATTTAACCTTTATTTAACCCCTATTTAACCTTTATTTAACTAGGCAAGTCAGTTAAGAACAAATTCTTATTTACAATGACGGCCTACCAAAAGGCAAAAGGCCTCCTGCGGGGATTTAAAAAACAAGAGAGACAACACAACACTACATGAAGAGAGACCTAAGACAACAACACAGCATGGTAGAAACACAACAACAACATGGTAGCAACACAACATGACACCAACATGGTAGCAACACAACATGGTAGCAACACAACATGACACCAACATGGTAGAAACACAACATGACAGCAGCACATGGTAGAAGCACAAAACATGGTACAAACATTATTGGGCACAGACAGCACAAAGGGCAAGAAGGTAGAGACAACAATACATCACGGGAAGCAGCCACAACTGTCAGTAAGAGTGTCCATGATTGAGTCTGTGAATGAAGAGATGGAGATAAAACTGTCCAGTTTGAGTGTTTGTTGCAGCTCGTTCCAGTCGCTGGCTGCAGCGAACTGAAAAGACGAGCGACCCAGGGATGTGTTTGCTTTGGGGACCCTTAACAGAATGTGACTGGCAGAACAGGTGTTGTATGTGGAGGATGAGGGCTGCAGTAGATATCTCAGTAGACACAAACGATTATTGACAAGTTTTTCCAACACTTGATAAACAGGGCAAAATAGAAACCTGGGCAACATAAGTCTGGGAGGATCACAAGGATATTGGTTTCCACAGTACTATGCCAATTATAATTTTTTAAACATCAATACATTTATTTTATTTTTTTTACATAAATGCACTGTAATTTAAGCTTTTAAACTGGAAAGTTTTCTCTCTGCCTCATGGGAATTTTTTTGTAGAATTGCAGGATATTAGCTTGAAAACGGCATGTACTGCAGACGTCATAGAAAAAGTCCTTGTAGGCTATTTTTTTTATATTTTAATTTCACTCGTGTTGTGTTCTGATCATGAAGGGGTCTCTGATGAATTTGCTGACACAGAAGGGGTGCCGGCCCCAAAATGTTTGAGAACCCCTGGGCTAAGCTTGCACAACTCACACACACACACACACACACACACACACACACACACACACACACACACACACATTTATATATTACACGCTGTGCATGACTTGACTGATCCAAGCTAAGTTGAGTTCCGTCATTGGTCGGGAGAGATAATGGTTAGGGAGGGTAGGACACGTAGCCTAGACACAATTTACTATACGAATGTCAGATTTGAGATTTAGGACATTTTAAGCACAAGCAAACTTGTTATAAAAATATTTCCTTTGGATTTATGATGGCGACGGGCTGAGTGAGAGGAAGGTAGGAAGGTAAGAGTGGCAGACAGGTGACTGGATACGAGTGGCAGACAGGTGACTGGATACGAGTGGCAGACAGGTGACTGGATACGAGTGGCAGACAGGTGACTGGATACGAGTGGCAGACAGGTGACTGGATACGAGTGGCTGACAGGTGACTGGATACGAGTGGCAGACAGGTGACAGGTGACTGGATACGAGTGGCAGACAGGTGACTGGATACGAGTGGCTGACAGGTGACTGGATACGAGTGGCTGACAGGTGACTGGATACGAGTGGCTGACAGGTGACTGGATACGAGTGGCTGACAGGTGACAGGATACGAGTGGCAGACAGGTAACTGGATACGAGTGGCAGACAGGTGACTGGATACGAGTGGCAGACAGGTGACTGGATACGAGTGGCAGACAGGTGACTGGATACGAGTGGCTGACAGGTGACTGGATACGAGTGGCTGACAGGTGACTGGATACGAGTGGCTGACAGGTGACTGGATACGAGTGGCTGACAGGTGACTGGATACGAGTGGCAGACAGGTGACTGGATACGAGTGGCAGACAGGTGACAGGTGACTGGATACGAGTGGCAGACAGGTGACAGGTGACTGGATACGAGTGGCAGACAGGTGACTGGATACGAGTGGCAGACAGGTGACTGGATACGAGTGGCAGACAGGTGACTGGATACGAGTGGCAGACAGGTGACTGGATACGAGTGGCAGACAGGTGACTGGATACGAGTGGCCGACAGGTGACTGGATACGAGTGGCCGACAGGTGACTGGATACGAGTGGCAGACAGGTGACAGGATACTAGTGGCAGACAGGTGACAGGATACGAGTGGCAGACAGGTGACTGGATACGAGTGGCTGACAGGTGACTGGATACGAGTGGCAGACAGGTGACTGGATACGAGTGGCAGACAGGTGACTGGATACGAGTGGCAGACAGGTGACTGGATACGAGTGGCAGACAGGTGACTGGATACGAGTGGCAGACAGGTGACTGGATACGAGTGGCTGACAGGTGACTGGATACGAGTGGCTGACAGGTGACTGGATACGAGTGGCTGACAGGTGACTGGATACGAGTGGCTGACAGGTGACTGGATACGAGTGGCTGACAGGTGACTGGATACGAGTGGCTGACAGGTGACTGGATACGAGTGGCTGACAGGTGACTGGATACGAGTGGCTGACAGGTGACTGGATACGAGTGGCAGACAGGTGACTGGATACGAGTGGCTGACAGGTGACTGGATACGAGTGGCTGACAGGTGACTGGATACGAGTGGCTGACAGGTGACTGGATACGAGTGGCAGACAGGTGACTGGATACGAGTGGCAGACAGGTGACTGGATACGAGTGGCTGACAGGTGACTGGATACGAGTGGCTGACAGGTGAAAGGATACGAGTGGCTGACAGGTGAAAGGATACGAGTGGCAGACAGGTGACTGGATACGAGTGGCTGACAGGTGACTGGATACGAGTGGCTGACAGGTGACTGGATACGAGTGGCTGACAGGTGACTGGATACGAGTGGCTGACAGGTGACTGGATACGAGTGGCTGACAGGTGACTGGATACGAGTGGCTGACAGGTGACTGGATACGAGTGGCTGACAGGTGACTGGATACGAGTGGCTGACAGGTGACTGGATACGAGTGGCTGACAGGTGACTGGATACGAGTGGCTGACAGGTGACTGGATACGAGTGGCTGACAGGTGACTGGATACGAGTGGCAGACAGGTGACTGGATACGAGTGGCAGACAGGGGACTGGATACGAGTGGCAGACAGGTGACTGGATACGAGTGGCTGACAGGTGACTGGATACGAGTGGAAGACAGGTGACTGGATACGAGTGGCAGACAGGTGACTGGATACGAGTGGCAGACAGGTGACAGGTGACTGGATACGAGTGGCAGACAGGTGACTGGATACGAGTGGCTGACAGGTGACTGGATACGAGTGGCTGACAGGTGACAGGTGACTGGATACGAGTGGCTGACAGGTGACAGGTGACTGGATACGAGTGGCAGACAGGTGACTGGATACGAGTGGCTGACAGGTGACTGGATACGAGTGGCTGACAGGTGACTGGATACGAGTGGCAGACAGGTGACAGGTGACTGGATACGAGTGGCAGACAGGTGACTGGATACGAGTGGCTGACAGGTGACTGGATACGAGTGGCAGACAGGTGACTGGATACGAGTGGCAGACAGGTGACTGGATACGAGTGGCAGACAGGTGACTGGATACGAGTGGCAGACAGGTGACTGGATACGAGTGGCTGACAGGTGACTGGATACGAGTGGCTGACAGGTGACTGGATACGAGTGGCTGACAGGTGACTGGATACGAGTGGCTGACAGGTGACAGGTGACTGGATACGAGTGGCAGACAGGTGACTGGATACGAGTGGCTGACAGGTGACTGGATACGAGTGGCTGACAGGTGACTGGATACGAGTGGCAGACAGGTGACTGGATACGAGTGGCAGACAGGTGACTGGATACGAGTGGCAGACAGGTGACTGGATACGAGTGGCTGACAGGTGACTGGATACGAGTGGCAGACAGGTGACTGGATACGAGTGGCAGACAGGTGACTGGATACGAGTGGCAGACAGGTGACTGGATACGAGTGGCAGACAGGTGACTGGATACGAGTGGCAGACAGGTGACTGGATACGAGTGGCTGACAGGTGACTGGATACGAGTGGCTGACAGGTGACTGGATACGAGTGGCTGACAGGTGACTGGATACGAGTGGCAGACAAGTGACTGGATACGAGTGGCTGACAGGTGACTGGATACGAGTGGCAGACAGGTGACTGGATACGAGTATACGAGTGGCAGACAGGTGACTGGTTACGAGTGGCAGACAGGTGACTGGATACGAGTGGCAGACAGGTGACTGGATACGAGTGGCAGACAGGTGACTGGATACGAGTGGCAGACAGGTGACTGGATACGAGTGGCAGACAGGTGACTGGATACGAGTGGCAGACAGGTGACTGGATACGAGTGGCAGACAGGTGACTGGATACGAGTGGCAGACAGGTGACTGGATACGAGTGGCTGACAGGTGACTGGATACGAGTGGCTGACAGGTGACAGGTGACTGGATACGAGTGGCTGACAGGTGACAGGTGACTGGATACGAGTGGCTGACAGGTGACTGGATACGAGTGGCAGACAGGTGACTGGATACGAGTGGCAGACAGGTGACTGGATACGAGTGGCATACAGGTGACTGGATACGAGTGGCATACAGGTGACTGGATACGAGTGGCAGACAGGTGACTGGATACGAGTGGCAGACAGGTGACAGGATACGAGTGGCAGACAGGTGACAGGATACGAGTGGCAGACAGGTGACAGGATACGAGTGGCAGACAGGTGACAGGATACGAGTGGCAGACAGGTGACAGGATACGAGTGGCAGACAGGTGACAGGATACGAGTGGCAGACAGGTGACTGGATACGAGTGGCAGACAGGTGACTGGATACGAGTGGCAGACAGGTGACTGGATACGAGTGGCAGACAGGTGACTGGATACGAGTGGCAGACAGGTGACTGGATACGAGTGGCAGACAGGTGACTGGATACGAGTGGCAGACAGGTGACAGGATACGAGTGGCAGACAGGTGACAGGATACGAGTGGCAGACAGGTGACAGGATACGAGTGGCAGACAGGTGACAGGATACGAGTGGCAGACAGGTGACAGGATACGAGTGGCAGACAGGTGACTGGATACGAGTGGCAGACAGGTGACTGGATACGAGTGGCTGACAGGTGACTGGATACGAGTGGCTGACAGGTGACAGGGTACGAGTGGCAGACAGGTGACAGGATACGAGTGGCAGACAGGTGACAGGATACGAGTGGCAGACAGGTGACTGGATACGAGTGGCAGACAGGTGACTGGATACGAGTGGCAGACAGGTGACTGGATACGAGTGGCAGACAGGTGACTGGATACGAGTGGCTGACAGGTGACTGGATACGAGTGGCTGACAGGTGACTGGATACGAGTGGCTGACAGGTGACTGGATACGAGTGGCAGACAGGTGACTGGATACGAGTGGCAGACAGGTGACTGGATACGAGTGGCAGACAGGTGACTGGATACGAGTGGCAGACAGGTGACTGGATACGAGTGGCTGACAGGTGACTGGATACGAGTGGCTGACAGGTGACTGGATACGAGTGGCAGACAGGTGACTGGATACGAGTGGCTGACAGGTGACTGGATACGAGTGGCAGACAGGTGACTGGATACGAGTGGCAGACAGGTGACTGGATACGAGTGGCAGACAGGTGACTGGATACGAGTGGCAGACAGGTGACTGGATACGAGTGGCAGACAGGTGACTGGATACGAGTGGCAGACAGGTGACTGGATACGAGTGGCAGACAGGTGACTGGATACGAGTGGCAGACAGGTGACTGGATACGAGTGGCAGACAGGTGACTGGATACGAGTGGCTGACAGGTGACTGGATACGAGTGGCTGACAGGTGACTGGATACGAGTGGCTGACAGGTGACTGGATACGAGTGGCAGACAGGTGACTGGATACGAGTGGCAGACAGGTGACTGGATACGAGTGGCAGACAGGTGACTGGATACGAGTGGCAGACAGGTGACTGGATACGAGTGGCAGACAGGTGACTGGATACGAGTGGCAGACAGGTGACTGGATACGAGTGGCAGACAGGTGACTGGATACGAGTGGCAGACAGGTGACTGGATACGAGTGGCAGACAGGTGACTGGATACGAGTGGCAGACAGGTGACTGGATACGAGTGGCAGACAGGTGACTGGATACGAGTGGCAGACAGGTGACTGGATACGAGTGGCAGACAGGTGACAGGATACGAGTGGCAGACAGGTGACAGGATACGAGTGGCAGACAGGTGACAGGATACGAGTGGCAGACAGGTGACTGGATACGAGTGGCAGACAGGTGACTGGATACGAGTGGCAGACAGGTGACTGGATACGAGTGGCAGACAGGTGACTGGATACGAGTGGCAGACAGGTGACTGGATACGAGTGGCAGACAGGTGACTGGATACGAGTGGCAGACAGGTGACTGGATACGAGTGGCAGACAGGTGACTGGATACGAGTGGCAGACAGGTGACTGGATACGAGTGGCAGACAGGTGACTGGATACGAGTGGCAGACAGGTGACTGGATACGAGTGGCAGACAGGTGACTGGATACGAGTGGCAGACAGGTGACTGGATACGAGTGGCAGACAGGTGACTGGATACGAGTGGCAGACAGGTGACTGGATACGAGTGGCAGACAGGTGACTGGATACGAGTGGCTGACAGGTGACTGGATACGAGTGGCTGACAGGTGACTGGATACGAGTGGCTGACAGGTGACTGGATACGAGTGGCTGACAGGTGACTGGATACGAGTGGCTGACAGGTGACTGGATACGAGTGGCTGACAGGTGACTGGATACGAGTGGCAGACAGGTGACAGGTGACTGGATACGAGTGGCAGACAGGTGACTGGATACGAGTGGCTGACAGGTGACTGGATACGAGTGGCAGACAGGTGACTGGATACGAGTGGCAGACAGGTGACTGGATACGAGTGGCAGACAGGTGACTGGATACGAGTGGCTGACAGGTGACTGGATACGAGTGGCTGACAGGTGACTGGATACGAGTGGCTGACAGGTGACTGGATACGAGTGGCTGACAGGTGACAGGTGACTGGATACGAGTGGCAGACAGGTGACTGGATACGAGTGGCTGACAGGTGACTGGATACGAGTGGCTGACAGGTGACTGGATACGAGTGGCTGACAGGTGACTGGATACGAGTGGCAGACAGGTGACTGGATACGAGTGGCAGACAGGTGACTGGATACGAGTGGCTGACAGGTGACTGGATACGAGTGGCAGACAGGTGACTGGATACGAGTGGCAGACAGGTGACTGGATACGAGTGGCAGACAGGTGACTGGATACGAGTGGCAGACAGGTGACTGGATACGAGTGGCTGACAGGTGACTGGATACGAGTGGCTGACAGGTGACTGGATACGAGTGGCTGACAGGTGACTGGATACGAGTGGCTGACAGGTGACTGGATACGAGTGGCAGACAAGTGACTGGATACGAGTGGCTGACAGGTGACTGGATACGAGTGGCAGACAGGTGACTGGATACGAGTATACGAGTGGCAGACAGGTGACTGGTTACGAGTGGCAGACAGGTGACTGGATACGAGTGGCAGACAGGTGACTGGATACGAGTGGCAGACAGGTGACTGGATACGAGTGGCAGACAGGTGACTGGATACGAGTGGCAGACAGGTGACTGGATACGAGTGGCAGACAGGTGACTGGATACGAGTGGCAGACAGGTGACTGGATACGAGTGGCTGACAGGTGACTGGATACGAGTGGCTGACAGGTGACAGGTGACTGGATACGAGTGGCTGACAGGTGACAGGTGACTGGATACGAGTGGCAGACAGGTGACTGGATACGAGTGGCAGACAGGTGACTGGATACGAGTGGCAGACAGGTGACTGGATACGAGTGGCATACAGGTGACTGGATACGAGTGGCATACAGGTGACTGGATACGAGTGGCAGACAGGTGACTGGATACGAGTGGCAGACAGGTGACAGGATACGAGTGGCAGACAGGTGACAGGATACGAGTGACAGACAGTTGACAGGATACGAGTGGCAGACAGGTGACAGGATACGAGTGGCAGACAGGTGACAGGATACGAGTGGCAGACAGGTGACTGGATACGAGTGGCAGACAGGTGACTGGATACGAGTGGCAGACAGGTGACTGGATACGAGTGGCAGACAGGTGACTGGATACGAGTGGCAGACAGGTGACTGGATACGAGTGGCAGACAGGTGACTGGATACGAGTGGCAGACAGGTGACTGGATACGAGTGGCAGACAGGTGACTGGATACGAGTGGCAGACAGGTGACAGGATACGAGTGGCAGACAGGTGACAGGATACGAGTGGCAGACAGGTGACAGGATACGAGTGGCAGACAGGTGACAGGATACGAGTGGCAGACAGGTGACAGGTGACAGGATACGAGTGGCAGACAGGTGACAGGATACGAGTGGCAGACAGGTGACTGGATACGAGTGGCAGACAGGTGACTGGATACGAGTGGCTGACAGGTGACTGGATACGAGTGGCTGACAGGTGACTGGATACGAGTGGCTGACAGGTGACTGGATACGAGTGGCAGACAGGTGACAGGGTACGAGTGGCAGACAGGTGACAGGGTACGAGTGGCAGACAGGTGACTGGATACGAGTGGCAGACAGGTGACTGGATACGAGTGGCTGACAGGTGACTGGATACGAGTGGCAGACAGGTGACTGGATACGAGTGGCAGACAGGTGACTGGATACGAGTGGCAGACAGGTGACTGGATACGAGTGGCTGACAGGTGACTGGATACGAGTGGCTGACAGGTGACTGGATACGAGTGGCAGACAGGTGACTGGATACGAGTGGCAGACAGGTGACTGGATACGAGTGGCAGACAGGTGACTGGATACGAGTGGCAGACAGGTGACTGGATACGAGTGGCTGACAGGTGACTGGATACGAGTGGCTGACAGGTGACTGGATACGAGTGGCAGACAGGTGACTGGATACGAGTGGCAGACAGGTGACTGGATACGAGTGGCAGACAGGTGACTGGATACGAGTGGCAGACAGGTGACTGGATACGAGTGGCAGACAGGTGACTGGATACGAGTGGCAGACAGGTGACTGGATACGAGTGGCAGACAGGTGACTGGATACGAGTGGCAGACAGGTGACTGGATACGAGTGGCAGACAGGTGACTGGATACGAGTGGCTGACAGGTGACTGGATACGAGTGGCTGACAGGTGACTGGATACGAGTGGCTGACAGGTGACTGGATACGAGTGGCTGACAGGTGACTGGATACGAGTGGCTGACAGGTGACTGGATACGAGTGGCAGACAGGTGACAGGTGACTGGATACGAGTGGCAGACAGGTGACTGGATACGAGTGGCAGACAGGTGACTGGATACGAGTGGCAGACAGGTGACTGGATACGAGTGGCAGACAGGTGACTGGATACGAGTGGCAGACAGGTGACTGGATACGAGTGGCAGACAGGTGACTGGATACGAGTGGCAGACAGGTGACTGGATACGAGTGGCAGACAGGTGACTGGATACGAGTGGCAGACAGGTGACTGGATACGAGTGGCAGACAGGTGACTGGATACGAGTGGCTGACAGGTGACAGGATACGAGTGGCAGACAGGTGACAGGATACGAGTGGCAGACAGGTGACAGGTGACAGGATACGAGTGGCAGACAGGTGACAGGATACGAGTGGCAGACAGGTGACTGGATACGAGTGGCAGACAGGTGACTGGATACGAGTGGCAGACAGGTGACTGGATACGAGTGGCAGACAGGTGACTGGATACGAGTGGCAGACAGGTGACTGGATACGAGTGGCAGACAGGTGACTGGATACGAGTGGCTGACAGGTGACTGGATACGAGTGGCTGACAGGTGACTGGATACGAGTGGCTGACAGGTGACTGGATACGAGTGGCTGACAGGTGACTGGATACGAGTGGCTGACAGGTGACTGGATACGAGTGGCTGACAGGTGACTGGATACGAGTGGCTGACAGGTGACTGGATACGAGTGGCAGACAGGTGACTGGATACGAGTGGCAGACAGGTGACTGGATACGAGTGGCAGACAGGTGACTGGATACGAGTGGCTGACAGGTGACAGGTGACTGGATACGAGTGGCTGACAGGTGACAGGTGACTGGATACGAGTGGCTGACAGGTGACAGGTGACTGGATACGAGTGGCAGACAGGTGACTGGATACGAGTGGCAGACAGGTGACTGGATACGAGTGGCTGACAGGTGACTGGATACGAGTGGCTGACAGGTGACTGGATACGAGTGGCTGACAGGTGACAGGATACGAGTGGCAGACAGGTGACAGGATACGAGTGGCAGACAGGTGACAGGATACGATTGGCAGACAGGTGACTGGATACGAGTGGCAGACAGGTGACTGGATACGAGTGGCAGACAGGTGACTGGATACGAGTGGCAGACAGGTGACTGGATACGAGTGGCAGACAGGTGACTGGATACGAGTGGCAGACAGGTGACTGGATACGAGTGGCAGACAGGTGACAGGTGACTGGATACGAGTGGCAGACAGGTGACAGGTGACTGGATACGAGTGGCTGACAGGTGACTGGATACGAGTGGCAGACAGGTGACTGGATACGAGTGGCAGACAGGTGACTGGATACGAGTGGCAGACAGGTGACTGGATACGAGTGGCTGACAGGTGACTGGATACGAGTGGCTGACAGGTGACTGGATACGAGTGGCTGACAGGTGACTGGATACGAGTGGCAGACAGGTGACAGGATACGAGTGGCAGACAGGTGACTGGATACGAGTGGCAGACAGGTGACTGGATACGAGTGGCAGACAGGTGACTGGATACGAGTGGCTGACAGGTGACTGGATACGAGTGGCTGACAGGTGACTGGATACGAGTGGCTGACAGGTGACTGGATACGAGTGGCAGACAGGTGACTGGATACGAGTGGCAGACAGGTGACTGGATACGAGTGGCAGACAGGTGACTGGATACGAGTGGCTGACAGGTGACTGGATACGAGTGGCAGACAGGTGACTGGATACGAGTGGCAGACAGGTGACTGGATACGAGTGGCAGACAGGTGACTGGATACGAGTGGCAGACAGGTGACTGGATACGAGTGGCAGACAGGTGACTGGATACGAGTGGCAGACAGGTGACTGGATACGAGTGGCAGACAGGTGACTGGATACGAGTGGCAGACAGGTGACTGGATACGAGTGGCAGACAGGTGACTGGATACGAGTGGCAGACAGGTGACTGGATACGAGTGGCAGACAGGTGACTGGATACGAGTGGCAGACAGGTGACTGGATACGAGTGGCAGACAGGTGACTGGATACGAGTGGCAGACAGGTGACTGGATACGAGTGGCAGACAGGTGACTGGATACGAGTGGCTGACAGGTGACTGGATACGAGTGGCTGACAGGTGACTGGATACGAGTGGCTGACAGGTGACTGGATACGAGTGGCAGACAGGTGACAGGTGACTGGATACGAGTGGCAGACAGGTGACTGGATACGAGTGGCAGACAGGTGACTGGATACGAGTGGCAGACAGGTGACTGGATACGAGTGGCAGACAGGTGACTGGATACGAGTGGCAGACAGGTGACTGGATACGAGTGGCAGACAGGTGACTGGATACGAGTGGCAGACAGGTGACTGGATACGAGTGGCAGACAGGTGACTGGATACGAGTGGCAGACAGGTGACTGGATACGAGTGGCAGACAGGTGACTGGATACGAGTGGCAGACAGGTGACTGGATACGAGTGGCAGACAGGTGACAGGATACGAGTGGCAGACAGGTGACAGGATACGAGTGGCAGACAGGTGACAGGTGACAGGATACGAGTGGCAGACAGGTGACAGGATACGAGTGGCAGACAGGTGACTGGATACGAGTGGCAGACAGGTGACTGGATACGAGTGGCAGACAGGTGACTGGATACGAGTGGCAGACAGGTGACTGGATACGAGTGGCAGACAGGTGACTGGATACGAGTGGCAGACAGGTGACTGGATACGAGTGGCAGACAGGTGACTGGATACGAGTGGCAGACAGGTGACTGGATACGAGTGGCAGACAGGTGACTGGATACGAGTGGCAGACAGGTGACTGGATACGAGTGGCAGACAGGTGACTGGATACGAGTGGCAGACAGGTGACTGGATACGAGTGGCAGACAGGTGACTGGATACGAGTGGCAGACAGGTGACTGGATACGAGTGGCAGACAGGTGACTGGATACGAGTGGCTGACAGGTGACTGGATACGAGTGGCTGACAGGTGACTGGATACGAGTGGCTGACAGGTGACTGGATACGAGTGGCTGACAGGTGACTGGATACGAGTGGCTGACAGGTGACTGGATACGAGTGGCAGACAGGTGACTGGATACGAGTGGCAGACAGGTGACTGGATACGAGTGGCTGACAGGTGACAGGTGACTGGATACGAGTGGCTGACAGGTGACAGGTGACTGGATACGAGTGGCTGACAGGTGACAGGTGACTGGATACGAGTGGCTGACAGGTGACAGGTGACTGGATACGAGTGGCAGACAGGTGACTGGATACGAGTGGCAGACAGGTGACTGGATACGAGTGGCTGACAGGTGACTGGATACGAGTGGCTGACAGGTGACTGGATACGAGTGGCTGACAGGTGACAGGATACGAGTGGCTGACAGGTGACAGGATACGAGTGGCAGACAGGTGACAGGATACGAGTGGCAGACAGGTGACAGGATACGAGTGGCAGACAGGTGACTGGATACGAGTGGCAGACAGGTGACTGGATACGAGTGGCAGACAGGTGACTGGATACGAGTGGCAGACAGGTGACAGGTGACTGGATACGAGTGGCAGACAGGTGACAGGTGACTGGATACGAGTGGCTGACAGGTGACTGGATACGAGTGGCAGACAGGTGACTGGATACGAGTGGCAGACAGGTGACTGGATACGAGTGGCAGACAGGTGACTGGATACGAGTGGCTGACAGGTGACTGGATACGAGTGGCTGACAGGTGACTGGATACGAGTGGCTGACAGGTGACTGGATACGAGTGGCAGACAGGTGACAGGATACGAGTGGCAGACAGGTGACAGGATACGAGTGGCAGACAGGTGACAGGATACGAGTGGCAGACAGGTGACTGGATACGAGTGGCAGACAGGTGACTGGATACGAGTGGCAGACAGGTGACTGGATACGAGTGGCTGACAGGTGACTGGATACGAGTGGCAGACAGGTGACAGGTGACTGGATACGAGTGGCAGACAGGTGACAGGTGACTGGATACGAGTGGCAGACAGGTGACAGGTGACTGGATACGAGTGGCAGACAGGTGACAGGTGACTGGATACGAGTGGCAGACAGGTGACAGGTGACTGGATACGAGTGGCAGACAGGTGACAGGTGACTGGATACGAGTGGCAGACAGGTGACTGGATACGAGTGGCTGACAGGTGACTGGATACGAGTGGCAGACAGGTGACTGGATACGAGTGGCTGACAGGTGACTGGATACGAGTGGCTGACAGGTGACTGGATACGAGTGGCTGACAGGTGACTGGATACGAGTGGCTGACAGGTGACTGGATACGAGTGGCAGACAGGTGACTGGATACGAGTGGCAGACAGGTGACAGGTGACTGGATACGAGTGGCAGACAGGTGACTTGATACGAGTGGCTGACAGGTGACTGGATACGAGTGGCTGACAGGTGACTGGATACGAGTGGCAGACAGGTGACTGGATACGAGTGGCGACAGGTGACAGGTGACTGGATACGAGTGGCTGACAGGTGACTGGATACGAGTGGCAGACAGGTGACTGGATACGAGTGGCTGACAGGTGACTGGATACGAGTGGCTGACAGGTGACAGGTGACTGGATACGAGTGGCAGACAGGTGACAGGTGACTGGATACGAGTGGCAGACAGGTGACTGGATACGAGTGGCAGACAGGTGACTGGATACGAGTGGCTGACAGGTGACTGGATACGAGTGGCAGACAGGTGACTGGATACGAGTGGCAGACAGGTGACTGGATACGAGTGGCAGACAGGTGACTGGATACGAGTGGCAGACAGGTGACTGGATACGAGTGGCTGACAGGTGGCAGGTGACTGGATACGAGTGGCTGACAGGTGGCAGGTGACTGGATACGAGTTGCAGACAGGTGACTGGATACGAGTGGCTGACAGGTGACTGGATACGAGTGGCAGACAGGTGACTGGATACGAGTGGCAGACAGGTGACTGGATACGAGTGGCAGACAGGTGACTGGATACGAGTGGCAGACAGGTGACTGGATACGAGTGGCAGACAGGTGACTGGATACGAGTGGCAGACAGGTGACTGGATACGAGTGGCAGACAGGTGACTGGATACGAGTGGCAGACAGGTGACTGGATACGAGTGGCAGACAGGTGACTGAATACGAGTGGCAGACAGGTGACTGGATACGAGTGGCAGACAGGTGACTGGATACGAGTGGCAGACAGGTGACTGGATACGAGTGGCAGACAGGTGCCTGGATACGAGTGGCTGACAGGTGACTGGATACGAGCGGCTGACAGGTGACAGGTGACTGGATACGAGTGGCAGACAGGTGACTGGATACGAGTGGCAGACAGGTGACTGGATACGAGTGGCAGACAGGTGACTGGATACGAGTGGCAGACAGGTGACTGGATACGAGTGGGTGACAGGTGACTGGATACGAGTGGCTGACAGGTGACTGGATACGAGTGGCAGACAGGTGACTGGATACGAGTGGCAGACAGGTGACTGGATACGAGTGGCAGACAGGTGACTGGATACGAGTGGCAGACAGGTGACTGGATACGAGTGGCAGACAGGTGACTGGATACGAGTGGCAGACAGGTGACTGGATACGAGTGGCAGACAGGTGACTGGATACGAGTGGCAGACAGGTGACTGGATACGAGTGGCAGACAGGTGACTGGATACGAGTGGCAGACAGGTGACTGGATACGAGTGGCTGACAGGTGACTGGATACGAGTGGCAGACAGGTGACTGGATACGAGTGGCAGACAGGTGACTGGATACGAGTGGCTGACAGGTGACAGGTGACTGGATACGAGTGGCTGACAGGTGACTGGATACTAGTGGCAGACAGGTGACTGGATACGAGTGGCAGACAGGTGACTGGATACGAGTGGCAGACAGGTGACTGGATACGAGTGGCAGACAGGTGACTGGATACGAGTGGCAGACAGGTGACTGGATACGAGTGGCAGACAGGTGACTGGATACGAGTGGCAGACAGGTGACTGGATACGAGTGGCAGACAGGTGACTGGATACGAGTGGCTGACAGGTGACTGGATACGAGTGGCTGACAGGTGACTGGATACGAGTGGAAGACAGGTGACAGGTGACTGGATACGAGTGGCTGACAGGTGACAGGTGACTGGATACGAGTGGCTGACAGGTGACTGGATACGAGTGGCTGACAGGTGACAGGATACGAGTGGCTGACAGGTGACTGGATACGAGTGGCAGACAGGTGACTGGATACGAGTGGCAGACAGGTGACTGGATACGAGTGGCTGACAGGTGACAGGTGACTGGATACGAGTGGCTGACAGGTGACTGGATACGAGTGGCTGACAGGTGACTGGATACGAGTGGCTGACAGGTGACAGGTGACTGGATACGAGTGGCTGACAGGTGACTGGATACGAGTGGCAGACAGGTGACTGGATACGAGTGGCAGACAGGTGACTGGATACGAGTGGCAGACAGGTGACAGGATATGTGACGGATTTGGAAGTGTATTATGCTAAATAATGACATTGAGATGTGGTCATCTAGCTGTTAAATCTGTTGGTTACCACTAGATGTTTCTGTTTACAAGTCCGTTTTTACTGCTGGAGGGATTTTGATTTGACTAGTTGCGATTAGATTTGTTTTAATTTACCATGATAGCCTGCAGCTCAGTAGTAGGTTTGGCTACAGCTGTTTGACTGACACCACTACAGGAAGTAGTAGGTTAGGCTACAGGAAGTAGTATATGTTTGTCATCTTCTTTTCTCTCTCTCTCTTTGTGTATGTACTCACCTCTGTGTGTGTGTGTGTGTGTGTGTGTGTGTGTGTGTGTGTGTGTGTGTGTGTGTGTGTGTGTGTGTGTGTGTGTGTGTGTGTGTGTGTGTGTGTGTGTGTGTGTGTGTGTGTGTGTGTGTGTGTGTGTGTGTGTCTGTCTGTCTGTCTTCCACAGATGTCCGTTGCCATGTCTAGTCTGGAGAGCCCACGGTCCTCTGTGTTTACCTTTGAGTCCTCAGTGCACAGCTGCCATGTGCTGCGTTGTCTGGACGACCAGCGGAGGCGTGACCTGCTGTGTGACATCACTGTGCTGGCCGAAGGGAGGAGTTTCAGGGCCCACCGTTCTGTGCTGGCCTCCTGCAGCGACTACTTCACACACAGGGTCTCCTCCCACGCACCACAGGGACTTGTCGTCACCCTGCCTCAAGAGGTGAGAAGGGGCCATAAAGCCTAGGAGTCCAGGATCACGTTAGTCCACTAAGGCCAGGAGTTTTTCCAATCTTACCATACGAGGTCCGGAGTACTGATGGTTTTCTGTTCTACCTGATAATTCATTGCTTCCACCTGGTGTACCAGGTCTAAATCAGTCCCTGATTTAAAGGATAATAATGAAAATCAGTAGTGGAACTGGCTTCCAGGTCCAGATAGGAATTTGACTGGTTTAGGTGTTAGCCAACTGAGTTAAAGCCTATTTAACACAAATATTAGTATTTGTATTTATTATGGATCCCCATTAGTTCCTGTCAAGGCAGCAGCTACTCTTCCTGGGGTTTATTATGGATCCCCATTAGTTCCTGCCAAGGCAGCAGCTACTCTTCCTGGGGTTTATTATGGATCCCCATTAGTTCCTGCCAAGGCAGCAGCTACTCTTCCTGGAGTTTATTAGGGATCCCTGTTAGTTCCTGCCAAAGCAGCAGCTACTCTTCCTGGGGTACAGAAAAATTAAAGCCATTTATACAATTTTAAAAAACATTACAATACATTCACAGATTTCACAACACACTGTGTGCCCTCAGGGCCCCTACTCCACCACTACCACATAGCTACAGTACAAAATCCATGTGTGTGTGTGTATAGTGCGCATGTTATCGTGCGTGTGAATGCATGTGTCTGTGTCTATGATTGTGTCGCTTCACAGTCCCCGATGTTCCATAAGTAGTTTTTTATATGTTTTTTAAATCTCATTCTACTGCTGCATCAGTTACTTGATGTGGAATAGAGTTCCATGTAGTCATGGCTCTATGTAGTACTGCGCCATGGCTCTATGTAGTACTGTGTCATGACTCTATGTAGTACTGCGTCATAACTCTATGTAGTACTGCGTCATGGCTCTATGTAGTACTGCGCCCATGGCTCTATGTAGTGTTGTGCCATGGCTCTATGTAGTACTGTGTCATGGCTCTATGTAGTACTGTGTCATGACTCTATGTAGTACTGTGTCATGGCTCTATGTAGTACTGCGCCATGGCTCTATGTAGTACTGCGTCATGACTCTATGTAGTACTGCGTCATAACTCTATGTAGTACTGCGTCATGGCTCTATGTAGTACTGCGCCCATGGCTCTATGTAGTACTGCGCCATGGCTCTATGTAGTACTGCGTCATGACTCTATGTAGTACTGCGTCATAACTCTATGTAGTACTGCGTCATGGCTCTATGTAGTACTGCGCCCATGGCTCTATATAGTACTGTGTCATGACTATGTAGTTAAATAAAGGTTAAATAAAAATATGTAAAATGTGCACCTCACATAGTCTGTTCTTCAATTGGGGATTGTGCAGGGACCTCTGCATGTCTTGTGGGGTATGCATGGGTGTCTGATCTGTGTGCTAGTCTTATGAACAGACAGCGCAGTGCTTTCAACATGTCAATACCTCTCACAAATACAAGTAGTAATGAAGTCAATCTCTCCTCTACTTTGAGCCAGGAGAGATTGACACGCATGTCATTGATGTTAGTTCTCCGTGTAGCCTAGTGGTTAGAGCGTTTGGGCCAGTAACCGAAAGGTTGCTTGATCGAATCCCCGAGCTGACAAGGTAAAAAAAAATCTGTCGTTCTGCCCCTGAACAAGGCAGTTTAACCCACTGTTCCCCAGTAGGCCGTCATTGTAAATAAGATTTTGTTCTTTAGTTAAATAAAGGATAAATGAAGCATGTATGGGCCAGCCGTGCTGCCCTGATCTGAACCAATTGTAATTTTCAGAGGTCGCTCTTTGTGTCACCTGACCACATGACTGAACAGTAGTCCAGGTTTAACAAAACTAGGGCCTGTAGGACCTGCCTTGTTGATAGTGTTGTTAAAAAGGCAGAGCAGCGCTTTATTATGGACAGACTTCTCCCCATCTTAGCTACTGTTGCATCAATATGTTTTGACCATGACAGTTTACAATCCAGGGTTATTCCAAGCAGTTTAGTCACCTCAACTTGCTCAATTTCCACATTATTCATTACAACATGTGGTTTAGGGTTAAGTGAATGATTTGTCCCAAATACAATGCTTTTAGTTGTAGAAATCTTTAGGACTAACTTATTTCTTGCCACCCATTCTGTAACTGACTGCAGCGCTTTAAGTGTTGCAGTCATTTCAGTCGCTGTAGTAGCTGACCTATATAGTGTTGAGTCATCCGCATACATAGACACTCAGGCTTTACTCAAAGCCAGTGGCAATGTCAATGGTAAAGATTGAAAAATATTAAGGGGCCTAGACAGCTGCCCTGGGGAATGCCTCACTCTACCTGGATTACGCTGGAGAGGCTTCCATTAAAGAACACCCACCGTGTTCTGTTAGACAGGTAACTCTTTATCCACAATACAGCAGGGGATGTAAAACCATAACACAAGTTTTTCCAGCAACAGGTCGATAATGATCAATAATGTCAAAAGCTGCAGTCTAACAAAACAGCCAATCATCAGTAATTTGTGTTAATGGCGGACATGTTGAATGCCCTTTCCTATAAGCGTGCTGAATATCTGTTTGCTGTGAAATAGCATTGTATCTGGTCAAACATAATTTTATTCCCCAAAAAAGGTTGTTAACGGGCTGATTTTGTTCGGCTGTTTGAGCCAGGAAGTAAAGGGTGCTTCGCTATTCTTTGATAGCGGAATGACTTTATACTAAATATTTTGAAATATAGTCTGCTACCATGCTCAGTAAATGTCCATCCAAGTTGTCAGACCCAGGTTGATAGACAACAACAATTTTTTTTGTTCACCTCTTCCACACTGACTTTACAGAATTCATAATTACACTGCTTGTCTTTCATAAGTTGGTCAGTTATACTTGGATGTATAGGGTCTGTGTTTGCTGCTGGCATGTTATGCCTAAGTTTGCTAACTTTGCCAATAAAAAAAAAAAGAATTAAAATAGTTGTCAGGCAACTGGAAGTCAACTGAGTGGTTGTCAGGCAACTGAGGGGTTGTCAGGCAACTGAGTGGTTGTCAGGCAACTGAGGGGTTGTCAGGCAACTGAGGGGTTGTCAGGCAACTGAGGGGTTGTCAGGCAACTGAGGGGTTGTCAGGCAACTGAGGGGTTGTCAGGCAACTGAGTGGTTGTCAGGCAACTGAGTGGTTGTCAGGCGACTGAGTGTTTTTCATCACGTGAGCATAGTTTCTCTAAAGAGATGAGATGAACTCAGTTCTGTCAGTTAGGAAAGATATGGTATACGCTGAATCAACAGTAGTGTTGAGTGTGTGAATAGGTTGTATATATCGGCCAAGCTGGACTGCTGTGTCATAACCATCTGTTTTTCCCTTTCTTTCCATCCCTCTCGAAAGGTGACGGTGAGTGGCTTTGAGTCCCTGTTGCAGTTTGCCTACACATCCAAGCTGCTCTTCACTAAAGATACCGTCGTGGAGATCCGACACTGTGCCTCTATTCTGGGTTTTAGAGATCTGGACTCGGCCTGTTTTGACTTCCTCCTGCCCAAGTTCTTCAGCAGCAGTACGTCCTCCTTCCAGAGGAAGACCTGCTGTAAGACACGGTGTAGGAGACAGTCCACCAGGGCAGAGTTTAGCGACATAGACACTAACAAGGATGTCATAGATGATGACAAACGAGTCAAGGTGGTTTCTGATTCGCCCGTTGAACAGGATGTGGGTGGCCAACCGGCAAATGACGAGATGGGACGTAAAAGCAAACATTTCACCCATCCTCCTGAAGCCGATATCCAATCAGACGGCCAGACTGACTACTCTCTACAGTGCCCCAAGTACCGTAAGTTCCAGCAGGCTTGTGGGAAGGTGAGGCTGTGCGTGGAGGCCTGTGTCCCAGAAACAACCCCAGACTCCCTAGTGGTGAGAGAGGAGGGATGCCCTCTACCCCTGCCCCTTACCCAGTCCTTGCGACCCTGCTCCAGTGGTGGAGGCTTTAGGGAAGGTCCTGCAGTGGAGACTTCTGGAGAAAACTCTTCACTTCTCTCACAGACACAGACTGACCAGGCAGGACAGGGAGAGGTGGAGCAGAAGGCTGACCAGGCAGGACAGGGAGAGGTGGAGCAGAAGATTGACCAGACAGGACAGGGAGAGGTGGAGCAGAAGGCTGACCAGACAGGACAGGGAGAGGTGGAGCAGAAGATTGACCAGGCAGGACAGGGAGAGGTGGAGCAGAAGATTGACCAGGCAGGACAGGGAGAGGTGGAGGAGAAGATTGACCAGGCAGGACAGGGAGAGGTGGAGCAGAAGGCTGACCAGACAGGACAGGGAGAGATGGAGGAGAAGATTGACCAGGCAGGACAGGGAGAGGTGGAGCAGAAGACTGACCAGGCAGGACAGGGAGAGGTGGAGCAGAAGACTGTCCAGACAGGACAGGGAGAGGTGGAGCAGAAGACTGACCAGGCAGGACAGGGAGAGGTGGAACAGAAGAAAGGAGAAGAGGATGATGAGGAGAAGAGAGATACGAATGAGGGGAAGAGAAAGATGGATGAGAGAAGTAGAGAGGCAGATGAAGAGAACACAGAGAAGTATGAGAGGAGAGGAGAGACAGAAGAGAGGAGGAGAGGAGAGACAGATGGGTGGAGGAGAGGAGAGACAGAAGAGAGGAGGAGAGGAGAGACAGATGGGTGGAGGAGAGGAGAGACAGAAGAGAGGAGGAGAGGAGAGACAGATGGGTGGAGGAGAGGAGAGACGGAAGAGAGGAGGAGAGGAGAGAGGGTTTCTGGAGTCGACTGTCATAGCTCTATCCTTCCTCTCGTGGAGGTGTCTAGTGGTCGGCTTGTCAGCTGTGAAGAGAGCCCAGGGCTGGGTACAGCACCACATCGATGCCCCCTGGAGGCACCTGGGCTGGACAAGCAGACCCCTGGAGGTGTGGGGGAAGAAGGTTGTGTTCTAGGACGTAGAGGACACCATGAATGGATAGATCCAGCTGTCTCCAGCCAGCCACAGACAGAACAAGAGCAGGGAGGGAGAGCGAGGAGAAAGGTGGGGAGAAGGATAGAACATGGAAGAAGTGAAAGCGGACAGGGAGAGAGGAGAGAGCGAGGATGGGAAGAGAGGAGCAGCGTGGAAAGAGATTTGGCTCAGCTCTCCTCTTCTCCTCCCCTCCTCCAGGACTTCCTCCCTGGGACTGAGTCTGGGAACCTACGGAGCAGCAGCCCCACCTTGGACTGGCTTCACCAGCTTGACATCAGCTCCAGTACTGGGGACTGTCCCTTCCTCCACAGCTTGGACAGGGAGACAGACAGAGGGACAGGGGAGGGGACGGACAGGGGGATAAAGAGCACGACTGGGCTGGAGTGTGAGGGGTCATCCCAGTTAGAGAAGAGTCCCTGTGTGTCCTCCCTGACATCTGGAGACGATGGAGACTCCGACTGTTTCGATACGGAGGGAGACAGCGAGTCCTGTTCTTACAGCCAGAGAGTCAAAGAGGTGAGTTAAACTAGAGGAAGACAGGGAGTCCTGTTCTTACAGCCAGAGAGTCAAAGGTGAGTTAAACTAGACAGGGAGTCCTGTTCTTACAGCCAGAGAGTCAAAGAGGTGAGTTAAACTAGAGCGACACAGGGAGAGACTAGGACTGGGCTGAACTAGAGGAACACAGGGAGAGACTAGGACTGGGCTGAACTAGAGGGACACAGGGAGAGACTAGGACTGGGCTGAACTAGAGGAAGACAGGGAGAGACTAGGACTGGGCTGAACTAGAGGAAGACAGGGAGAGACTAGGACTGGGCTGAACTAGAGGGAGACGGGGAGAGACTAGGACTGGGCTGAACTAGAGGGAGACAGGGAGAGACTAGGACTGGGCTGAACTAGAGGGAGACAGGGAGAGACTAGGACTGGGCTGAACTAGAGGAAGACAGGGAGAGACTAGGACTGGGCTGAACTAGAGGAAGACAGGGAGAGACTAGGACTGGGCTGAACTAGAGGAAGACAGGGAGAGACTAGGACTGGGCTGAACTAGAGGGACACAGGGAGAGGACTGGGCTGAACTAGAGGAAGACAGGGAGAGACTAGGACTGGGCTGAACTAGAGGAAGACAGGGAGAGGACTGGGCTGAACTAGAGGAAGACAGGGAGAGACTAGGACTGGGCTGAACTAGAGGAAGACAGGGAGAGACTAGGACTGGGCTGAACTAGAGGAAGACAGGGAGAGACTAGGACTGGGCTGAACTAGAGGGACACAGGGAGAGGACTGGGCTGAACTAGAGGAAGACAGGGAGAGACTAGGACTGGGCTGAACTAGAGGAAGACAGGGAGAGACTAGGACTGGGCTGAACTAGAGGAAGACAGGGAGAGGACTGGGCTGAACTAGAGGAAGACAGGGAGAGACTAGGACTGGGCTGAACTAGAGGAAGACAGGGAGAGACTAGGACTGGGCTGAACTAGAGGAAGACGGGGAGAGACTAGGACTGGGCTGAACTAGAGGGAGACAGGGAGAGACTAGGACTGGGCTGAACTAGAGGGACACAGGGAGAGGACTGGGCTGAACTAGAGGAAGACAGGGAGAGACTAGGACTGGGCTGAACTAGAGGAAGACAGGGAGAGACTAGGACTGGGCTGAACTAGAGGGAGACAGGGAGAGACTAGGACTGGGCTGAACTAGAGCGACACAGGGAGAGACTAGGACTGGGCTGAACTAGAGGAAGACGGGGAGAGACTAGGACTGGGCTGAACTAGAGGGACACAGGGAGAGACTAGGACTGGGCTGAACTAGAGGGACACAGGGAGAGACTAGGACTGGGCTGAACTAGAGGAAGACAGGGAGAGACTAGGACTGGGCTGAACTAGAGGGAGACAGGGAGAGACTAGGACTGGGCTGAACTAGAGGGAGACAGGGAGAGGACTGGGCTGAACTAGAGGAACACAGGGAGAGACTAGGACTGGGCTGAACTAGAGGAAGACGGGGAGCGACTAGGACGTGGCTGAACTAGAGGAAGACAGGGAGAGACTAGGACTGGGCTGAACTAGAGGAACACAGGGAGAGACTAGGACTGGGCTGAACTAGAGGAAGACGGGGAGCGACTAGGACGTGGCTGAACTAGAGGGAGACAGGGAGAGACTAGGACTGGGCTGAACTAGAGGAAGACAGGGAGAGACTAGGACTGGGCTGAACTAGAGGAAGACGGGGAGCGACTAGGACGTGGCTGAACAGGGCGAGAGCTACTGAGTGTGCATAGTGCATGCTTTTGTTCCAGCCCTGCTCTAACAGAACTGATTCTACTTCTCATCTGGACCAGGTGTGTTAGAGCAGGGCTGGAACAAAAGCATGCACAGGGCTGTCACCCTGGGTTGTCCTGCTTTAATAAGACCAGAGAAAACCTCTGGTGTGACCATTATAAGGAGACAGGTATGCATATATTTGGGTTTGTCTTATTAACCAAAAAGTAAAATCTCTCTGTACGTTTAAAACATACATACTGTTATGTTGTCTTTCCTACTGGCTCTAACTTTGCTGCTAACTTCTTTATTGAGGAAAAATGGACTGACTATGACTGGTCCACCTAGCTATCTGGAGATGAATGTACTGACTATGACTGGTCCACCTAGCTATCTGGAGATGAATGTACTGACTATGACTGGTCCACCTAGCTATCTGGAGATGAATGGACTGACTATGATTGGTCCACCTAGCTATCTGGAGATGAATGTACTGACTATGACTGGTCCACCTAGCTATCTGGAGATGAATGGACTGACTATGACTGGTCCACCTAGCTATCTGTAGATGAATGGACTGACTATGACTGGTCCACCTAGCTATCTGGAGATGAATGGACTGACTATGACTGGTCCACCTAGCTATCTGGAGATTAATTTACTGACTATGACTGGTCCACCTAGCTATCTGGAGATGAAAGGACTGACTATGACTGGTCCACCTAGCTATCTGGAGATTAATGGACTGACTATGACTGGTCCACGTAGCTATCTGGAGATGAATTTACTGACTATGACTGGTCCACCTAGCTATCTGGAGATGAATGGACTGACTATGACTGGTCCATCTAGCTATCTGGAGATTAATTTACTGACTATGACTGGTCCACCTAGCTATCTGGAGATGAATGGACTGACTATGACTGGTCCACCTAGCTATCTGGAGATGAATGGACTGACTATGACTGGTCCACCTAGCTATCTGGAGATTAATTTACTGACTATGACTGGTCCACCTAGCTATCTGGAGATTAATTTACTGACTATGACTGGTCCACCTAGCTATCTGGAGATGAATGGACTGACTATGACTGGTCCACCTAGCTATCTGGAGATGAATGTACTGACTATGACTGGTCCACCTAGCTATCTGGAGATGAATGGACTGACTATGACTGGTCCACCTAGCTATCTGGAAATGAATGGACTGACTATGACTGGTCCACCTAGCTATCTGGAGATGAATGGACTGACTATGACTGGTCCACCTAGCTATCTGGAGATGAATGTACTGACTATGACTGGTCCACCTAGCTATCTGGAGATTAATGTACTGACCTATGACTGGTCCACCTAGCTATCTGGAGATGAATGGACTGACTATGACTGGTCCACCTAGCCATCTGGAGATGAATGGACTGACTATGACTGGTCCACCTAGCTATCTGGAGATGAATGGACTGACTATGACTGGTCCATCTAGCTATCTGGAGATTAATTTACTGACTATGACTGGTCCACCTAGCTATCTGGAGATGAATGGACTGACTATGACTGGTCCACCTAGCTATCTGGAGATGAATGGACTGACTATGACTGGTCCACCTAGCTATCTGGAGATTAATTTACTGACTATGACTGGTCCACCTAGCTATCTGGAGATTAATTTACTGACTATGACTGGTCCACCTAGCTATCTGGAGATGAATGGACTGACTATGACTGGTCCACCTAGCTATCTGGAGATGAATGTACTGACTATGACTGGTCCACCTAGCTATCTGGAGATGAATGGACTGACTATGACTGGTCCACCTAGCTATCTGGAAATGAATGGACTGACTATGACTGGTCCACCTAGCTATCTGGAGATGAATGGACTGACTATGACTGGTCCACCTAGCTATCTGGAGATGAATGTACTGACTATGACTGGTCCACCTAGCTATCTGGAGATGAATGGACTGACTATGACTGGTCCACCTAGCTATCTGGAGATTAATTTACTGACTATGACTGGTCCACCTAGCTATCTGGAGATTAATTTACTGACTATGACTGGTCCACCTAGCTATCTGGAGATGAATGGACTGACTATGACTGGTCCACCTAGCTATCTGGAGATGAATGTACTGACTATGACTGGTCCACCTAGCTATCTGGAGATGAATGGACTGACTATGACTGGTCCACCTAGCTATCTGGAGATGAATGTACTGACTATGACTGGTCCACCTAGCTATCTGGAGATTAATGTACTGACCTATGACTGGTCCACCTAGCTATCTGGAGATGAATGGACTGACTATGACTGGTCCACCTAGCCATCTGGAGATGAATGGACTGACTATGACTGGTCCACCTAGCTATCTGGAGGTTAATTTACTGACTATGACTGGTCCACCTAGCTATCTGGAGATGAATGGACTGACTATGACTGGTCCACCTAGCTATCTGGAGATGAATGTACTGACTATGACTGGTCCACCTAGCTATCTGGAGATGAATGTACTGACTATGACTGGTCCACCTAGCTATCTGGAGATGAATGTACTGACTATGACTGGTCCACCTAGCTATCTGGAGATGAATGTACTGACTATGACTGGTCCACCTAGCTATCTGGAGATGAATGTACTGATTGTAAGTCATTCTGGATAAGAGCGTCTGTTAAATGACTAAAATGTAAAATGTCTGATCCCGTGCCCCATGTTTTCAAGGTGCAGCTCCCGTTCCCTGTGGGTCGTATCGTGGCGTTGAGCAGGAATGACTTTCAGCTGATGTTGAGGCACCAGACTCTGACCAGAGAACAGCTGGACTTCGTCCACGACGTCCGACGCAGGAGTAAGAACCGCATCGCAGCGCAACGCTGTCGCAAGAGGAAGCTGGACTGTATACACAATCTGGAGTGTGAGATAGACAAACTGGTAAGGTGGAAATGACTTCCTAAAAATGACTTCCTAAGAAGAGTAGTTTTTTATTTTTTTATTCTCCAGCACTTCACAGCTGCCTCCAATAATCATTGTATTCGTCAAACTACTGATTAGTGGAATCAGGTGTGTAGTGCAGAAACACTCCTCTACAAACATCTATAGTACTGTTACTGATTTGGAACATTCAGCAGAGAGTGTTATGAATAGAATGAGATGTATTACTCTCTTTATCTGTCTGTCTGTCTGTCTGTCTGTCTGTCTGTCTGTCTGTCTGTCTGTCTGTCTGTCTGTCTGTCTGTCTGTCTGTCTGTCTGTCGGGCTGTCTGTCGCGTCTGCTGTCTGTCTGTCGTGTCTGTCTGTCTGTCTGTCTGTCTGTCTGTCGGTGTCTGTCTGTCTGTCTGTCTGCCTGTCTGTCTGTCTGTCTGTCTCACTGTCTGTCTGTCTGTCTGTCTGTCTGTCTGTCTGTCTGTCTGTCTGTCTGTCTGTCTGTCTGTCTGTCTGTCTGTCTGTCTGTCTGTCTCACTGTCTGTCTGTCTCACTGTCTGTCTGTCTGTCTGTCTCACTGTCTGTCTCACTGTCTGTCTGTCTCACTGTCTGTCTCGCTGTCTGTCTGTCTCGCTGTCTGTCTCGCTGTCTGTCTTTCACTCTGTTTGTCTCTCTCTCTCTGTCTGTGTGTCTCTCTGTTTGTGTGTGTCTGTGTTTGTGTAATGTCTTCGTGTTTGTGATTTCTGCATGGTGTCTCTGTGTGTGTGTCTCCCAGAGGACAGAGAAGAACCAGCTGATATCAGAGAGGAGCCATCTGAACCAGATGAAGCTGAATACTTGGCACAGTGTGTCCGCTCTTTGTCAGAGGGTCTGCAGCGAGGCCGCCCTGAGACCAGAACAACTCCAGGTCCTAGCCAAGTACACCTCCCCAGACTGCCCGCTCTCTGCTCTCATCTCCCCTACAGACCCAACCTCCCCTGGGCTAGGAGAACTACTACAATCCAAGGCCTCTCTCTAGGCCTGCTCCTCCTCAGGCCTAGCCTCAGATACCTGTCAGGAAACCTTCGGAGCCCTCGGCCAGCTGCTCCAGGGACACACCCACAGGGGAGGAGCTCTCAGGTGATTAAACAAGCCCTCAGGTATATAGATGTGATCAGGTGACTGATGCCCTGCCCATGGATGAGTGTGAGTCTGGACACCTTCATCATCATCATCATCATCACCATTTCATAGACTTTCTTCTACAGGCAAAGACACTGTGGTTGTGTTCCAATAATCTCTCCTTCCTCAGAGGTGCACTCAGTTACTCACTAAAGCATCAGATTGGTGTAGGCACTGAGCAGGGATGAAGGAAGCAGGAAAGTATTTTCCCGCGATTGACACGGTTACATACAAGCTGACAGTATTTCAACCACATTAAAATATGCATGCAAGATGAACTGAAATCTACCACCAGAGATAAACTGTGTGTGTGTGTGTGTGTGTGTGTGTGTGTGTGTGTGTGTGTGTGTGTGTGTGTGTGTGTGTGTGTGTGTGTGTGTGTGTATATATATATATACAGTACCAGTTTGGACACACATACTCATTCAAGGGTTTTTCTTTATTTTGTCTATTTTCTACATTGTAGAATAATAGTGAAGACATCAGAACTATGAAATAACATATGGAATCATGTAGTAACCAAAAAAGTGTTAAAGAAATCAAAATATATTTTAGATTCTTCAAAGTAGCCACCCTTTGCCTTGATGACAGCTTTGAACACTCTTGGTATTCTCTCAACCAGCTTTGAGGAAGTCACCTGGAATGCATTTAAATTATCAGGTGGGCCTTGGTAAAAGTTAGTTTGTGGAATTTCTTTCCTTAATGTGTTTGAGCCAATCATTTGTGTTGTGACAAGGTAGGGGTGGTTTACAGAAGATAGCCCTATTTGGTAAAAGATCAAGTCCATATTATGGCAAGAACAGCTCAAATAAGCAAAGAGAAACGACAGTCCATCCTTACTTTAAGACATGAAGGTCAGTCAATCTGGAACATTTCAAGAACTTTGAAAGTTTCTTCGAGTGCAGTCGCAAAAACCATCAAGCGTTATGATGAAACTGTCTCTCATGAGGACCGCCACAGGAAAGGAAGACCCAGAGTTACCTCTGCTGCAGAGGATAAGTTATTTAGAGCTACCAGCCTCAGAAATTGCAGGCCAAATAAATGATTTACAGAGTTCAAGTAACAGACACATCTCAACATCAACTGTTCAGAGGAGACTGCGGGAATCAGACCTTCATGGTCGAATTGCTGCAAAGAAACCACTACTAAAGGACACCAATAATAAGAAGAGACTTGCTTGGGCCAAGAAACATGAGCAATGTACATTAGACCGGTGGAAATCTGTCCTTTGGTCTGATGAGTCCAAATATGAGGTTTTTGGTTACAACCGCCGTGTCTTTGCGAGACAGAGTAGGTGAACGGATGATCTCTGCATGTGTGGTTCCCACCGTGAAGCATGGAGGAGGAGGTGTGATGGTGTGGGGGTGCTTTGCTGATGACACTCTGTGATTTATTTAGAATTCAAGGTACACTTAACCAGCATGGCTACCACAGCATTCTGCAGCGATACACCATCCCATCTGGTTTGTGCTTAGTGGGACTTTAATCTGTTTTTCAACTGGACAATGACCCAACACACCTCCAGGCTGTGTAAGGGCTATTTGACCAAGAAGGAGAGTGATGGAGTGCTGCATCAGATGACCTGGCCTCCACAATCACCCGAACTCAACCCAATTGAGATGGTTTGGGATGAGTTGGACCACAGAGCGAAGGAAAAGCAACAAGTGCTCAGCATATGTGGGAACTCCTTCAAGACTGTTGGAAAAGCATTCCAGATGAGAGAATTCCAAGAGTGTACAAAGCTGTCATCAAGGCAAAGGGTGGCTACTTTGAAGAATCTCAAATATATATTCATTTGTTTAACACTTTTTTTGGTTACTACATGATTCCATATGTGTTATTTCATAGTTGATGTCTTCACTATTATTCTACAATGTAGAACATAGTAAAAAAGAATGAAAAACTCTTGAATGATTAGGTGTGTCTAAACTTTTGACTGGTGCTGTATATACACACATGAGAAGTGCTATATTTAGTCTAGGGCTACAGGTTATGACAGAAGAGAAGTTGCATGTAGGCTATACCATAGACGAATAGCCAACAATATGTCGGAAATTAGAAGCAGAACTATACTGATGTCATCTAGATTATCGAGGCGAACATTCTATCGATTCATGACACCAGTCTTTTCCTTTCAAATCCACGAAGGGAAGTGAACAAGTGCACACTTTGGGAGAAAGGAGTTTTATAGTTGGGACGTAACCTGTGTGAAATAAGACCACATGACAATACAATCACAACAACCTATGCAACTTAATGAATATGAATATTCGTTGCGCATGAAGAATGTAATTACTACAAAAGTTATATTTCTCCTGTGTCTTCTTTGACTGCTTCACACCTCCAACTGCTAATTTTAATGTTTTGTAATCGTACCTTATTTTTGTTATAAATGAGCATTCCTTTGTTGAGAAGTTAATCAGAATTGTATGCCGTGTTTTTCCAAGAACTTTGAAAGGCATTCCGCTGGATTTTCCTCTGGACATGTTCAATAGCACACAAAGCCAAGGGTAACTACTTTTAGTCAACTTCAGGTGAACTTTTTGGTTAAGTTAAAGTCAGCTGTGGTTAACCTGTGGTCATTGATCAGAGTGTATGATCGTTCAGTAGCCGTCAGAAGACTGGCTACATTTATCTCAGGAGACGGTTATGTTAAACGCTGGACCGACCGCGTGTTCTAGAACTCTGAAGGATTCCGGAAACATGATACTTCCTCTCATCCGGTCAAACTCTGATGAACTGGGGGACAATACTATTTTAAATTCAGGAAAATTCTGGTACGCTCCGAAAACATACCAAACACATCTCATGGAGAGAGTGCCTTCTCAGGTATAGCAATGCAATGTACAGTACTCACATTTTTTTTTTCTTCCTCTGTCTTTGTCCCTCTCTCTCTCTCTCTTTCTCTCTCTCTGTCTATATCTCAATCTCTTTTTCCTTAATCTTCACCTCTGACCTCGACCTACTTCCGGTCTCTGTGTTTACTGTGTAATGCCACAGTCACGTGCTAGTCGGGAACTAGGAAACTCAGTCACGTGCTAGTCAGGAACTAGGAAACTCAGTCACGTGCTAGTCAGGAACTAGGAAACTCAGTCACGTGCTAGTCAGGAACTAAGGAAACTCAGTCACGTGCTAGTCAGGAACTAGGAAACTCAGTCACGAGCTAGTCAGGAACTAGGAAACTCAGTCACGTGCTAGTCAGGAACTAGGAAACTCAGTCACGTGCTAGTCAGAACTAGGAAACTCAGTCACGTGCTAGTCAGGAACTAAGGAAACTCAGTCACGTGCTAGTCAGGAACTAGGAAACTCAGTCACGAGCTAGTCAGGAACTAGGAAACTCAGTCACGTGCTAGTCAGGAACTAGGAAACTCAGTCACGTGCTAGTCAGGAACTAGGAAACTCAGTCACGTGCTAGTCAGGAACTAAGGAAACTCAGTCACGTGCTAGTCAGGAACTAAGGAAACTCTGAAATTTCCCGACTTGCTAACTCGTTATAAAACGATGAGTCTCGAGTTTCCCAATTGATAAGTATCAAGTGTTAACCAATAGGAAGCTCTACGTAAATAACTTGCATTCATTTTAACTCGGAGGCCCCTAATTCCGACTAGCATGTGAACATGGCAAAAGTGGCCGCGTTCGAGAGCATAAACAAACGTGACCTTTGAACCTCCTGTCTGTGTTTACTGGCCGCGATGGGGTCAACAGAGGAACCAACCACCAACAGCACCTTTTAAACTTATTTTGTATCTCTGAATGGTATGTCTTTTTAAAATGATTGATGTGGAATAAATCAATGTAATTTTTTCAATTGACCTAACATTATCGGGATTTATTTTTAAATCAGGAGGAGAGATTGGAGAATTCGTCCTCCTCTTTTATCATTTGTATGCATTCTCCCATTCAGTCATTCAGCTGTTCAGTCACTCTTCCGTTCTGCCGTTCAGTCATTCTGTCGTTCAGTCATTCTGTCGTTCAGTCATTCTGTCGTTCAGTCATTCAGTCATTCTGTCGTTCTGTCATTCTGTTGTTCTGTCATTCAGTCATTCTGCCATTCAGTCATTTAAGGCTTGCAAAAAAAAATGCAAGCCTGGCTGACGGACTGCATAGATGTTTCATTGAACTTTTTTCCCCCCCAAGGATTACTAATCAGCATTTTATCACCTTACCAGTTAACTATAAGCCCTATTGTACATGTGTAGAGTAGCTGAGAGCATTGTTGCTATTACTACAGTCTATACACTACAACACATGGACATGTTATTTAACACTAGGCAAGTCAATTAAGAACCAATTCTTATTTATAATGACGGCCTACCAAAAGACAAAAGGAGGATATGACCTGTAGGAGGATATGACCTGTAGGAGGATATGACCTATAGGAGGATATGACCTATAGGAGGATATGACCTATAGGAGGATATGACCTGTAGGAGGATATGACCTGTAGGAGGATATGACCTATAGGATGATCTGACCTATAGGAGGGTCTGACCTATAGGAGGATATGATCTATAGGAGGATATGATCTATAGGAGGATATGACCTATAGGAGGATATGACCTATAGGAGGATCTGACCTATAGGAGGATATGACCTATAGGAGGATATGACCTATAGGAGGATATGACCTGTAGGAGGATATGACCTATAGGAGGATATGACCTATAGGAGGATATGACCTATAGGAGGATATGACCTATAGGAGGATATGACCTATAGGAGGATATGACCTATAGGAGGGTCTGACCTATAGGAGGATATGACCTATAGGAGGGTATGACCTATAGGAGGGTATGACCTATAGGAGGATCTGACCTGTAGGAGGATCTGACCTGTAGGAGGATCTGACCTGTAGGAGGGTCTGACCTGTAGGAGGGTCTGACCTGTAGGAGGATATGACCTATAGGAGGATATTTTTTTAATTATTTCACCTTTATTTAACCAGGTAGGCAAGTTGAGAACAAGTTCTCATTTACAATTGCGACCTGGCCAAGATAAAGCAAAGCAGTTCGACACATACAACAACACAGAGTTACACATGGAGTAAAACAAACATATAGTCAATAATACAGTAGAAAAATAAGTCTATATACAATGTGAGCAAATTAGGTGAGATAAGGGAGGTAAAGTCAATAAATAGGCCATGGTGGCGAAGTAAATACAATATAGCAAGTAAAACACTGGAATGGTAGATTGGTAGTGGAAGAAAGTGCAAAGTAGAAATATAAATAATGGGGTGCAAAGGAGCAAAATAAATAAATACAGTAGGGGAAGATGTAGTTGTTTGGGCTAAATTATAGATGGGTTATGTACAGGTGCAGTGATCTGTAAGCTGCTCTGACAGCTGGTGCTTAAAGCTAGTGAGGGAGATAAGTGTTTCCAGTTTCAGAGATTTTTGTAGTTTGTTCCAGTCATTGGCAGCAGAGAACTGGAAGGAGAGACGGCCAATATGACCTATAGGAGGGTATGACCTATAGGAGGGTATGACCTGTAGAAGGATATGACCTGTAGAAGGATATGACCTATAGGAGGATATGACCTGTAGAAGGATATGACCTATAGGAGGATATGACCTGTAGAAGGATATGACCTATAGGAGGATATGACCTGTAGGAGGATATGACCTATAGGAGGATATGACCTGTAGGAGGATATGACCTATAGGAGGATATGACCTGTAGGAGAGTCTGATCTATAGGAGGATATGACCTATAGGAGGATATGACCTATAGGAGGATATGACCTGTAGGAGGATATGACCTATAGGAGGATATGACCTATAAGAGGATATGACCTATAGGAGGATATGACCTGTAGGAGAGTATGACCTATAGGAGAGTATGACCTATAGGAGGATATGACCTATCGATGACCACATCTTGCTTCGGGCCCCCAAGAGGCTTGGACCTGAGCGGCTCTGTGGCAGTGACTATGTATGAGGAGTTTATATTCTATAGTGAGCCAAACTTTTCACAGGCTGTAGAAACTTCCAGAAGCTACCAGAAGATGGCAGCACTCCCTAACGAAATGCACCACCCTTTAATGGTAGGGGTGTAGGTAGTTGGTAGTGTACTCATCTCCTTAAGGGTCTGTGTGTGTAGTGCACTACTTTTGACCTAGAGACTTATGGGTAGTACACTATATAGGGAATAGGGTGGCATTTGGGATGAATAATAACATGTCGTGTCTACGATCAGTAATGTTTGAGTGGTGTTCTCAGTTTTATTTATCAGACAACCCTCTTATCTGTCTTCATGGAGAGAGAAACGGGGAGACAGAAGGAGAGGTGGAGAGAAACGGGGAGAGAGAGAGAGTGAGTGGAGGTGAGAGTGTGTGGGAGACAGAGGGAGAGGTGGAGGGAGAAATGGAGAGAAACACAGAGAGAGCGAGAGGGGGTGAGAGGGAGAGGTGGAGAAAAACGGAGAGGGAGAGCGAGAGAGAGAGAGAGGGTGAGCGAGAGTGGGAGACGGAGGAAGGGGGGAGGGAGAGGTGGAGAGAGCGAGAGAGGGTGAGCGAGAGTGGGAGACAGAGGAAGGGGGGGAGGGAGAGGTGGAGAGAGCGAGAGACAGTGGGAGACAAAGAGAGAAAAGGAGGTAGATATAGGGAGAAAGGGGCAGCGAGAAAGACAGAATCCCCGTTTATACCCGGTGCTAACATGTCTTTTGTCCTGATGTTGTCTACATTCTGATTGTGCCCATATTTCCAGAAATGTGTCTGATATCCATCCACTGTGTCTGCATTGTGGACAGATTTCCTGGTCCCTTCCTTTATGCAAATTATTTCACAGCTATTCTTTCAAAATAGTATTTATTGTAAGACAAATATTGATGTAATCAGTCAATGACACCACTTGTCAATGATTTTTGAGGGCGAAATAATGATTATTTAAATGGTTTCACTGTCCAGATCGGTCTACACTTGTAAGATATCCAGACACAATGTGTTTCTAGCCCTGTTTATACCTGCCGTTAATAACCTGTTTGGGATAGGGGGCAGTATTTTCACGGCTGGATAAAAAACGTACCCGATTTAATCTGGTTACTACTCCTGCCCAGAAACTAGAATATGCATATAATTAGTAGATTTGGATAGAAAACACTCTAAAGTTTCTAAAACTGTTTGAATGGTGTCTGTGAGTATAACATAACTCATATGGCAGGCCAAAACCTGAGAAGATTCCATACAGGAAGTGCCATCTGACAATTTGTTCTCCTTCTGTGGCATCTCTATCAAAAATACAGCATCTCTGCTGTAACGTGACATTTTCTAAGGCTTCCATTGGCTCTCAGAAGGCGCCAGAAAGTGGAATGACGTCTCTACAGTCTCTGGGCGAAAAACAGCAGGAGTTTTTGTGAGTGGTCAGGCAGGGAACAATGACACTGGAGATGCGCGTCCACGAGACGACTCCATGTTTTTCTTTCAGTCTTTGAATGAATACAACGTCGCCCGGTTGGAATATTATCGCTATTTTACGAGAAAAATAGCATAAAAATTGATTTTAAACAGCGTTTGACATGCTTCGAAGTACGGTAATGGAATATTTTGACATTTTTTGTCACGAAATGCACCCTTCGGATAGTGACTTGAACGCACGAACAAAACGGAGGTATTTGAATATAACAATGAATTATTTGGAACCAAAACAACATTTGTTGTCGAAGTAGAAGTCCTGGGAGTGCATTCTGACGAAGAACAGCAAAGGTAATCCAATTTTTCTTATAGTAAATCTGAGTTTGGTGAGGGCACCCAAACTTGGTGGGTGTCAAATTAGCTAGCCATGATGGCTGGGCTATGTACTCAGAATATTGCAAAATGTGCTTTCGCCGAAAAACTATTTTAAAATCTGACACCGCGATTGCATAAAGGAGTTCTGTATCTATAATTCTTAAAATAATTGTTATGTTTTTTGTCAACGTTTATCGTGAGTAATTTAATAAATTCACCAGAAGTTTGCGGTGGGTATGCTAGTTCTGAACATCACATGGTAATGTAAAAAGCAGTTTTTTTATATAAATATGAACTTGATTGAACAAAACATGCATGTATTGTATAACATAATGTCCTAGGAATGTCATCTGATGAAGATCATCAAAGGTTAGTGCTGCATTTAGCTGTGGTTTTGGTTTTTGTGACATATATGCTTGCTTTGAAAATGGCTGTGTGATTAGTTTTGGCAGGGTACTCTCCTGACATAATCTAATATTTTTCTTTCGCTGTAAAGCCTTTTTGAAATCGGACAATGTGGTTAGATTAACGAGAGTCTTGTCTTTAAAATTGTGTAAAATAGTCATATGTTTGAGAAATTGAAGTTATAGCATTTTTTAGGTATTTGTATATCGCGCCACGCTCTACCATTGGATATTGGTGAGCGGAACGTCTGTCCCTAACAGGTTTTAACATGCGTCCTTCATCCTGATCTGGTCTGTTTGCACTTATAAGTTCTGATCACAGTGTGTCTTTTAATCATTTACCCTGTGGGCACACTTAGAATGTTGACAAGATCAGGACAAAGGCTGCATGTTAGAACCAAATATAAACAGGACTAGAGAGAGGGCGAAAAAGGCAGAGAGAGAAAGGGGGAGACGGAGGGAGAGAGAGGGGGGGAAAAAGAGAGAGAAAAGGAAAGAGAGAGAGGGAGAGAGAGAAAGAGGGGGAGATGGATGGAGAAAGGGGGAGAGAGAGAGAGGGGGAGACAGAGTGAGAAAGGGGGGAAACAGAGGGGGAGACGGACGGAGAAAGGGGGAAAGAGAGAAAGAGGGGGAGATGGAGGGAGAGAGAGATGGACGGAGAAAGTGGGAGTGTAACCAATGTGAAATAGCTAGTTAGTTAGCGGTGTGCACGCTAATAGCTGTTCAAATCGGTGACGTCACTCGCTCCGAGACCTTGAAGTAGTTGTTTCCCTTGCTCTGCAAGGGCCACGCCATTTTGTGGAGCGCTGGGTAACGATGCTTTGTGGAAGGCAGTTGTTAGTGTGTGCAGGGGGTCCGTGGTTTGAGCCCAGGTAAGGGGGCGAGGAGAGAGGAAGGAAGCAACACTGTCTTCTGTCCATCTTCTCTCCTCGCCCCCTTACTTGGGTTTGAACCAGGGACCCTCTGCACACATCAACAACTGCCTCTTACGAAGCACAGTGGAAAAACACAGTATGTTCTGAACACTCGTCGTGGTCTCAGACTGAACATTTAAAAAGCTGTAAATCAAATCAGTGATCAGTGTCTCCACGAACAGAAGAGGTTGTCTGTGTCCCAAATAGTGGATTACTTTTGACCATGGTCCATAGAGCTCTGGTCAAAACAACGGCACTATATAGGGAATAGGGTGCCATAGGGCTCTGGTCTAAAGTAGTGCAGTATATAGGGAATAGGGTGGCATAGGGCTCTGGTCTAAAGTACTGCACTACATAGGCAATAGGGTGCCATAGGGCTCTGGTCTAAAGTAGTGCACTATATAGGGAATAGGGTGCCATAGGGCTCTGGTCTAAAGTACTGCACTACATAGGGAATAGGGTGCCATAGGGCTCTGGTCTAAAGTAGTGCACTACATAGGGAATAGGGTGCCATAGGGCTCTGTCTAAAGTAGTGCACTATATAGGGAATAGGGTGCCATAGGGCTCTGGTCTAAAGTACTGCACTATATATGGAATAGGGTGCCATAGGGCTCTGTCTAAAGTAGTGCACTATATAGGGAATAGGGTGCCATTTGGGACATAGACTTGGTTCACGTTCCCCTGCTTAGACATTGCATGCATCAACCAATGGTTGCATGCCACATCACTGACTGTGTCATCAACTGATGTGTTTAGCTGTACAGGTCTGGCAGGGGTGGAGTTCCCCAGGTAGGTGTGGCCATCCTATTGGAGCAGGGGAGGTCAGGTGGTCAGATATGGCCATCCTATTGGAGCAGGGGAGGTCAGGTGGTCAGGTGTGGCCATCCTATTGGAGCAGGGGAGGTCAAGTGGTCAGGTGTGGCCATCCTATTGGAGCAGGGGAGGTCAGGTGGTCAGGTGTGGCCATCCTATTGGAGCAGGGGAGGTCAGGTGGTCAGGTGTGGCCATCCTATTGGAGCAGGGGAGGTCAGGTGGTCAGGTGTGGCCATCCTATTGGAGCAGGGGAGGTCAGGTGGGCAGGTGTGGCCATCCTATTGGAGCAGGGGAGGTCAGGTGGTCAGGTGTGGCCATCCTATTGGAGCAAGGGAGGTCAGGTGGTCAGGTATGGCCATCCTATTGGAGCAGAGGAGGTCAGGTGGTCAGGTATGGCCATCCTATTGGAGCAGAGGAGGTCAGGTGGTCAGGTATGGCCATCCTATTGGAGCAGGGGAGGTCAGGTGGTCAGGTATGGCCATCCTATTGGAGCAGGGGAGGTCAGGTGGTCAGGTATGGCCATCCTATTGGAGCAGAGGAGGTCAGGTGGTCAGGTATGGCCATCCTATTGGAGCAGAGGAGGTCAGGTGGTCAGGTATGGCCATCCTATTGGAGCAGGGGAGGTCAGGTGGTCAGGTATGGCCATCCTATTGGAGCAGGGGAGGTCAGGTGGTCAGGTATGGCCATCCTATTGGAGCAGGGGAGGTCTGATGTCAGTAAAGTAGAATTCCAAATTCAGATTGTTAATTCTAGATCTAATGCTGGATTAGATAGAAAAACTCCCCCTGCTTTTGATTAAGAATGATGAGGTCAGGGGATTAGAGGGCAAGCAAATGCTTTTATTACATTGGCCCTTGCCCAATCCTGGAATTAATCTGAATACCCAAAAATAATCCTAATCTTTCATTACATGGTGAGATTAAAGAAGGAGAAGCCTGGGTTGAATTTGCCTGTGGTGAGCGAGCACAAGCAAGCACATACACACACCTCTGAGAATCGTCTCTGGGATATTATTTAGTCACAGGGTTTAAAATGTTGCTGGGGAGATATAATGGTATCTCTGAGATAATACATTGTATGTTTACGATTGGAGTTTGCAGTAATGTTCTTTTTTTAAATGTAAGGAACAAGTGTGTTAATTGATCTCTAAATTCTTTCTTTCTGTCTCTCTCTCTCTCCAATTTTGTGAGAACAAAAAAGCATCATGGAGATTGTAGTTCTTTATGAGACCACTGACTGGCAAAGCCCCATTACATAATTCACCCCCTGAGACATGATAACTGCATTTAATTGAAAGTTAGTATTCCTGAGAGCTTGTGTTTTTAGAGTTTTGTGATTCAGCAGGGATTCAGATATCTGGTCATTGATTCAGCAGTGATTCAGATATCTGGCCATTGATTCAGCAGTGATTCAGATATCTGGTCATTGATTCAGCAGTGATTCAGATATCTGGTCATTGATTCAGCAATGATTCAGATATCTGGCCATTGATTCAGCAGTGATTCAGATATCTGGCCATTGATTCAGCAGTGATTCAGATATCTGGCCATTGATTCAGATATCTGGCCATTGATTCAGATATCTGGTCATTGATTCAGCAGTGATTCAGATATCTGGCCATTGATTCAGCGGGGCTATGTACAGTGGTTACCGGTACAGAGTCAATGTGCGGGAGCACCGGTTAGTTGAGGTAATTGAGGTAATGATGTACATGTAGGTAGAGTTATTAAAGTGACTACGCATAGATAATAACAGAGTAGAAAAGGTTGGAGCGGGGTGGCAATGTAAATAGTCTGAGTAGCCATTTGATTAGCTGTTCAAGAGTCTTATGGCTTGGGGGTGGAAGCTGTTTAGAAGCCTCTTGGACCTAGACTCGGCTCTCCGGTACCGCTTGCCGTGCAGTAGCAGAGAGAACAGTCTATGACTAGGGTGGTTGGAGTCTTTGACAATTTTTAGGGCCTTCCTCTGATACCGCCTGGTATAGAGGTCCTGGATGGCAGGAAGATTAGCGACGGTGATGTACTGGGCCGTACGCACTACCCTCTGTAGTGCTTTGCGGTCGGAGGCCGAGCAGTTGCCATACCAGGCAGTGATGCAACCAGTCAGGATACTCTCGATTGTGCAGCTGTAAAACATTTTGAGGATCTGAGGGCCCATGCCAAATCTTTTCAGTCTCCTGAGGGGGGAATAGGTTTTGTTGTGCCCTCTTCACAACTGTCTTGGTGTGCTTGGACCATGTTAGTTTGTTGGTGATGTGGACACCAAGGAACTTGCAGCTCTCAACCTGCTCCAATACAGCCCCGTCGATGAGAATGGGGGCGTGCTCGGTCCTCCTTTTCCTGTAGTCCACGATCATCTCCTTTGTCTTGATCACGTTGAGGGAGAGGTTGTTGTCCTGGCACCACACGGTCAGGTCTCTGACCTCCTCGCTATATGCTGTCTCATCATTGTCGATGATCAGGCCTACCACTGTTGTGTCATCAGCAAACTTAATGATGGTGTTGGAGCTGTGCCTGGCCGTGCAGTTATGAGTGAACAGGGAGTACAGGAGGAGACTAAGCATTCACCCCTGAGGGGCCCCCATGTTGAGGATCAGCGTGGTGGATTGTGTTGTTACCAAACCTGTCAGAAAGTCCAGGATCCAGTTGCAGAGGGAGGTGTTTAGTCCCAGGGTCCTTAGCTTATTGATGAGCTGTGAGGGCCCTATGGTGTTGAACGCTGAACAGTAGTCAATGAATAGCTTTCTCAAATAGGTGTTCCTTTTTATCCAGGTGGGAAAGGGCAGTGTGGAGGGCAATAGAGATTGCATCATCTGTGGATCTGTTGGGGCGGTATGCAAATTGAAGTGGGACTAGGGTTTCTGGGATAATGGTGTTAATGTGAGCCATGACAAGCCTTTCAAAGCGTTTCATGGTGCTACGGGTCAGTAGTCATTCCGGCAGGTTACCTTAGTGTTCTTAGGCACAGGGACTATGGTGGTCTGCTTAAAACATGTTGGTATTACAGACTCAGACAGGGAGAGGTTGAAAATGTCAGTGAAGACACTTGCTAGTTGGTCATCGCATGCTCGGAGTACACGTCCTGGTAATCCGTCTGGCCCTGTGAATGTTGACCTGTTTAAAGTTCTTACATTGGCTGCCGAGAGCGTGATCACACAGTCGTCAGGAACAGCTGATGCTCTCAAGCATGTTTCAGTGTTACTTGCCTCGAAGCGAGCATAGAAGTTATTTAGCTCGTCTGGTAGGCTCGTTTCACTGGGCAGCTCTCGGCTGTGCTTCCCTTTGTAGTCTGTAATAGTTTGCAAGCCCTGCCACATCCGACGAGCGTCAGAGCCGGTGTAGTACGATTTGATCTTAGTGCTGTATTGATGCTTTGCCTGTTTGATGGTTCGTTGGAGGGCATAGCGGGATTTCTTATAAGCTTCCGGGTTAGAGTCCCGCTCCTTGAAAGCGGTAGCTCTACCCTATAGGTCAGTGCGAATGTTGCCTGTAATCCATGGCTTCTGGTTGGGGTATGTACGTACAGTCACTGTGGGGATTACGTCCTCGATGCACTTATTAATAAAAGCCAGTGACTGATGTGGTGTACTCCTCAATGCCATCGGAAGAATCCTGGATCATATTCCAGTCTGTGCTAGCAAAACAGTCCTGTAGTTTAGCATCTGCTTCATCTGAACCCTTTTTTTTTGACCGAGTCGCTGGTACTTCCTGCTTTAGTTTTTGCTTGTAAGCAGGAATCAGGAGGATATAATTATGGTCAGATTTGCCAAATGGAGGGCGAGGGAGAGCTTTGTACGCATCTCTGTGTGTGGTGTAAAGGTGGTGTAGACTTTTTTTCCCCCTCTGGTTGCACATTTAACATGCTGGTAGAAATTAGGTAAAACTGATTTAAGTTTCCCTGCATTAAAGTCCCCGGCCACTAGGAGCTCCGCCTCTGGATGATCGTTTTCCTGTTTTGTCTTTTGGCGGTATAGAGCTCATTTAGTGTGGTTTTTGTGTCAGCAAAAGTCTGCAGTGGTATGTAGACAGCTACGCAAAATACAGATGAAAACTCTAGGTAGATAGTGTGCTCTACATTTTATCATGAGATACTCTACCTTAGGCGAGCAAAACCGCGAGACTTCCTTAGATATCGTGCACCAGCTGTAACCCGCCAGCTGTATGTTCTTCATGTCGTCGTTCAGCCACGACTCGGTGAAACATAAGATGTTACAGTTTTTATTAATGTCCCTTTGGTAAGATATACATGCTTTCAGTTTGTCACATTTATTTTCCAGCGATTGAATGTTAGCTAGCAGGACGGAAGGCAAAGGCAGATTAGCCACTGGTCGCCTGATCCTCACAAGGCACCCTGATCTTTTTTCCGCAAAATCTCTGTTTCCTTCTCCAGCGAATGACGGGGATCTTGGCCTGGTCGGGTGTCTGTTGTGTTTTTTTCCCCGTCCGACTCATTGAAGAAAAACTCTTAGTCTAATCTGAGGTGAGTAATCGGAGTTCTGATGTCCAGAAGCTGTTTTCGGTCATAAGAGACGGTAGCAGCAACATTATGTGCGAGAAAAAAAACGAACAAAAAGAGCCGACGGCAGCCCTCCACTCCATCATCATTATTGTCTAGAAGGGGCTATAGGGTTTGTTGTCTATAAGGGGCTATAGGGTTTGTTGTCTATAAGGGGCTGTAGGGTTTGTTGTCTATAAGGGGCTATAGGGTTTGTTGTCTAGAAGGGGCAGTAGGGTTTGTTGTCTATAAGGGGCTATAGGGTTTGTTGTCTATAAGGGGCTATAGGGTTTGTTGTCTATAAGGGGCTATAGGGTTTGTTGTCTATAAGGGGCTATAGGGTTTGTTGTCTAGACGGGGCTAGTTGTCTAGAAGGGGCTATAGGGTTTGTTGTCTATAAGGGGCTATAGGGTTTGTTGTCTATAAGGGGCAGTAGGGTTTGTTGTCTATAAGGGGCTATAGGGTTTGTTGTCTAGACGGGGCTATAGGGTTTGTTGTCTATAAGGGGCTATAGGGTTTGTTGTCTAGAAGGGGCTGTAGGGTTTGTTGTCTATAAGGGGCTATAGGGTTTGTTGTCTAGAAGGGGCTATAGGGTTTATTGTCTAGAAGGGGCTATAGGGTTTGTTGTCTATAAGGGGCTATAGGGTTTGTTGTCTATAAGGGGCTATAGGGTTTGTTGTCTATAAGGGGCAGTAGGGTTTGTTGTCTATAAGGGGCTATAGGGTTTGTTGTCTATAAGGGGCTATAGGGTTTGTTGTCTATAAGGGGCAGTAGGGTTTGTTGTCTATAAGGGGCTATAGGGTTTGTTGTCTATAAGGGGCTATAGGGTTTGTTGTCTATAAGGGGCTATAGGGTTTGTTGTCTATAAGGGGCTATAGGGTTTGTTGTCTATAAGGGGCAGTAGGGTTTGTTGTCTATAAGGGGCTGTAGGGTTTGTTGTCTATAAGGGGCAGTAGGGTTTGTTGTCTATAAGGGGCTATAGGGTTTGTTGTCTAGAAGGGGCTATAGGGTTTGTTGTCTATAAGGGGCTATAGGGTTTGTTGTCTATAAGGGGCTATAGGGTTTGTTGTCTAGAAGGGGCTATAGGGTTTGTTGTCTATAAGGGGCTATAGGGTTTGTTGTCTAGACGGGGCTATAGGGTTTGTTGTCTATAAGGGGCTATAGGGTTTGTTGTCTAAGGGGCTATAGGGTTTGTTGTCTATAAGGGGCTATAGGGTTTGTTGTCTATAAGGGGCTATAGGGTTTGTTGTCTAGAAGGGGCTATAGGGTTTGTTGTCTATAAGGGGCTATAGGGTTTGTTGTCTATAAGGGGCTATAGGGTTTGTTGTCTAGACGGGGCTATAGGGTTTGTTGTCTATAAGGGGCTATAGGGTTTGTTGTCTATAAGGGGCTATAGGGTTTGTTGTCTATAAGGGGCTATAGGGTTTGTTGTCTATAAGGGGCTATAGGGTTTGTTGTCTATAAGGGGCTATAGGGTTTGTTGTCTATAAGGGGCTATAGGGTTTGTTGTCTATAAGGGGCTATAGGGTTTGTTGTCTAGAAGGGGCTATAGGGTTTGTTGTCTATAAGGGGCTATAGGGTTTGTTGTCTATAAGGGGCTATAGGGTTTGTTGTCTAGACGGGGCTATAGGGTTTGTTGTCTATAAGGGGCTATAGGGTTTGTTGTCTATAAGGGGCTATAGGGTTTGTTGTCTATAAGGGGCTATAGGGTTTGTTGTCTAGAAGGGGCTATAGGGTTTGTTGTCTATAAGGGGCTATAGGGTTTGTTGTCTATAAGGGGCTATAGGGTTTGTTGTCTATAAGGGGCTATAGGGTTTGTTGTCTAGACGGGGCTATAGGGTTTGTTGTCTATAAGGGGCTATAGGGTTTGTTGTCTATAAGGGGCTATAGGGTTTGTTGTCTATAAGGGGCTATAGGGTTTGTTGTCTATAAGGGGCTATAGGGTTTGTTGTCTATAAGGGGCTATAGGGTTTGTTGTCTAGAAGGGGCTATAGGGTTTGTTGTCTAGAAGGGGCTATAGGGTTTGTTGTCTATAAGGGGCTATAGGGTTTGTTGTCTAGACGGGGCTATAGGGTTTGTTGTCTATAAGGGGCTATAGGGTTTGTTGTCTATAAGGGGCTATAGGGTTTGTTGTCTAGAAGGGGCTATAGGGTTTGTTGTCTATAAGGGGCTATAGGGTTTGTTGTCTATAAGGGGCTATAGGGTTTGTTGTCTAGAAGGGGCTATAGGGTTTGTTGTCTATAAGGGGCTATAGGGTTTGTTGTCTAGAAGGGGCAGTAAAGTTTATTGTCTAGAAGGGGCAGTAGGGTTTGTTGTCTAGAAGGGGCTATAGGGTTTGTTGTTTAGAAGGGGCTATAGGGTTTGTTGTCTATAAGGGGCTATAGGGTTTTTTGTCTAGAAGGGGCTATAGGGTTTGTTGTCTAGACGGGGCTATAGGGTTTGTTGTCTAGAAGGGGCTATAGGGTTTGTTGTCTAGAAGGGGCTTTAGGGTTTGTTGTCTATAAGGGGCTATAGGGTTTGTTGTCTAGACGGGGCTAGTTGTCTAGAAGGGGCTATAGGGTTTGTTGTCTATAAGGGGCTATAGGGTTTGTTGTCTAGAAGGGGCTATAGGGTTTGTTGTCTAGAAGGGGCTATAGGGTTTGTTGTCTAGAAGGGGCTATAGGGTTTGTTGTCTAGAAGGGGCTATAGGGTTTGTTGTCTATAAGGGGCTATAGGGTTTGTTGTCTATAAGGGGCTATAGGGTTTGTTGTCTATAAGGGGCTGTAGGGTTTGTTGTCTAGAAGGGGCTGTAGGGTTTGTTGTCTAGAAGGGGCTATAGGGTTTGTTGTCTAGAAGGGGCTATAGGGTTTGTTGTCTATGGGGCTATAGGGTTTGTTGTCTATGGGGCTATAGGGTTTGTTGTCTAGAAGGGGCTATAGGGTTTGTTGTCTAGAAGGGGCTATAGGGTTTGTTGTCTAGAAGGGGCTGTAGGGTTTGTTGTCTAGAAGGGGCTATAGGGTTTGTTGTCTAGAAGGAGCTATAGGGTTTGTTGTCTAGAAGGGGCTGTAGGGTTTGTTGTCTAGAAGGAGCTATAGGGTTTGTTGTCTAGAAGGGGCTATAGGGTTTGTTGTCTATAAGGGGCTATAGGGTTTGTTGTCTAGAAGGGGCTGTAGGGTTTGTTGTCTAGAAGGGGCTATAGGGTTTGTTGTCTAGAAGGGGCTATAGGGTTTGTTGTCTAGAAGGGGCTATAGGGTTTGTTGTCTATGGGGCTATAGGGTTTGTTGTCTAGAAGGGGCTATAGGGTTTGTTGTCTAGAAGGGTCTGTAGGGTTTGTTGTCTAGAAGGGGCTATAGGGTTTGTTGTCTAGAAGGAGCTATAGGGTTTGTTGTCTAGAAGGGGCTGTAGGGTTTGTTGTCTAGAAGGAGCTATAGGGTTTGTTGTCTAGAAGGGGCTATAGGGTTTGTTGTCTATAAGGGGCTATAGGGTTTGTTGTCTAGAAGGGGCTGTAGGGTTTGTTGTCTAGAAGGGGCTATAGGGTTTGTTGTCTAGAAGGGGCTATAGGGTTTGTTGTCTAGAAGGGGCTATAGGGTTTGTTGTCTATGGGGCTATAGGGTTTGTTGTCTAGAAGGGGCTATAGGGTTTGTTGTCTAGAAGGGGCTATAGGGTTTGTTGTCTAGAAGGGGCTGTAGGGTTTGTTGTCTAGAAGGGGCTATAGGGTTTGTTGTCTAGAAGGGGCTATAGGGTTTGTTGTCTAGAAGGGGCTGTAGGGTTTGTTGTCTAGAAGGAGCTATAGTGTTTGTTGTCTAGAAGGGGCTGTAGGGTTTGTTGTCTAGAAGGGGCTGTAGGGTTTGTTGTCTAGAAGGGGCTGTAGGGTTTAGGGTGAGCCTCTGAACTGCAGTAGAGACTTATAGACAGAGGGATAGAGATGGATAGGCGATTGTCTCTGTGTGTGTGTGTGGATTCATGATTCTCTGGCTGTCACTACACAGTTCTTAAAGCTTCAGAGTGTGTGTGTGTGTGTGTGTGTGTGTGTGTGTGTTGAGAGGGGAGGCATATTTCTCCATCTTTTAAAATGTCAAGGACAAACAAGGGATACATGTTTACAGAGTAGGATTTCCCTGTAGTTCAGTACTTTTGACCAGGGCATCAAACTTGAGAGACAGCCTTAGAGTTGAGAATTGTTTCTCTACTTACTGAGAGACAGTTTATATTTGTGGAAAAATGTTGTGTTTTATTTTGAAAAATCAGGCACAGCAGAAGGAAAATGTAACTATGTAGCCCAAGGTAGGATGGACAATAGGTTTAATTGAATGACTATTTAATCATGTTCTCATAACCAACATGTGACATTTCATTCTCAATGTCGATACAAGACAATTTATTTTGTTTCACATTTATTTATACAGGTAAGTCAAATAAGAACAAATTCTTGTTTACAATGATGACCCATCAAACACATCAACACATCAATGCACATCAATTACACTATACACATCTATATTAACATAAATTACACTATAAATATCTATATAAATATCAATTACACTATATTGCCCTACCAAGCAAAAAGGCAGTAACTGCTCATTTGGTTGGAAATTCGTCATTTTTGCTACATAAAAAAACAAAAAAGTCATTTTTTGCTACCTTAAATACATGCTTAATAATGTGGACAAGTATCCTGCCTCGTATTGTGTTTAAGAGAAAATAGGGGTCATGGTAGTAGTAACTTGATAAAGTTACTGTGAAACCCAAGGTAAATAAAAAGCTATTTTTTTCTCAGTTCTACGCTATGAGCAGTTACTGCCTTTTTTTTGCTTGGTAGGGCAGTATACATATCTATATACACATCAATTACACGAAAAAGCAAAACACAATCATATGAAACAAATATATTGCTCAGTAAAAGGCTCTCTAACATCTGCCTGAATTGCCCCTAAATCCACAAACTTTAAAGGACCTTTTGGAGAACATTCCACTTTAAAAAAAAATACTTTATTTAACTAGGGCAAGTCAGTTAAGAACAAATTCTTATTTTCAATGGCGGCCTACCAGGAAACAGTGGGTTAACTGCCTTGTTCAGGGGGCAAAACGACAGATTTTTACCTTGTCAGCTTGATCTTGCAACCTTTCGGCTGCTAGTCCAACGCTCTAACCACTAGGCTACCTGTCACCCCACAAGGTGCTAAATAACTAAAAGCAGATTTACCTAACTGGGTGTTGATTGAATGGATCTCCAGGGTTAGCCATCCCTGAGTCCTGGTCTGGTAACTGGGTGGTGATTTGAATGGATCTCCAGGGTTAGCCATCCCTGAGTCCTGGTCTGGTAACTGGGTGGTGATTTGAATGGATCTCCAGGGTTAGCCATCCCTGAGTCCTGGTCTGGTAACTGGGTGGTGATTTGAATGGATCTCCAGGGTTAGCCATCCCTGAGTCCTGGTCTGGTAACTGGGTGGTGATTTGAATGGATCTCCAGGGTTAGCCATCCCTGAGTCCGGGTCTGGTAACTTAAACGTCTGAAGGTTAACAATGAGGTAAGGTATGGCGGAAGTTTATGCAAGAGGCTCTTTATAGCCAAAAAGAGTGCAATGCATCATTCTACAAGACTTCAAGGGAGGGCCAGCCTACTTTCTGATACAAAATGCATTGACGTGTACTGAACATATCACTTGTAATAAAGCGCAATGCATTATAATAAAACTTTGTCCAAATGTCTTCAATACAGTGGCAGCAGCATTCATATAAACAATATCACCATAGTCATATAGATGACATCAACATAACCAGAATGAATGCTGACTGAATGATTTTGTTTTCTGCTTGGCCTGTTCCTATAGAAAAAGACTATTTTAGTTCTTAATTTCTTAACTAACTCATCAATATGCTTTTTGAAAGATCACTTTTCGTCAATCCAGATGCCCAGATATTTATAAGCGGGGACACGGTCAACGAGGGCACCATCCAAAGTACGTATGAATAAATCCTCAGATACATCCTTATGTGATTTGGGAAATAACAAACTTAGTTTTTACCTGCATTAAGTACTGATTTCAACTCAACAAAGGCTTTCTGCAGGACAATAAATGCAGATTGAATCTCTGACAGAGCCTGTTCAGCTGTGGTGGGAAACAGCATACACCACAGTGTCATCTGAATACAGGTGAAAGTTATTATTTATTTTACAGATAAACCATTATTATTAATGTAAACAGTGAAAAGAACTGGACCAAGAATGGATCCCTGTGGGACACCCTTTGTTATGTACAGAAAACCTGATTCAACACGATCAGTAAATTCACACTGTCCAATCCTTTATATAACATACCAACCAACTACATTACAGCGACCTGGTTCAGACCAATTGATCAAAGCCTCTGAATAAGTAAGGAGTGATCCACAGTGTTGAAGGCTTTAGACAGGTCAATAAAAAAAGGTCCGCACAGTGTTTCTTCCTCTTATCCATACAATTTAAGAACATCATTCAAAAGCAATGAAGTAGCAGAGATGGTGATATGACCTGGTCTGAAACCTTACTGGTGTACATTTAGAATAAATGTCTTAGTTAAAAAGGATCTTAGTTGAATATTTACCAAGGATTCTAAGATTTCAACTAGGCAAGAGAGTTTGTAAATGGGTCGATACTTATTTAGGTCACATGGGTCACCACCTTTGTGAAGGGGGAGTCTATGGGTGTCCATCCAGACCCTGGGGAGGGTACCAGGGGGTGTATATGGGCCTCCTTCCAGACCCTGTGGAGGCCAGCATATGGGCCTCCAGAAATAATTATAAGGTTAGATACAGTTGAAGTCGGAAGTTTACATACACTTAGGTTGGAGTCATTAAAACTCATTTTTCAACCACTCCACAAGTTTCTTGTTAACAAACTATAGTTTTGGCAAGTCGGTTAGGACATCTACTTTGTGCATGACACAAGTCATTTTTCCAACAATTGTTTACAGACAGATTATTTCACTTATAATTCACTGTATCACAATTCCAGCGGGTCAGAAGTTTACATACACTAAGTTGACTGTGCCTTTAAACAGCTTGGAAAATTCCAGAAAATTATGTCAGGCTTTAGAAGCTTCTGATAGGCTAATTGACATAATTTAAGTCAATTGGAGGTGTACCTGTGGATGTATTTCAAGGCCTACCTTCAAACTCAGTGCCTCTTTGCTTGACATCACGGGAAAATCAAAAGAAATTAGCCAAGACCATGGGACCACGCAGCCGTCATACCGCTCAGGAAGGAGACGCGTTCTGTCTCCTAGAGATGAACGTACTTTGGTGCGAAATGTGCGAAAAAATCCCAGAACAACAGCAAAGGACCTTGTGAAGATTCTGGAGGAAACAGGTACAAAAGTATCTATATCCACAGTAAAACAAGTCCTATACTGACATAACTTGAAAGGCCGCTCAGCAAGGAAGAAGCCACTGCTCCAAAACCGCCATAAAAAAGCCAGACTACAGTTTGCAACTGCACATGGGGACAAATATCGTACTTTTTGGAGAAATGTCCTCTGGTCTGATGAAACAAAAACAGAACTGTTTGGCCATAATGACCATCGTTATGTTTGGAGGGAAAAGGGGGAGGCTTGCAAGCAGAAGATCACCATCCCAACCGTGAAGCACGGGGGTGGCAGCATCATGTTGTGGGGGTGCTTTTCTGCAGGAGATACTGGTACACTTCACAAAATAGATGGCATCATGAGGCAGAAAAATTATATGGATATATTGAAGCAACATCTCAAGACATCAGTCAGGAAGTTAAAGCTTGGTTGCAAATGGGTCTTCCAAATGGACAATGACCCCAAGCATACTTCCAAAGTTGTGGCAAAATGGCTTAAGGGCAACAAAGTCAAGGTATTGGAGTGGCCATCACAAAGCCCTTACCTCACTCCAATATAAAATGTGTGGGCAGAAGTGAAAAAGCGTGTGCGAGCAAGGAGGCCTACAAACCTGACTCAGTTTCACCAGCTCTGTCAGGAGGAATGGGCCAAAATTCACCCAACTTATTGTGGGAAGCTTGTGGAAGGCTACCCGACACGTTTGACCCAAGTTAAACAATTTAAAGGCAATGCTACCAAATACAAATTGAGTGTATGTAAACTTCTGACCCACTGGGAATGTGATGAAAGAAATAAAAGCTGAAATAAATTATTCTCTTTATTATTATTCTGACATTTCACATTCTTAAAATAAAGTGGTGATCCTAACTGACCTAAGACAGAGAATCTTTACTAGGATTAAATGTCAGGAATTGTGAAAAACTGAGTTTAAATGTATTTGGCTAAGGTGTATGTAAACTTCCTACTTCAACTGTATATGTGTTAAAGATGCTGCAGTCAGAGGAGTAGAAAGCTGCAGCAAATCAGCCCCAGTGGATTGTTTTACAAATCAGCCCCAGTGGATTGTTTTACAAATCAGCCCCAGTGGATTGTTTTACAAATGAGCCCCAGTGGATTGTTTTACAAATCAGCCCCAGTGGATTGTTTTACAAATCAGCCCCAGTGGATTGTTTTACAAATTAGCCCCAGTGGATTGTTTTACAAATCAGCCCCAGTGGATTGTTTTACAAATCAGCCCCAGTGGATTGTTTTACAAATCAGCCCCAGTGGATTGTTTTACAAATTAGCCCCAGTGGATTGTTTTACAAATCAGCCCCAGTGGATTGTTTTACAAATTAGCCCCAGTGGATTGTTTTACAAATCAGCCCCAGTGGATTGTTTTACAAATTAGCCCCAGTGGATTGTTTTACAAATCAGCCCCAGTGGATTGTTTTACAAATCAGCCCCAGTGGATTGTTTTACAAATCAGCCCCAGTGGATTGTTTTACAAATCAGCCCCAGTGGATTGTTTTACAAGTAGAACGCTATTGAAATGAAAACAAAGATTCACTGATGTTTTAACTAGGCAACTAGAGGCTAGAAGAGGAGCAGACAGTCGATCGACTGATCAGGGTCAATTAAACCGCCATTTATTTCAAAATAAAAAGCCTGCAGAGATAAAATGCTGATTTTTAAAAACATTACCTATCTTATTTATCTCAGTAATTATCTGAGACAAGTCTGACAACTTGCCTAGGCAGGGAAGGAGAGGAACTTCCATTCTTCAATGCATGAAGGCCTAGATTCCAGCTCGTGTTAAGCTCACGTTATTTTCACCTTGAACTTAAAGCATGAGAATAGCATGGTATTCACCCAGTATTTATTTAAGGTGGACCTAAAATAAATGAATGTGTGGTGGAGGTGTGTCTACAAATACACCATATTCTGACCTTGACTTCATTCCCAAATAACGCCACCTTTACGTGTGAGGAAACCATGAATAACGTCTAGTAGCTCTACCGGTTCCAAGTGGAAAAAGGACTTTACTTTACTTACATTGTTTTGTGTGTGATAGAAATGACTCAGTTGAATGGAGAAGAGAATTGTAAATACACATAGAAATAGTTTTTTTTAATATTGATCCCTGGAGACGAATGGAAGCAAACTGAGTCATATCAACATGTATGTATCGCACAGTAAAATAAGATATCAAAACCTGGGTCGTTATTCAGAATTATTAATTGCGGGGCAATTAATAAATTTGCATGGATGAAATTTGGAGGCCCAAGTTATAGGCTTCTGTAGGGCTGAATCTGCCAAGTTGATGTATGCGCTTTAGAGTGTTTTCATTATATACCCGGGCTTTTTCTCAATTTTTTGTTTTACAATTTGTATCATGTTAAATATTAGCTACCATCGGGAGCCAACGTCAGTCAGTAATACCCTCATACAGTGTCTTCAGAAAGTATTCCTACCCCTTGATTTATTCCACATTTTGTTGTGTTACCTGAATTCAAAATGGATAAAATCTAAAATAATTTTACCCCATCTACACACAATACACCATAATGACAAAGTGAAAACCTGTTTTGTGAAATTTATGGAAAATGAAATACAGAAATATCTAATTTACATAAGTATTCACACTCACTCTTGAGTCGATCCACATGTAGAAGCACTTTTGACAGCGACTACAGCTGTGAGTCATTCTGGCTGTGAGTCTCTAAGAGCTTTCCACACCTGGATTGTGCAACATTTACTCATTACTCTTTTAAACATTATTCAAGCTCTGTCAAATTGGTTGTTGATCGTTGCTAGGCAACCATTTTCAGGTCTTGCCATAGATTTTCATGTAGATTTAAGTCAAAACTGTAACTCGGCTACTTGGGAACATTCACTGTCTTGTTGGTAAGCAACTCCAGTGTATATTTGGCCTTGTGTTTTAGGATATTGTCCTGCTGAAAGGTAAATTCATCTTCCAGTGTCTGGTGGAAAGCAGACTGAACCAGGTTTTCATCTAGGATTTTCCCTGTGCTTAGCTCCATTCTGTTTCTATTTTTATCCTGAAAAAGTCCCCAGTTCTTAACGATGACAAGCATACCCATAACATGATGCAGCCACCACTATGCTTGAACATATGGAGATTGGTACTCATCACTGTGTTGTATTGGATTTGCCCCAAGCATAACACTTTGTATTCAGGACAAAAAGTGAATTGCTTTGCCAAATGTTTTGCAGTTGCAAACAGAGAATGCATGTTTTGGAATATTTTTATTCTGTACAGGCTTCCTTCTTTTCACTCAGTCAATTATTTTAGTATTGTGGAGAATTTTTACTCCTGAACTTATTTAGGCATGCCATAACAAAGGGGTTGAATACTTATTGACTCAAGACATTTCAGCTTTTCATTAATATATAAACATTATTCCACTTTGACATTATGGGATATTGTGTGTAGTTCAGTGAACCACAAATCTCAAATTTAATCCATTTTAAATTCAGGCTGTAACATAACAAAAATGTGGACAAAGTCAAGGAGAAGATGCTGTAATCTGCAGTATCAATGTCCTTATCCGGAATCGAGCCATTTAGCCAAGTCTATGTGAGAACCAAAACATCCGGGCTCGTGTCCCAGATATCAAGAAGGTCCATCTTTGACATCAAACATTTCAACCTTGATATTTAACAGTCCAAGCCCTCTATGCCATTTCAAAACAGCGGTGGTATCCATATTTATGGTATTTCAAATAATACCACTGGACGAGCTTACCACAGTGGGCTACCCAATTGGGCTAACAGTAACAGAACTAACAGATTACATGAACTTAATGGTCACAACATTATTACAGACGATACCCCTTGGGAATATGGTTATCTGTAGTAGATGATAAAGCTGTAAAATAATGGGAATGGGATGGAAGAACAACCTGGGGCCCAGGGTTAGGCTGTATTTGAGTCAATGTTTTACAAGAGCCTCCTCGATGTTGGCTGAGAACTCTTGCTCGCCCTGTAAAACTGAGACCACTCCCAGAAGTTGTCAAAATTGTCAATGAACTTCAAATTCATGGAGTAACAGTAGGATTTAAGCCAGTAGTGTAGTCAGAGGAGACGACTAAAGCGATCCGAGATGTATTGTTGGTAATGAGGAAATGAGAACCTGTATGTCTGTCTTGTTTAGCCTCCAGGGGAAGCTCAGTAACCCATGACCAGATTTAGAGGAGATTGTACTTTGTGCTGAGGTGAAGTTGAAAGGACGGAGAGGGAGTGGCAAAAGGACCTTGTTTGGAGGGGCCCGGTGAAGTCAGAGGCTCAGAGCCGTAAAATGATTTGTTAATACGGGAAAGTGGTCCAAGGTAGTATCCTCAGTAGCTATAGCAGAGGAGTCCAATCTCATAGAGCATCCTGGATTATCCCCTCTGTCATTTACAATTGTTGCATCAAAGACACCATGCAGTCTGGAAGTCTCCTTAGCCAGAGTGAAACATTCTTTTAGGACTTTGTTTCTTCTCTAGTAGTTCAATGATCTGGTCTGTTGAAGCAAAAGAGCTGTTTACACTTTTCACAAAATGTATAAACCAGTCAATTCTTCTTCAGGCATTTCGTGTCTTTACTGTCCATCTCTGGGATCTGACTCCAAAACAGAGGAGTCTGACACGCTTATATTCAGGTCAGAAACAGCGGTCGCAGCTACAAGAGCCAACGGCGACGTGAGACAAGCTTTGCTGTTGACAGCCAGGTGACCTAGCTAGTCGTAGTTATCCTGCTAATGTTAGCTCCAGGAGACGGTAAAATCCTGCTAATGTTAGCTCCAGGAGACGGTAAAATCCTGCTAATGTTAGCTCCAGGAGACAGTAAAATCCTGCTAATGTTAGCTCCAGGAGACGGTAAAATCCTGCTAATGTTAGCTCCAGGAGACGGTAAAATCCTGCTAATGTTAGCTCCAGGAGACGGTAAAATCCTGCTAATGTTAGCTCCAGGAGACGGTAAAATCCTGCCAAACACGGGGTGTTAAGAACAGCACTAACACAGTGGTCCCAAAATAACACTTAAAACAAAGGTTTTAAAAGTATAAAAGTGTCTTTCGAAATATAAAACTTATAGCCAAGTGTTTTTAAAAAGTATAAAACACCCAAGCACTGTATCGCCAATCCTACTTCCTGGTTGATGAACAATACATCCTCAATGTTCATTTCCTGGTTGATGAACAATACATCCTCAATGTTCATTTCCTGGTTGATGAACAATACATCCTCAATGTTCATTTCCTGGTTGATGAACAATACATCCTCAATGTTCATTTCCTGGTTGATGAACAATACCTCCTCAATGTTCATTTCCTGGTTGATGAACAATGCATCCTCAATGTTCATTTCCTGGTTGATGAACAATGCATCCTCAATGCTCATTTCCTGGTTGATGAACAATACATCCTCAATGTTCATTTCCTGGTTGATGAACAATACATCCTCAATGTTCATTTCCTGGTTGATGAACAATACATCCTCAATGTTCATTTCCTGGTTGATGAACAATACATCCTCAATGTTCATTTCCTGGTTGATGAACAATACATCCTCAATGTTCATTTCCTGGTTGATGAACAATACATCCTCAATGTTCATTTCCTGGTTGATGAACAATACATCCTCAATGTTCATTTCCTGGTTGATGAACAATACATCCTCAATGCTTATTTGCTCTTATGTATATACACAAAAAACAAAAGAGAGAGAGAGAAACAAACAACATCCAGTCCATATATACAAACAAAAAGAAGGGGGGGGGGGTACCATCCTTCCATCCATCCTACCATTGGTCCAATAAGAGTCTGTTACAACCAGAGTTTTCCTCAGTTCACTAAAGCGTAGGCGAGGCGTCCCTACGCCATGGTCTCTTTCCTCGGGATGCGTTTGGGGTGACAGAGGACGCTGGCCAATCCAGATCGTCCTCGGGGTCGTGACCTTCGCCTGATGGTTTTGTGACAGCGCAGGGAGATACCCAGCTCCTCCATGACAGAGCTAAAAGAGACACACTGCCCACCAAGAGAACTACATTTAGCCACCGCTAATGCTAATTAGGCTACTCCGCTTTAGCATAGTCTCTAACAGACGCTAGGCTAACGGTAGCACTGAGACATATTGGAGTGATAAAATAGACACTTCTGAATGAAACACAATTGCTACGATAGGCTACATCCTCACGTAGTTACAGTGAGTAGCTAGGCGAATTGTACAAGGCTAACCATGGCTCTGGAGTCACTCATAAAGCTCAGGAATAGGGATACCCTAAGGCCTAGCGTTAGCAATGAGGCTAACAACGAACCCATGGATCTGGGCTAGCATTAGCAATAAGGCTAACAATAGCTCCAGAGAGCTGTTTCAGTATTACTAATCAGAGCATGACTCCAGGGCTGTAGGTTAGGGTTAGAAACGAATTATAATATTGATATTAGCAGTAATTGTGAGATAGAAAAAAAAATCTATCATATAACTAGTATTTTCCTTCCAAAATGCAATTACTTTTTTCTGGCCTATTGCCAGAAAAAAGTAATTGCATTTTGGAAGGAAAATAGACATAGACAGTACCTGCCGAATGAATCATAAAGTATTGGTTAATTAGTAAAAACTGTTAACAAAGAAACGCTGGAGGCTTTGGAAATTAATTGACTCAAATATTACATGACTATGGATGCATCCCAAATAGCACTCTCTTCCGTATATACTATATATATAGTCCACTTCTTTTGACCAAAACCCTATAGGCCCTAGTCAACAGGAGTTCACTATAAAGGCAATAGGATGCCATTTGAGACACAGCATATAAAATCACATTCATTTTGATCAAGATTTCCTTGTTTTTGATTGAAATTTTTCTCTGATCTGGAGGACAGAACTTCTCAGTATGATATCTATCTGCAGTACTGTTTCCTTTAAACCTCTTGTATCAACAAGGTTGTCTCACTCTCCATTTCCTCTGTTGCTTGGCATGAGCCGCCCATACTTACTTACCATAATGCTAACGGGGCTGAGGAAGAGGAGGAGGAGGAGGAGGAAGAGGAGGAGGAAGACCCAGCAGGAGATCTATGGGCGGGGTTAAACTCCATCCAACCAATCAAATGATAGCAAACACAGTGTTTAGCCTAGACAGGATATTTATGTTGTCTATATGTCTGTACTATATTACATATTATAGTTTGTGTGGCTGTAATATTGTTGACTGTATATTTGTTTTATTAAATTTGATCTTACCTTGAGGAAGAATAAGGAGGAAGCCTCGTAATTTTAAAAACTTGAACTTTAAATATTTTTTTCACAACTTTTATGCAATTACATTTGATTAGCATCACAATTTTTTAAGGAACTTACCTTATGTGATTATATTTCAACTTTATGTCACACAGTGTAATAATCCTCTACCCTGGTGTAGTTAGCCTGTTCTCTCTCTCTCTGTGTGTGTGTGTGTGTGTGTGTGTGTGTGTGTGTCTCTCTCTCTCGTTAGCCTAACCTCCTCGTTAGCCTAAAAATCTATTTTCAAGAGAGACCTGGTACCATATGTGACTCTATGTGAGTCTAACATACTGCAAGAGATGGATCTCTCCACTGTGGCTCTGTCCTGTGGGGAGTGAAGACCCTTAGTCTCTGAAAATGGTTCTCTATTCATTTAACATTTTAGTCATTTAGCAGATGCTCTTATCCAGAGCAACTTACATTTATCAGACTCTCTTATCCAGAGTCACGTGAGTGTATATTTTTTTTGTACTGGTCCACCTGTGGGAATCGGACCCACAACTCTGGCATTGCAAACTGATTCAAATAACTGACTCATCAAACTTTGATTATTTGAATCAGCTAGGGCAACAACAACAAAAAATGTGGACCCAAGATGGGGGGGGGGGAATAGAGCTGTTTTCTAAACTGGGGTTAACATGGGTGGAGAATACCCACTGTATGATGCCATTCTTACTTATTGCAGCTGCATTGAATTTATCACCAACAGATTTTGAAGCAGATCAGATTGCTATCAGTTTTTAGTCTAAATAAATAAATAATATATATATAATATATATTATATATATATATAATTTATATATATATATATTTAGCTTTGATTTGTCTAACTAAAGCCCAGTTGACACTAGGTGACATTAACCCTTTGGTTCACCCATGGTTCTAAACCAACAAAGCTGACCTCAGCAGATGGAAGCCAGAAAACTATCGGACCAGTACAAGCGGTGGTAATCATGTTGTTGCTAGCTTACCATGTCATTGCTAACTGCTAACTATGCTATTGATAACCATGTTATTGCTAACCGCTAACTATGCTATTGATAACCAGGTTATTGCTAACCGCTAACTATGCTATTGATAACCAGTTTATTGCTAACCGCTAACTATGCTACTGATAACAAGTTTATTGCTAACTGTTAACTATGCTATTGATAACCAGTTTATTGCTAACCGCTAACTATGCTATTGATAACCACTTTATTGCTTATCATGTTCTTGCTAACAGCTAATGATGCTATTGATAACCAGTTTATTGCTAACCGCTAACTATGCTACTGATAACAAGTTTATTGCTAACTGTTAACTATGCTATTGATAACCAGTTTATTGCTAACCGCTAACTATGCTACTGATAACAAGTTTATTGCTAACCGCTAACTATGCTACTGATAACAAGTTTATTGCTAACTGCTAACTATGCTATTGATAACCAGTTTATTGCTAACCGCTAACTATGCTATTGATAACCACTTTATTGCTTATCATGTTCTTGCTAACAGCTAACGATGCTATTGATAACCAGGTTATTGCTTATCATCATGTTATTGCTAACCGTTTTAGAGATCAGTCAAATGTTACTAGCCACAGATACATTGAGTTGAAACAATGTCTAAAGCCCTAAATTGATGTAAGTATGAGTTTGATAGCTGACTCTGATGCAATATATATGTTTTGCATGGTTCCTGACCGACTTCTACTAATTCATCAATAACAAAACTAATAAATAAATACATCTTGCTTTTTTCGTAGATTCTGACCAGCGTCCCAAATGGAACTCTATTCACTACATAGGGCACCTCCTTTGACCCAGGGCCCATGGGGTAGTGCACTATGTAGGGACAGTGTACCATTTGGGATGCGGCTTTTGTACACTCATTCGATTTTTTTTTTTTTTTAGCTATTAAAATGTGTATTTTGTCAATTAGTCGTCAAAACTTTGACAAACGCAAGGCAGTCTGGAGGACGAGGACCACTTCTGCCTCTCATAAACACAAGGCCTCAGTAATGCTGCTTTTACTTATTCTCCTAAAAAAAAAAAAAAAAATCAAATTGAGATTCAGTGTAAACTAGGCTTTTATAGGTGTAAAGATTTAATAAAAACACCCCTCCTCCATTGAATTGATAAGAAACAAAGAATCTGCATGGAAATACACAATAATACTACGGTTTGTTGCTAAGAAACTTACTAAGGGGCCTGAGAGAAACCGACTACAGGACTCTGGGAGAGGCAGTATGAGGTCAGAGGAGAGAGGTTACAAAAGATTGGAGGTTACAAGAGGTTGAAGGTTATCGGAAGTAGCTGGCAGCGGGGGTGGGGAGCGTAGCCGGCTGGAATACTCAAACAGGGGAACTAAAAAAAAAAAACAGGACTTGACTACAGGTCGTAGGTCACGAAGACAGTCAGACAGTTGGGCGGACGTGTGTTACAAACCTAAACTTCTAGCGGTGTGTGTGGCGGAGGCTAGCCTGGGCAGGGCTGGGGGAGGCTACTCTATGTCGTCATCGTCCCCCAGCAGCCGACCGCTCTCCAGGTCAGTGGACAGAGAGGTGGCAGAGGAGGAGGAGGCGCTGTCACGACGCTGGAACTGACGGGACTGAACCCCGTAGAAGAAACAAAAGGCCTGATGGGTTATAGGTGGGTTAGGGCAGGTATGATGGGTTATAGGTGGGTTAGGGCAGGTATGATGGGTTATAGGTGGGTTAGGGTAAGCATGATGGGTTATAGGTGGGTTAGGGTAAGCATAATGGGTTATAGGTGGGTTAGGGCAGGCATGATGGGTTATAGGTGGGTTAGGGCAGGCATGATGGGTTATAGGTGGGTTAGGGCAGGCATGATGGGTTATAGGTGGGTTAGGGCAGGCATGATGGGTTATAGGTGGGTTAGGGCAGGCATGATGGGTTATAGGTGGGTTAGGGCAGGCATGATGGGTTATAGGTGGGTTAGGGCAGGCATGATGGGTTATAGGTGGGTTAGGGCAGGCATGATGGGTTATAGGCGGGTTAGGGCAGGCATGATGGGTTATAGGTGGGTTAGGGCAGGCATGATGGGTTATAGGTGGGTTAGGGCAGGCATGATGGGTTATAGGTGGGTTAGGGTTAGGGTAAGCATGATGGGTTATAGGTGGGTTAGGGTAAGCATGATGGGTTATAGGTGGGTTATAGGTGGGTTAGGGCAGGCATGATGGGTTATAGGTGGGTTAGGGCAGGCATGATGGGTTATAGGTGGGTTAGGGTAAGCATGATGGGTTATAGGTGGGTTAGGGCAGGCATGATGGGTTATAGGTGGGTTAGGGCAGGCATGATGGGTTATAGGTGGGTTAGGGCAGGCATGATGGGTTATAGGTGGGTTAGGGCAGGCATGATGGGTTATAGGTGGGTTAGGGCAGGCATGATGGGTTATAGGTGGGTTAGGGCAGGCATGATGGGTTATAGGTGGGTTAGGGCAGGCATGATGGGTTATAGGTGGGTTGGGGTTAGGGCAGGCATGATGGGTTATAGGTGGGTTAGGGCAGGCATGATGGGTTATAGGTGGGTTAGGGTTAGGGCAGGCATGATGGGTTATAGGTGGGTTAGGGCAAGCATGATGGGTTATAGGTGGGTTAGGGTTAGGGCAGGCATGATGGGTTATAGGTGGGTTAGGGTAAGCATGATGGGTTATAGGTGGGTTAGGGTAAGCATGATGGGTTATAGGTGGGTTAGGGCAGGCATGATGGGTTATAGGTGGGTTAGGGCAGGCATGATGGGTTATAGGTGGGTTAGGGTAAGCATGATGGGTTATAGGTGGGTTAGGGCAGGTATGATGGGTTATAGGTGGGTTAGGGCAGGCATGATGGGTTATAGGTGGGTTAGGGTTAGGGCAGGCATGATGGGTTATAGGTGGGTTAGGGTTAGGGCAGGTATGATGGGTTATAGGTGGGTTAGGGCAGGTATGATGGGTTATAGGTGGGTTAGGGCAGGCATGATGGGTTATAGGTGGGTTAGGGCAGGCATGATGGGTTATAGGTGGGTTAGGGTAAGCATGATGGGTTATAGGTGGGTTAGGGTTAGGGCAGGTATGATGGGTTATAGGTGGGTTAGGGCAGGTATGATGGGTTATAGGTGGGTTAGGGCAGGCATGATGGGTTATAGGTGGGTTAGGGCAGGCATGATGGGTTATAGGTGGGTTAGGGTAAGCATGATGGGTTATAGGTGGGTTAGGGTTAGGGCAGGTATGATGGGTTATAGGTGGGTTAGGGCAGGTATGATGGGTTATAGGTGGGTTAGGGCAGGCATGATGGGTTATAGGTGGGTTAGGGCAGGCATGATGGGTTATAGGTGGGTTAGGGCAGGCATGATGGGTTATAGGTGGGTTAGGGCAGGCATGATGGGTTATAGGTGGGTTGGGGTTAGGGCAGGCATGATGGGTTATAGGTGGGTTAGGGCAGGCATGATGGGTTATAGGTGGGTTAGGGCAGGCATGATGGGTTATAGGTGGGTTAGGGTTAGGGCAGGCATGATGGGTTATAGGTGAGTTAGGGTTAGGGCAGGCATGATGGGTTATAGGTGGGTTAGGGTTAGGGCAGGCATGATGGGTTATAGGTGGGTTAGGGCAGGCATGATGGGTTATAGGTGGGTTAGGGTTAGGGCAGGCATGATGGGTTATAGGTGGGTTAGGGTAGGTATGATGGGTTATAGGTGGGTTAGGGTTAGGGTAAGCATGATGGGTTATAGGTGGGTTAGGGTTAGGGCAGGCATGATGGGTTATAGGTGGGTTAGGGCAGGCATGATGGGTTATAGGTGGGTTAGGGCAAGCATGATGGGTTGTAGGTGGGTTAGGGTTAGGGCAGGCATGATGGGTTATAGGTGGGTTAGGGCAGGCATGATGTGTTATAGGTGGGTTAGGGTTAGGGCAGGCATGATGGGTTATAGGTGGGTTAGGGTTAGGGCAGGCATGATGGGTTATAGGTGAGTTAGGGTTAGGGCAGGCATGATGGGTTATAGGTGGGTTAGGGCAAGCATGATGGGTTATAGGTGGGTTAGGGTTAGGGTAAGCATGATGGGTGATAGGTGGGTTAGGGTTAGGGTAAGCATGATGGATTATAGGTGGGTTAGGGTTAGGACAAGCATGATGGGTTATAGGTGGGTTAGGGTTAGGGTAAGCATGATGGGTTATAGGTGGGTTAGGGTTAGGGTAAGCATGATGGGTTATAGGTGGGTTAGGGTTAGGGTAAGCATGATGGGTGATAAGTGGGTTAGGGTTAGGGCAGGCATGATGGGTTATAGGTGGGTTAGGGTTAGGGTAAGCATGATGGGTGATAAGTGGGTTAGGGTTAGGGTAAGCATGATGGGTTATAGGTGGGTTAGGGTTAGGGTAAGCATGATGGGTTATAGGTGGGTTAGGGTTAGGGTAAGCATGATGGGTTATAGGTGGGTTAGGGTTAGGGTAAGCATGATGGGTTATAGGTGGGTTAGGGTTAGGGTAAGCATGATGGGTTATAGGTGGGTTAGGGTTAGGGTAAGCATGATGGGTTATAGGTGGGTTAGGGTTAGGGTAAGCATGATGGGTTATAGGTGGGTTAGGGTTAGGGTAAGCATGATGGGTTATAGGTGGGTTAGGGTTAGGGTAAGCATGATGGGTTATAGGTGGGTTAGGGTTAGGGTAAGCATGATGGGTTATAGGTGGGTTAGGGTTAGGGTAAGCATGATGGGTAATAAGTGGGTTAGGGTTAGGGTAAGCATGATGGGTTATAGGTGGGTTAGGGTTAGGGCAGGCATGATGGAAATAGAGATGGAAAACAAACAGAAATAACAAAAAGGGGAAATTAGAAAATTAGACATGCACAGTCCCTATGGGACCCTATTCCCTATATAGTGCACTACTTTTAGAATAGGGTGCCATAGGGCTCTGGTCTAAAGTAGTGCACTATATAGGGAATAGGGTGCCATATAAGATGAAGGTTTGCCAAATTCGTAAACTGAAAACAAAGTCTTGATTACTTAATAACTATGTTTGTGTTGATACTGTAATACCAGTGTCTTACAGGGTTGATGTTAAAGCAACGTTCCTCCTTATATTCAATAATGTTACCTGTTGAGAAAACATATCTGCAACAATAACAGTTGTTCGTGTATCTGATATCTTTCGAACCAAAGCACTTCTCCTCCCCTCCACCTCCTCTCCATGCTGCAGTAACACATCCAGTCCTGTTGGAGGCGCTCCTCTCTCCTCCAGATCCATAACTCAGTCAGCAGAGAAATAGTTCCTCTTCACTCACCTCCTCTATGTCAGAGTTCTTCCTGGCCTTGTAGATGAACTCTCCGATGGCTACGAACACAGACAGGACGAGTCCGGCCGCCAGGACGATGAAGATACCACCAATGTTCTCCACGCCCAACGCGCTGGCTTCTTTGTTGTCCTCCTCGGGACAACCGTTCCCTCTCCACCATTTCTCCTTCATCATGTGGAGCTTCCCTTCTTCCTGCAGCTGCAGGATGGCGATGGTCACCTTGTCTCTGTAAGGGGAGCCTGGTGTATGACAGGAGAAGAGAGAAGGAAGTTGAGAGGAGGAGATAAGGCCCTCTATTATTCTGCACAAGGTTGCAGTCTTCAAACAGACGTTTTTTCAGTTCTACATATGGAAGAAGAAGAACAACAAGAAGAAGAACAACAACAACAAGAAGAACAACAACAAGAAGAAGAACAACAACAACAACAACAAGAACAACAACAAGAAGAAGAACAACAACAAGAAGAAGAACAACAGAAAAACAACAAGAAGAAGAACAACAACAAGAAGAAGAACAACAACAACAAGAAGAAGAACAACAACAACAAGAAGAACAACAGAAAAACAACAAGAAGAAGAACAACAACAACAAGAAGAACAACAAGAAGAACAACAACAACAAGAACAACAACAAGAAGAAGAACAAGAAGAAGAACAACAACAAGAAGAACAACAACAAGAAGAAGAAGAAGAAGAAGCAAGAAGCAGACAAGAAGAAGAACAACAAGAAGAAGAACAACAAGAAGAAGAACAACAACAACAAGAAGAAGAACAACAAGAAGAACCGAAGAAGCAACAACAAGAAGAAGAAGAACAACAACAAGAAGAAGAACAACAACAAGAAGAACGAAGAACAAGAACAAGAAGAAGAACAACAAGAAGAAGAACAACAAGAAGAACAACAAGAAGAAGAACAACAAGAACAACAAGAAGAACAACAAGAAGAACAACAACAAGAAGAAGAACAACAACAAGAAGAAGAACAACAAGAAGAAGAACAACAAGAAGAAGAACAAGAAGAAGAACAACAAGAAGAAGAACAAGAAGAAGAACAACAAGAAGAAGAAGAACAAGAAGAAGAACAACAAGAAGAAGAACAACAAGAAGAAGAACAACGAAGAAGAAGAACAACAAGAAGAAGAACAAGAAGAAGAACAACAAGAAGAAGAACAACAACAAGAAGAACAACAAGAAGAAGAAGAAGAACAACAACAAGCAAAAAGAAGAACAACAAGAAGAAGAAGAACAACAACAAGAAGAAGCAACAACAACAAGAAGAACAACAAGAAGAAGAACAACAACGAAGAAGAACAAGAAGAACAACAAGAACAAGAAGAAGAAGAACAACAACAACGAAGAAGAACAACAAGAAGAAGAACAACGAAGAACAACAAGCAACAAGAAGAAGAAGAACAACAACAACAAGAAGAACAACAAGAAGAAGAACAAGAAGAAGAACAACAACAACAAGAACAAGAAGAAGAACAACAACAAGAAGAACGAACAACAAGAAGAACAACAACAACAAGAAGAAGAAGAACAACAAGAAGAAGAACAAGAAGAAGAACAACAACAAGAAGAACAACAACAAGAAGAACAACAACAACAAGAAGAACAACAACAACAAGAAGAAGAACAACAACAAGAAGAACAACAACAAGAAGAAGAAGAACAACAACAAGAAGAAGAACAAGAAGAACAACAACAAGAAGAACAACAACAACAAAAAGAAGAACAACAAGAAGAACAACAACAAGAAGAAGAACAAGAAGAAGAACAACAACAAGAAGAACAACAACAACAACAAAAAGAAGAACAACAAGAAGAACAACAACAAGAAGAAGAACAAGAAGAAGAACAACAACAAGAAGAACAACAACAAGAAGAAGAACAACAACAAGAAGAACAACAACAACAAAAAGAAGAAGAACAACAACAAGAAGAAGAACAAGAAGAAGAACAAGAAGAAGAACAACAACAAGAAGAACAACAACAAGAAGAAGAAGAACAACAACAAGAAGAAGAACAAGAAGAACAACAACAAGAACAACAACAAGAAGAAGAACAACAACAACAACAACAAGAACAACAACAAGAAGAAGAACAACAACAAGAAGAAGAACAAGAAGAAGAACAACAACAAGAACAACAACAACAAGAAGAACAACAGAAAAACAACAAGAAGAAGAACAACAACAAGAAGAAGAACAACAAGAAGAACAACAAGAAGAACAACAACAAGAAGAACAACAAGAAGAAGAACAACAACAACAAGAACAACAAGAAGAACAACAACAAGAAGAAGAACAACAAGAAGAACAACAACAAGAAGAACAACAACAACAAGAACAACAAGAAGAACAACAAGAAGAACAACAAGAAGAACAACAAGAACAAGAAGAAGAACAAGAAGAAGAAGAACAACAAGAAGAAGAACAAGAAGAAGAAGTAGAAGACGACTCTTACCTATGGGAGTGCCCACTCCGTAGCCCTTGGAGTCTATGAGTCCTCCTATCTGCGTGAGGTTACAGTTCCTCTGACTGATGTACTCTATGCTGGTAGACTCCATCAGCATAGCGTAGTCTGTGGTCAGGACCCTGGTGATCCCCTCTCTGTTGTTCTTCACCAGAGCTGTGTTCTTCCTGCTGCTCATAAACGCCCACATCTTCTCATAGGTGGAGATCTTAGATTTCTAATGGACAACAACAACAACAAGCAAGAGGACAATTACATTTGAGTGTCTAGTTTGAGAAACAGACGGCTCACAAGTCCTCAACTGGCAGCTTCATTAAATAGTTAACGCAAAACACCAGTCTCAACGTCAACAGTGAAGAGGCGACTCCGGGGATGCTGGCGTTCTAGGTAGAGTTCCTCTGTCCAGTCTCTGTGTTCTTTTGCCCATCTTAATATTTTCTTCTTATTGGCCAGTCTGAGATATGGCTTTTTCTTTGCAACTCTGCCTAGAAGGCCAGCATCCCCGGAGTCGCCTCTTCACTGTTGACGTTGAGACTGGTGTTTTGCGTTAACTATTTAATGAAGCTGCCAGTTGAGGACTTGTGAGCCGTCTGTTTCTCAAACTAGACACTCTAATGTACTTGTCCTCTTGCTCAGTTGTGCACCGGGGCCTCCCAGTCCTTTCTATTCTGGTTAGAGCCAGTTTGAGCTGTTCTGTGAAGGGAGTAGTTCACAGCGTTGTACGAGATCTTTAGTTTCTTGGCAAATTCTCACATGGAATAGCCTTCATTTCTCAGAACAAGAATAGACTGATGAGTTTCAGAAGAAAGTTCTTTGTTTCTGGCCATTTTGAGCCTGTAATCGAACCCACAAATGCTGATGCTCCAGATACTCAACTAGTCTAAAGAAGGCCAGTTTTATTGCTTCTTTAATCAGAACAGTTTTCAGCTGTGCTAACATAATTGCAAAAGGGTTTTCTAATGATTAATTAGCCTTTTAAAATTATACACTTGGATTAGCTAACACAACATGCCATTGGAACACAGGAGTGATGGTTGCTGATAATGGGCCTCTGTGCGCCTATGTAGATATTCTATTAAAAATCAACCGTTTCCAGCTACAATAGTCATTTACAACATTAACAATGTCTTCACTGTATTTCTGATCAACTTGATGTTATTTTAATGGACAACATTTTTTATGCTTTTCTTTCAAAAACAAGGACATTTCTAAGTGACCCCAAACTGTTGAACGGTAGTGTGAGTCTATACAATGTGTATAAAACATTATTACTATGTATTGTTACCTGATAAAGAAACACTGAAGTTCTTGTGCCAGAAATATTAAATGACATGAAGACACAGATCCATCTGTTGCTTCTGTTCAGTTCATCTTTAGATAATAAACATCAAGCTTGTTGTGTCTGATAGTAACTCCCTCCCTCTCTGTCTGTGTCCTTCCCTCTCTGTCTGTGTCCTTCCCTCTCTGTCTGTGTCCTTCCCTCTCTGTCTGTGTCCTTCCCTCTCGGTCTGTGTCTTTCCCTCTCGGTCTGTGTCCTTCCCTCTCGGTCTGTGTCCTTCCCTCTCGGTCTGTGTCCTTCCCTCTCGGTCTGTGTCTTTCCCTCTCTGTCTGTGTCCATCCCTCTCTGTCTGTGTCCATCCCTCTCGGTCTGTGTCCTTCCCTCTCTGTCTGTGTCCTTCCCTCTCTGTCTGTGTCCCTCCCTCTCTGTCTGTGTCCTTCCCTCTCGGTCTGTGTCCTTCCCTCTCGGTCTGTGTCCTTCCCTCTCGGTCTGTGTCCTTCCCTCTCTGTCTGTGTCCTTCCCTCTCGGTCTGTGTCCTTCCCTCTCTGTCTGGGTCCTTCCCTCTCTGTCTGGGTCCTTCCCTCTCTGTCTGTGTCCTTCCCTTTCGGTCTGTGTCCTTCCCTCTCTGTCTGTGTCCTTCCCTCTCTGTCTGTGTCCTTCCCTCTCTGTCTGTGTCCTTCCCTCTCTGTCTGTGTCCTTCCCTCTCTGTCTGTGTCCTTCCCTCTCTGTCTGTGTCCTTCCCTCTCGGTCTGTGTCCTTCCCTCTCTGTCTGTGTCCTTCCCTCTCTGTCTGTGTCCTTCCCTCTCGGTCTGTGTCCTTCCCTCTCTGTCTGTGTCCTTCCCTCTCTGTCTGTGTCTTTCCCTCTCGGTCTGTGTCCTTCCCTCTCTGTCTGGGTCCTTCCCTCTCTGTCTGTGGCCCTCCCTCTCTGTCTGTGTCCTTCCCTCTCTGTCTGTGTCCTTCCCTCTCTGTCTGTGTCCCTCCCTCTCTGTCTGTGTCCTTCCCTCTCTGTCTGTGTTCTTCCATCTCTGTCTGTGTATGTCCTGTGTTTATATCTGTGTGTGTGTGTGTGTGTTTATGTGTGTGTGTTTGTGCATCTCCCTGTGAGAGGAAACAGGACAGCTGTGTGCTAAATCTCCCGATGTTTCAAATTTGTTGTGTCCTTCCACAGCCCTGTTCCCTCCCATCCATGGAGAAGTAATCAGACGCTGCAATCTGAGGGATAAAGCCCCACCCGGATCAACCACGCTGGGCCACACAACGCACTGCCACGGGGTGGAGAGTTGGAGGAACCTCACAGGTTATCTAACACTCACACACACATTGTACAGTACAATGACGCACACAAGGCTAAGCACAATGTTTTATGGGTCTTGCTATACAGAGTGGACAAAACATTAAGAACACTTGCTCTTTCCATGACATAGACTGACCAGGTGAATCCAGGTGAAAGATATGATCCCTTATTGATGTCACTTGCTAAATCCACTTCAAAATCAGTGTAGATGAAGGGGAGGAGACGGGTTAAAGAAGGATTTTTAAGCCTTGAGACGTATGTGTGCCATTGAGGGTGAATGGGCAAGACAAAAGACTTAAGTGCCTTTAAACAGGGGTATGGTAGAAGGTGCCAGGTGCACCGGGGGGGTGCTACTCAATATTAGGAAGGTGTTCTTAATGTTTTGTATACTCACTGTATACCGGGATAAGGTTGCTAGATCGAATCCCCGAGCTGACAAGGTAAAAATCTGTCGTTCTGCCTCCTGAACAAGGCAGTTAACCCACTGTTCCCCGGTGGGCCGTCATTGTAAATAAGAATTTGTTCTTAACTGACTTGCCTAGTTAAATAAAGATGAAATAAAGGTTAAATAAAATACTAATTAAAATAACTATAATGGCTATGTTGGATGAGGACATCGTGGAATAGGTCAAAGGTACCGAACTGTGAAAAATCATGTTTTTCATCAAATTGGATGATATTTGTATGAAACCAGTTTAAAGTATGAACAATGACTGTAGCTGATACATAGCTTTGATTATAAAGCTATTAGTCCCCTCTCTCCCTGTGTCAAACACTTGGATTCAGTCCAGTACACTTATCGTATGCTGTACATTCCCTGATGGCGAACCTTCTCAGGTGACTCAAGCTTGACTCATTCTACTACAGAAGTGTATCAGTCAACTGTATTCTGTAATTAGCTACAAAAACAATAGAATTTAAAATTGTGTATTTCTGCTGTTTGTCTGATTATCCACCAGTCCATGATTAGCTCTGTTGACCATGAGAGCATTTGGCAGAGAAAAAAAAAAAAACGGGTTGAGACTCAGAATGACACGTGACTCATTGTTTACCTCGTTACCTGGCAACCACCACAATGATCTTTCAAAGAGCTGTCAGTCAAAACGACTTCATGAATATAAACTCTCCGCCCACTCAGCCTGTTCTTTCAGGCTTCCCGATAGTTAATTAAGAGAGATGAGAGAAAAGTGTTACAATTTCTTAAAAAATTGAGCATTTTAATAGCGTACAAATATTATGGGTGATGTTTTGGTTTCATTCAAATTGATATTTTTTTACTTGGGAAATAGGACGACTGTGCGGGACAGATGTTAAATATGAGAACACAGTAGGGTAGAGTTGGGTTAGGGTAGAAACTACAGAGAGATGCAGAGATGGGGCCTTTAATCTAATTTAAACATCAGCTGTCAGAGCAGCATACCGATCACTGTACCTGTACACAGCCCATCTGTAAATAGCACACCCAACTACTTCATCCCCATATTGTTTTTTTTGTTTTGTTTTTTTTGCACCCCAGTATCTCTAATTGCACATTCATCTTCTGCACATCTATCACTCCAGTGTTAATGCTAAATTGTAATTATTTCGCCACTATGGCCTATTTATTGCCTAACCTTACTACATTTGCACACACTGTACATAGATTTTTCTACTGTATTATTGACTGTAAGTTTGTTTTACTCCATGTGTAACTCTGTGTTGTTTTGTGTCGCACTGCTTTGCTTTATCTTGGTCAGGTCGCAGTTGTAAATGAAAACTTGTTCTCAACTGACCTACCTGATTAAATAAAGGTGAAATTAAATAAATAAATGTTAAAAAATCAAAAGGGATCTGGAAATATTATTGGTAAACTAACAGAAGGAGACTGATCACACAGTGTGAATTAATACACTGCTCTATGCGTGTGGTCAGTATATATCACTCTAAATCTCTGGTTAAAACTAAAGTTTCTTCATAAACAGCTAAAGAAATGTAACAAGAGGAAAAATGTCAGCCTCTCTTTCTCACCTTGGAGAAGGTCATGGTGAAGCCCTTCCTGACTACGGGTCTGTTTAGCCAGCGGAGTCTATTGGAGCGTCCACTCTCTCCACACAAACACACTTACAGCACCCCCCCCCTCCGTTACACACACACACACACACACACACACACACACACACACACACACACACACACACACACACACACACACACACACACACACACACACAACACTCACCTTGAAGAAGGTCATGGTAGACCCGTCCCTGACTGATCCGTATTCTATACGGGTCTGTTTAGCCAGGTCGTCAGCGGAGTCGATCGGAGCGTCCATCCTCTCCACGGTGAGGAAGGCAGCCAGGTTGGCCGTGTAAGAGGAGATGATGATCAGGGTGAAGAACCACCAGATACCTCCTACTATACGGGTGGAGTAGGCCTTAGGCATCAACTCTGACCCTGAGTAGAGACAGCAGGCAGGGGGGAGATGGTTATAGGTACAGAGGGAGGGAAGGAGAGGGAGAGAGGGAGGGAGGGAAGGAAAGGGAGAGAGGGAGGGAAGAGAAGGAGAGAGAGGGAGGGAAGGAAAGGGAGAGAGGGAGGGAAGAGAAGGAGAGAGAGGGAGGGAAGGAAAGGGAGAGAGGGAGGGAGGGAAGAGAAGGAGAGAGAGGGAGATGGATAGGGAGGGAAGGACAGAGAGAGAGAGGGAGGGAGATGGATAGGGAGGGAAGGACAGAGAGAGAGAGGGAGGGAAGAAGAGGGAGCGAAAGAGAGAGAGAGAGAGAGGGAAGAAGAGGGAGAGAGGGGGAGGGCGAGAGAGAGGGAGAGAGGGAGAGAGAGGGAAGAGAGAGAGAGAGGGAGAGAGAAGGAGAGAGGGAGAGAGAAGGAGAGAGAGAGGGAGAAAGAGAGAGAGAGAGAGAGAGAGAGAAAGAGAAAAGACAACAAAAGAGAGAGCGACCATATGCAGGGAAGCTAGGTACAAACACACACACACACACACAAATACCAGGGTTGTGCTCAATTCAAAATTTAATTGAGAATGCAATTTGAATGAAAGGAAATGGATTTCAATTCAATGAAATTCAAACGCCTCTTCTATTGTATTTTAGGTGTAGTCTATACAAATATACAGTACATCTTGTACATGAAAACATCAAACATGTTATTATATACATACTGCACATTGGTATCTGGAAGTGTGACCTGTCAGATTCAATAAACTCTATGACTATGGAATTCCTTTTGAATTGCACCAGAGAGGAAGCGGAAAAGAGATGCATTTGCTGGAATAGAAGTTTACTGATCAGTAGGACAGGTAAAATCCTAGCAACTTTTGAGAAAAAAAGACTTTATATTGGAGTTGTCTGGAGATGGCTATGCATATTCATGACATGAGGCTAGCAGCATAGCATCTCTCTCCATTGAATACAGGCGGTTGACTTCAACGTTCAAAGATGTATCCACCAATCCAAAGACAGGATAGGCGGGGAGCTAGACAGTCCGCCATGTCGATTTGTGGACGACTCCCATTGTTAGTGTGGAGAGGCAAGTATCTTGTCAGTATATCCATAATCTTCGATTGCACTGAATTGAATTATATTTCCTGTCACTCGAACATTACATCCTGTGGGGTGTGGCCAATTACATTTTTATTGAATGGGAGTCAATTCCAAAATTCTGAATTAAGCACAACTCACTCTCACACACTCTCTCTCACACACACACACACACACACACACACACACAGCAGCTCGTAAAAAACGTGTTGACTCTCAAACCCACTTCTATAAAGACGTGAGTTTTAATCATATACAGTGAGAGTGAGCTCCAAAAATGTTGGGACAGTGACACGATTTGAAATGATACAATGACTATGAGGTTAAAGTACAGACTGTCAGCTTTAATGTGAGGTTATTCTCATCAAAATTAAAGCACTTTTTTGTACATATATTGGGTCAAATTCTCTTATATGTGTATTATAGTAATCAAAAGTTACAGTTGAAGTCGTAAGTTGACATACACCTTAACCAAATGCATTTAAACTCAGTTTTTCACAATTCCTGACATTTCATCCTAGTAAAAATGCCCTGTCTTTGGTCAGTTAGGATCACCACTTTATTTTAAGAATGTGAAATGTCAGAATAATAGTAGAGAGAATGATTTATTTCAACTTTTATTTCTTACATCACATTCCCAGTGGGTCAGAAGTTTACATACACTCAATTAGTATTTGGTAGCACTGCTTTTAAATTGTTTAACTTGTTTCTAACATTTTGGGTAGCCTTCCACAAGCTTCCCACAATAAGTTGGGTGAATTTTGGCCCATTCCTCCTGATAGAGCTGGTGTAACTGAGTCAGGTTTGTAGGCCTCCTTGCACACGCTTTTTCAGTTCTGCTTGGGGTCATTGACCATTTGGAAGACCCATTTGTGACCAAGCTTTAACTTCCTGACTGATGTCTTGAGATGTTGCTTCAATATATCCACATAATTTTCCTGCCTCATGATGTCATCTATTTTGTGAAGTGCACCAGTCCCTCCTGCAGCAAAGCACCCCTACAACATGATGCTGCCACCCCCGTGCTTCACGGTTGGGATGGTGTTCTTCGGCTTGCAAGCCTTCCCCCCCTTTTCCTGCAAACATAACGATGGTCTTTATGGCCAAACAGTTTCATCAGACCAGAGGACATTTCTCCAAAAAGTACTATCTTTGTCCCCATGTCTAGTTGCAAACCGTAGTCTGGCTTTTTTATGGCGGTTTTGGAGCAGTGGCTTCTTCTTTGCTGAGCGGCCTTTCAGGTTATGTCGATATAGGACTCATTTTACTGTGGATATAGATACTTTTGTACCTGTTTCCTCCAGCATCTTCACAAGGTCCTTTGCTGTTGTTCTGGGATTGATTTGCACTTTTCGCACCAAAGTACGTTCATCTCTAGGAGACAGAACGTGTCTCCTTCCTGAGTGGTATGACGGCTGTGTGGTCCCATGGTGTTTATACTTGCGTACTACTGTTTCTATAGATGAACGTGGTACCTTCAGGCTTTTGGAAATTGCTCCCAAGGATGAACCAGACTTGTGGAGGTCTACAATTGTTTTTCTGAGGTCTTGGTTGATTTCTTTTGATTTTCCCATGTTGTTAAGCAAAGAGGCACTGCGTTTGAAGGTAGGCCTTGAAATACATCCACAGGTACACCTCCAATTGACTCAAATGATGTCAATTAGCCTATCAGAAGCTTCTAAAACCATGACATCATTTTCTGGAATTTTCCAAGCTGTTAAAGGCACAGTCAACTTAGTGTATGTAAACTTCTGACCCACTGGAATTGCGATACAGTGAATTATAAGTGAAATAATCTAACTGTAAACAAGTGTTGAAAAAATGACTCGTGTCATGCACAAAGTAGATGTCCTAACCGACTTGTCAAAACTATAGTTTGTTAAAACAAGACATTTGTGGAGTGGTTGAATAATGAGTTTTAATGACTCCAACCAAAGTGTATGTAAACTTCTGACTTCAACGTTTAGTATTTGGTCCCATATTCCTAGCCTGCAATGACTACATCAAGCTGGTGACTCTATAAACTGGTTGGATGCATCTGCTGTTTGTTTTGGTTGTGTTTCAGATTATTCTGTGTCCAATAGAAATTTATGGTAAATAATGTATTTTGGATAGAATATGTTTCTAAACACTTTTACACTAATGTGGACGCTAACATTATTAATGATCATGAATGAATGATGAGTAAGAACATTTGACGCACACACATCATTCCCCCAAGACATGCTAACCTCTCACCATTACAATAACAGGGGAGATTAGCATTTTATATCATACCACCAAGACATGCTAACCTCTCACCATTACAATAACAGGGGAGGTTAGCATTGTATATCATACCCCCAAGACATGCTAACCTCTCACCATTACAATAACAGGGGAGGTTAGCATTTTATATCATACCACCAAGACATGCTAACCTCTCACCATTACAATAACAGGGGAGGTTAGCATTGTATATCATACCCCCAAGACATGCTAACCTCTCACCATTACAATAACAGGGGAGGTTAGCATTTTATATCATTCCCCCAAGACATGCTAACCTCTCACCATTACAATAACAGGGGAGGTTAGCATTGTATATCATACCCCCAAGACATGCTAACCTCTCACCATTACAATAACAGGGGAGGTTAGCATTGTATATCATACCCCCCAAGACATGCTAACCTCTCACCATTACAATAACAGGGGAGGTTAGCATTTTATATCATACCCCCAAGACATGCTAACCTCTCACCATTACAATAACAGGGGAGGTTAGCATTTTATATCATTCCCCCAAGACATGCTAACCTCTCACCATTACAATAACAGGGGAGGTTAGCATTTTATATCATACCACCAAGACATGCTAACCTCTCACCATTACAATAACAGGGGAGGTTAGCATTTTATATCATAACCCCAAGACATGCTAACCTCTCACCATTACAATAACAGGGGAGGTTAGCATTTTATATCATACCACCAAGACATGCTAACCTCTCACCATTACAATAACAGGGGAGGTTAGCATTTTATATTATACCACCAAGACATGCTAACCTCTCACCATCACAATAACAGGGGAGGTTAGCATTTTATATCATACCCCCAAGACATGCTAACCTCTCACCATTACAATAACAGGGGAGGTTAGCATTTTATATCATAACCCCAAGACATGCTAACCTCTCACCATTACAATAAAAGGAGAGGTTAGCATTTTATATTATACCACCAAGACATGCTAACCTCTCACCATCACAATAACAGGGGAGGTTAGCATTTTATATCATACCCCCAAGACATGCTAACCTCTCACCATTACAATAACAGGGGAGGTTAGCATTTTATATCATAACCCCAAGACATGCTAACCTCTCACCATTAAAATAAAAGGAGAGGTTAGCATTTTTGGGGGGGGAGGGGGGGGGAGGGGTTATGATATTTGTGCATCTGTAGCATCATTATTCACAAATAAAGTGTTTAGAAACATATTCTATTCTTATTTACAATAACTGACTCCAAAATGACACAATACATGATTTACTATTCATTTCTATTGGGCACAAAATAATCTGAAACACAACCAAAACAAACAGCAGATGCATTTAACAGTTTGTAGAGTCACCAGCTTGATGTAGTCGTTGTGTGCTAGGAATATGGAACCAAATACTACACTTTTAACTACTTTAATACACATAAGTGAATTTGACCCATTACTTTTGGCCCCCTAAAATGGGGGGGGGACTATATACAAAAAGTGCTGTTCACCTGATATGGTTGAAAATACCTTCACATTAAAGCTGTCAGTCTGTACTTTAACCTCCATAGTCATTGTAATATTTCAAATCCAAAGTGCTGGAGTACAGAACCAAAAGAACAACAACAAATGTTTCATCGCCCCAATACTGTTGGAGTTTACTGTAGTCTAGTAGTGATGGAAGGTGAACTGAGGAGCTGCAAGGGGTCTGAGTGATATAGACTGAATGTCAACCACTGCACTGTGTGTGTGTGTGTGTGCGTGCGTGCGTGCGTGCGTGCGTGCGTGCGTGCGTGCGTGCGTGCGTGCGTGCGTGCGTGCGTGCGTGTGTGTGTGTGTGTGTGTGTGTGTGAGAAATAGAGAGAGAGAGGGAGAGAAATAGAGAGAGAGAGACAGAGATACTGTCTAAGAATAGTAAACAAACAATTTTGTTAGTCCCCACAAGGTCAAATGCTATTTCTAAGGGTTTAAAGTTAAGGTTAGGAGCTAGGGGTTAGGAGCTAGGGGTTAGGAGCTAGGGGTTAGGAGCTAGGGTTAGGAGCTAGGGGTTAGGAGCTAGGGGTTAGGAGCTAGGGTTTAGGAGCTAGGGTTAGGAGCTAGGGTTTTTTGGGTTAAGGTTAGGGAAAATAGGATGTTGAATGGGACTGAATTGTGTCTCCCCACAAGGTTACTTGTGTGTGTGTGTGTGTGTGTGTGTGTGTGTGTGTGTGTGTGTGTGTGTGTGTGTATGTGTGTGTGTGTGTGTGTGTGTGTGTGTGAGAGACAGAGAGAGATGAGGAGAGGAGGAGGAGAGGGACTCCGAGGGCTGTGATAGATCACATTAATATAAAGCTGTCAAAGAGGGCTGAGCAGCAACGTTTATCTCTGCTTACGGAGGTGTGTGTGTGTGTGTGTGTGTGTGTGTGTGTGTGTGTGTGTGTGTGTGTGTGTGTGTGTGTGTGTGTGTGTGTGTGTGTGTGTGTGGAGCTGAGCTGAGCAGCAACGTTTATCTCTGCTTACGGAGGTGTGTGTGTGTGTGTGTGTGTGTGTGTGTGTGTGTGTGTGTGTGTGTGTGTGTGTGTGTGTGTGTGTGTGTGTGTGTGTGTGTGTGTGTGTGTGTGTGTGTGTGTGTGTGTGTGTGTGTGGAGCTGAGCAGCAACGTTTATCTCTGCTTACGGAGGTGTGTGTGTGTGTGTGTGTGTGTGTGTGTGGAGCTGAGCAGCAACGTTTATCTCTGCTTACGGAGGTGTGTGACTTCTCTTCTACCAACCTCTCTCTGTACAACTCAGTCTATACCTCACTAGTCTAATAACAGGTGCTCTTTGTCATGTTTAGAGAATCATCAGTCTATACCTCACTAGTCTAATAACAGGTGCTCTTTATCATCTGGCTCCACTGTCTTCTAGTTAAGTCATGTGCATGTTGAAGAGACTGTGAGAATAGCAACCATAAAAACTGTAAAAAGTAGATATTGCGCAAGAGAGGTTTATCAATTCCATGACAGTTGTTTCTGTTCCATAGTGAAACCTCACACAGAGACCGAGACAGAGAGAGAGAGAATGATAGAGGTCAGGGAGACAGAGACAGATGGCAAGAGAGATAAATACACAGAGACCACAACAAAACAACAAGGGGAAAACACAACAACAAACCACAAACACAAACAAAAAAGGTTACCATGTCTCTAAAACATTACCTCAGGGTGGTTACCATGTCTCCAAAACATTACCTCAGGGTGGTTACCATGTCTCTAAACCATTACCTCAGGGTTACCATGTCTCCAGAACATTACCTCAGAGTTACCATGTCTCCAGAACATTACCTCAGGGTGGTTACCATGTCTCCAAAACATTACCTCAGGGTTACCATGTCTCCAAAACATTACCTCAGGGTTACCATGTCTCCAGAACATTACCTCAGGGTTACCATGTCTCCAGAACATTACCTCAGGGTGGTTACCATGTCTCCAAAACATTACCTCAGGGTGGTTACCATGTCTCCAGAACATTACCTCAGGGTTACCATGTCTCCAGAACATTACCTCAGGGTGGTTACCATGTCTCTAAAACATTCCCTCAGGATTACCATGTCTCTAAACCATTACCTCAGGGTTACCATGTCTCCAGAACATTACCTCAGGGTTACCATGTCTCTAAACCATCACCTCAGGGTTACCATGTCTCCAGAACATTACCTCAGGGTTACCATGTCTCTAAAACATTACCTCAGGGTTACCATGTCTCCAGAACATGACCTCAGGGTTACCATGTCTCTAAACCATTACCTCAGGGTTACAATGTCTCTAAACCATTACCTCAGGGTTACCATGTCTCTAAAACATTACCTCAGGGTTACCATGTCTCTAAAGCATTACCTCAGGGTTACCATGTCTCTAAAGCATTACCTCAGGGTGGTTACCATGTCTCTAAAACATTACCTCAGAGTTACCATGTCTCTAGAACATTACCTCAGGGTGGTTACCATGTCTCTAAAACATTACCTCAGGGTTACCATGTCTCCAGAACATTACCTCAGGGTTACCATGTCTCTAAAACATTACCTCAGGGTTACCATGTCTCCAGAGCATTACCTCAGGGTGGTTACCATGTCTCTAAAACATTACCTCAGGGTTACCATGTCTCTAAAACATTACCTCAGGGTTACCATGTCTCTAAACCATTACCTCAGGGTGGTTACCATGTCTCTAAAGCATTACCTCAGGGTGGTTACCATGTCTCTAAACCATTACCTCAGGGTTACCATGTCTCTAAAGCATTACCTCAGGGTGGTTACCATGTCTCTAAAACATTACCTCAGAGTTACCATGTCTCTAAAACATTACCTCAGGGTTACCATGTCTCTAAACCATTACCTCAGGGTTACCATGTCTCCAGAACATTACCTCAGGGTTACCATGTCTCCAGAATATTTGTACAATTCTTTAAACATTTAACCCTTTATGGAGCTTTCAGAATAAAAGTCCTGAATAGTGTATTTCAGAGAGGAGTCTGGTGGGGTTTACTGCCATGTATCCAAGGCAGAGGTACTATCACACACCATCCCACAGACCGCTAGAGGCCACCGTAAACTCCACACTTTACACTGGTACACAAAGCTAGGTGGCATACACACGGACGGACACACAGACAGAGAATCAGACATGCATACATTCACAAACACACACACACACACACCTAGCATATACTGTAAAACCTGCTAGAGCCTTGTTGAGGTTAAGGGATTGGGTTGAGGGATGAAACAGGAGGCTGTAATGGAGGTTTGAGGGATAAAGCAGGAGGCTGTAATGAAGGGATGAGGGATGAAACAGGAGGCTGTAATGGAGGGATGAAACAGGAGGCTGTAATGGAGGGTTGAGGGTTGAAACAGGAGGCTGTAATGGAGGGATGAAACAGGAGGCTGTAATGGAGGGTTGAGGGATGAAACAGGAGGCTGTAATGGAGGGTTGAGGGATGAAACAGGAGGCTGTAATGGAGGGTTGAGGGATGAAACAGGAGGCTGTAATGGAGGGTTGAGGGTTGAAACAGGAGGCTGTAATGGAGGGTTGAGGGATGAAACAGGAGGCTGTAATGGAGGGTTGAGGGATGAAACAGGAGGCTGTAATGGAGGGTTGAGGGTTGAAACAGGAGGCTGTAATGGAGGGTTGAGGGTTGAAACAGGAGGCTGTAATGGAGGGTTGAGGGATGAAACAGGAGGCTGTAATGGAGGTTTGAGGGATGAAACAGGAGGCTGTAATGGAGGGATGAGGGATGAAACAGGAGGCTGTAATGGAGGGTTGAGGGATGAAACATGAGGCTGTAATGGAGGGTTGAGGGATGAAACAGGAGGCTGTAATGGAGGGATGAAACAGGAAGCTGTAATGGAGGATTGAGGGATGAAACAGGAGGCTGTAATGGAGGGTTGAGGGATGAAACAGGAGGCTGTAATGGAGGGTTGAGGGATAAAGCAGGAGGCTGTAATGAAGGGATGAGGGATGAAACAGGAGGCTGTAATGGAGGGATGAAACAAGAAGCTGTAATGGAGGATTGAGGGATGAAACAGGAGGCTGTAATGGAGGGGTGCTACAATTCTGCATAGTGCATTTTTAATTCCTGGGATAAATAAATAGAAAAACAATACATAAAAGCACAAGTAAAACATCTTAATGGCTAATAATTATTTATAGATTTAGTTATGTTTAGATTATTTATAGATTTAGTTATATTTAGATTATTTATAGATTTAGTTATGTTTAGATTATTTATAGATTTAGTTATGTTTAGATTATTTATAGATTTAGATGTATAGATTATTTATAGATTTAGATGTATAAATTATTTATAGATTTAGATGTATAGATTTAGTTATATTTATATTTATAGATTTAGTTATGTTTAGATTATGTATTAATTTAGTTATATTTAGATTATTTATAGATTTAGTCATGTTTAGATTATTTATAGATTTAGTTATGTTTAGATTATGTATTAATTTAGTTATGTTTAGATTATGTATAGTTTTAGTTATGTTTAGATTATTTATAGTTTTAGTTATGTTTAGATTATGTATTAATTTAGTTATGTTTAGATTATTTATAGTTTTAGTTATGTTTAGATTATTTATAGATTTAGTTATGTTTAGATTATTTATAGATGTAGTTATGTTTAGATTATTTATAGATTTAGTTATGTTTAGATTATTTATAGATTTAGTTATGTTTAGATTATTTATAGTTTTATAGTTTTAGTTATGTTTAGATTATTTATAGATTTATAGATTTAGTTATGTTTAGATTATTTATAGATGTAGTTATGTTTAGATTATTTATAGATTTAGTTATGTTTAGATTATTTATAGATTTAGTTATGTTTAGATTATTTATAGATTTAGTTATGTTTAGATTATTTATAGATTTATAGATTTAGTTATGTTTAGATTATTTATAGCTTTATAGATTTAGTTATGTTTAGATTATTTATAGCTTTATAGATTTAGTTATGTTTAGATTATTTATAGATTTAGTTATGTTTAGATTATTTATAGTTTTATAGATTTAGTTATGTTTAGATTATTTATAGTTTTATAGATTTTGTTATGTTTAGATTATTTATAGATTTAGTTATGTTTAGATTATTTATAGATTTAGTTATGTTTAGATTATTTATAGATTTAGTTATGTTTAGATTATTTATAGATTTAGTTATGTTTAGATTATTTATAGATTTAGTTATGTTTAGATTATTTATAGATTTTGTTATGTTTAGATTATTTATAGATTTAGTTATGTTTAGATTATTTATAGATTTAGTTATGTTTAGATTATTTATAGATTTAGTTATGTTTAGATTATTTATAGATTTAGTTATGTTTAGATTATTTATAGATTTAGTTATGTTTAGATTATTCATTGACTAAATGATGATGTTATTCAGATGTTGGTTTGGTTGAAAGCAGGGGGGGGGGGGTGTTATATTACTATAGCTGTAGGTGTCACTGAAAGGTTACTAAAGGTCACTGAAAGGTTACTAAAGGTCACTAAAAGGTTACTAAAAGGTTAAGGCTCAGTTCAGGGTTTACAGTATCAGTAGGGTTTTTACTGTAGAAACAGGAGTTTACCGGCCCACAGTACCGACCACAGGACCGGCTCAGTGGCCCCATGACCCAGTATCTATTAACCTAGTGGTCCCAGCAGCCTCTAGGATGGGCGTTAACGTTGACCTGTAACCTAAATACCTTGCTGCATGAGAGCTCCCACTCCAAACCAGAAACTATTGAGTAAGGTGAAATTATTCTCTAGCAACTCTGACGAGGGGTTGCAGGGGTGAGGGTTGTACCACTCATAGGGAGTAAATCTTGGGGGAGGAGGGAGAGGAGAGAGGGGAGGGGGAGAGAAGGGGGAGGGAGAGGGGATAGAGGGGGAGGGAGAGGGGATAGAGGGGGAGAGAAGGGGGAGGGAGAGGAGAGAGGGGAGGGAGGGGGAGAGAAGGGGGAGGGAGAGGGGATAGAGGGGGAGAAAAGGGGGAGGGAGAGGGGAGAGAAGGGGGAGGGAGAGGGTATAGAGGGGGAGAGAAGGGGGAGGGAGAGGAGAGAGGGGAGGGAGGGGGAGAGAAGGGGGAGGGAGAGGGGATAGAGGGGGAGAAAAGGGGGAGGGAGAGGAGAGAGGGGAGGGAGGGAGGGAGGGAGGGGGAGAGAAGGGGGAGGGAGAGGGTATAGAGGGGGAGAGAAGGGGGAGGGAGAGGGGATAGAGGGGGAGGGAGAGGGGATAGAGGGGGAGGGAGAGGGGATAGAGGGGGAGAGAAGGGGGAGGGAGAGGAGAGAGGGGAGGGAGGGGGAGAGAAGGGGGAGGGAGAGGGTATAGAGGGGGAGAGAAGGGGGAGGGAGAGGAGAGAGGGGAGGGAGGGAGGGAGGGAGGGGGAGAGAAGGGGGAGGGAGAGGGCATAGAGGGGGAGAGAAGGGGGAGGGAGAGGGGATAGAGGGGGAGAGAAGGGGGAGAGAGAGAGAGAGAGAGGAGAGAGAGAGAGAGAGAGAGAGAGAGAGAGAGAGAGAGAGAGAGAGAGAGAGAGAGAGAGAGAGAAACACAGCACATAGTGAATACTGTACTTTAGTTACAATCAACAACATGAACCACAGTTAAAGACTGAACTGAAATCAATTAACAATGCTACAATTAAATCGAATAGCCTCGTTCTCCTTTTCAACAACCTCAACACATATCCGGGACCACAAAATGCTAATTAAGGACGCATCCCAAATGGCACCATATTCCCTGGCCGAGATCCCCTCTCTGCCCTGCTCAAAAGTAGTGTACTATATAGGGAATAGGGCCCTGCTCAAAAGCAGTGTGCACTATATCGTCCAAGGAATAGGATGCCATTTGGGATGCGAAACTTAATTAGCATTTTTAACAACCAAAACCAATGTCTGTTCCCCGTGGGATCTCTCCATGCCAACTGCTGGCAGCTGCCCAGACATTTTAAACACCCATCTACTGGAGGATAGGATGGATCACACAGTCCTATCTACTGGAGGATAGGATGGATCACACAGTCCTATCTCCTGGAGGATTGGATGGATCACACAGTCCTATCTACTGGAGGATAGGATGGATCACACAGTCCTATTTACTGGAGGATAGGATGGATCACACAGTCCTATCTACTGGAGGATAGGATGGATCACACAGTCCTATTTACTGGAGGATAGGATGGATCACACAGTCCTATCTACTGGAGGATAGGATGGATCACACAGTCCTATCTACTGGAGGATAGGATGGATCACACAGTCCTATCTACTGGAGGATTGGATGGATCACACAGTCCTATCTACTGGAGGATTGGATCACACAGTCCCATCTACTGGAGGATAGGATGGATCACACAGTCCTATCTACTGGAGGATTGGATGGATCACACAGTCCCATCTACTGGAGGATAGGATGGATCACACAGTCCTATTTACTGGAGGATAGGATGGATCACACAGTCCTGTCTACTGGAGGATAGGATGGATCACACAGTCCTATCTACTGGAGGATAAGGATCACACAGACCTATCTACTGGAGGATTGGATGGATCACACAGTCCTATTTACTGGAGGATTGGATGGATCACAGAGTCCCATCTACTGGAGGATAGGATGGATCACACAGTCCTATCTACTGGAGGATTGAATGGATCACACAGTCCTATCTACTGGAGGATTGGATGGATCACACAGTCCTATCTACTGGAGGATTGGATCACACAGTCCAATTTACTGGAGGATTGGATGGATCACAGAGTCCCATCTACTGGAGGATAGGATGGATCACACAGTCCTATTTACTGGAGGATTGGATGGATCACAGAGTCCCATCTACTGGAGGATAGGATGGATCACACAGTCCCATCTACTGGAGGATTGGATGGATCACACAGTCCTATCTACTGGAGGATAGGATGGATCACACAGTCCCATCTACTGGAGGATTGGATGGATCACACAGTCCTATCTACTGGAGGATTGGATGGATCACACAGTCCCATCTACTGGAGGATGGTGGATCACACAGTCCCATCTACTGGAGGATTGGATGGATCACACAGTCCTATCTACTGGAGGATTGGATGGATCACACAGTCCTATCTACTGGAGGATTGGATGGATCACACAGTCCTATCTACTGGAGGATTGGATGGATCACACAGTCCTATCTACTGGAGGATAGGATGGATCACACAGTCCTATCTACTGGAGGATAGGATGGATCACACAGTCCTATCTACTGGAGGATTGGATGGATCACACAGTCCCATCTACTGGAGGATGGTGGATCACACAGTCCCATCTACTGGAGGATTGGATGGATCACACAGTCCTATCTACTGGAGGATTGGATGGATCACACAGTCCTATCTACTGGAGGATTGGATGGATCACACAGACTGTCGGGCTGTTGAAGTCTGAAAAGCTTTGGTTTTGGGGTTGATCCCTTAACTAGCAATGACAATTGCTGAATCCCTAACTAACCCCTACATGCTAGCAGCACCCTACACCCTAAACCCTACACCCCTAAACCCTTTACCCTGACCCCTTACCTGGCGATGACAAACAGGACACAGCTCACTCCGGTGCAGGCCAGTAGAACATACATCCAGATGTCAGGAGACAGTGGGTTGAGGAAGGAGAACACTCCGGGGTTGGTGCCATTGGGTTTCCTGTACAGGATACTGATTCCCAAGGTCATGAAGGGCTTAGAGAAGTCTATCACCTTCTCTCTCACATATGTGATGGTCAGAGGGGCTACAGCGAGGTCAGCTATCTGAGAGGAGGAGGAAGGGGTGATGGTCAGAGAGGTTATAGCGAGGTCAGCTATCTGAGAGGAGGGGGAAGGGGTGATGGTCAGAGAGGTTATAGCGAGGTCAGCTATCTGAGAGGAGGAGGAAGGGGTGATGGTCAGAGAGGTTACAGCGAGGTCAGCTATCTGAGAGGAGGAGGAAGGGGTGATGGTCAGAGAGGTTACAGCGAGGTCAGCTATCTGAGAGGAGGGGGGAAGGGGTGATGGTCAGAGAGGTTACAGCGAGGTCAGCTATCTGAGAGGAGGGGGGAAGGGGTGATGGTCAGAGAGGTTACAGCGAGGGCAGCTATCTGAGAGGAAGGGGGAGGGGTGATGGTCAGAGAGGTTACAGTGAGGTCAGCTATCTGAGAGGAGGAGGAAGGGGTGATGGTCAGAGAGGTTACAGCGAGGGCAGCTATCTGAGAGGAAGGGAAAGGGGTGATGGTCAGAGAGGTTACAGCGAGGTCAGCTATCTGAGAGGAAGGGGAAGGGGTGATGGTCAGAGAGGTTACAGCGAGGTCAGCTATCTGAGAGGAGGGGGAAAGGGGTGATGGTCAGAGAGGTTATAGCGAGGTCAGCTATCTGAGAGGAAGGGGAAGGGGTGATGGTCAGAGAGGTTATAGCGAGGTCAGCTATCTGAGAGGAGGGGGGAAGGGGTGATGGTCAGAGAGGTTACAGCAGGTCAGCTATCTGAGAGGAAGGGGAAGGGGTGATGGTCAGAGAGGTTACAGCGAGGTCAGCTATCTGAGAGGAAGGGGAAGGGGTGATGGTCAGAGAGGTTATAGCGAGGGCAGCTATCTGAGAGGAAGGGGAAGGGGTGATGGTCAGAGAGGTTATAGCGAGGTCAGCTATCTGAGAGGAGGAGGAAGGGGTGATGGTCAGAGAGGTTACAGCAAGGTCAGCTATCTGAGAGGAGGGGGGAAGGGGTGATGGTCAGAGAGGTTACAGCGAGGTCAGCTATCTGAGAGGAAGGGGAAGGGGTGATGGTCAGAGAGGTTACAGCGAGGTCAGCTATCTGAGAGGAGGGGGTGACATTTATTTTAATTACATTTTAATTTCACCTCAGTTTAGGTTGGCCTTGGAATCAACTACTTCTAGATCTAAGAGTGGGTGACATCACTTCCACGATGGATTCCTCTAGAGTGATGGATTCCTCTAGAGTGATGGATTCTACTAGAGTGATGGATTCCACTAGAGTGATGGATTCTACCAGAGTGATGGATTCTACTAGAGTGATGGATTCCTCTAGAGTGATGGATTCCTCTAGAGTGATGGATTCCTCTAGAGTGATGGATTCTACTAGAGTGATGGATTCCACTAGAGTGATGGATTCTACTAGAGTGATGGATTCCACTAGAGTGATGGATTCCTCTAGAGTGATGGATTCCTCTAGAGTGATGGATTCTACCAGAGTGATGGATTCTACTAGAGTGATGGATTCCACTAGAGTGATGGATTCCACTAGAGTGATGGATTCTACCAGAGTGATGGATTCTACTAGAGTGATGGATTCCTCTAGAGTGATGGATTCTACCAGAGTGATGGATTCCACTAGAGTGATGGATTCTACCAGAGTGATGGATTCCTCTAGAGTGATGGATTCCTCTAGAGTGATGGATTCCTCTAGAGTGATGGATTCTACCAGAGTGATGGATTCTACTAGAGTGATGGATTCCACTAGAGTGATGGATTCCTCTAGAGTGATGGATTCTACTAGAGTGATACATTCCACTAGAGTGATGGATTCCACTAGAGTGATACATTCCACTAGAGTGATGGATTCCACTAGAGTGATGGATTCCTCTAGAGTGATGGATTCTACTAGAGTGATGGATTCTACTAGAGTGATGTATTCTTCTAGAGTGATGGATTCCTCTAGTGATGGATTCCTCTAGAGTGATGGATTCCTCTAGTGATGGATTCCTCTAGAGTGATGGATTCCACTAGAGTGATGGATTCTACCAGAGTGATGGATTGTACTAGAGTGATGGATTCCTCTAGAGTGATGGACTCCACTAGAACGATGGATTCCTCTAGAGCGATGGATTCCACTAGAGTGATGGATTCCACTAGAGTGATGGATTCTACTAGAGTGATGGATTCTACTAGAGCGATGGATTGTACTAGAGTGATGGATTCTACTAGAGTGATGGATTCTACTAGAGTGATGTATTCTTCTAGAGTGATGGATTCCTCTAGTGATGGATTCCTCTAGAGCGATGGATTCCACTAGAGTGATGGATTCTACCAGAGTGATGGATTGTACTAGAGTGATGGATTCCTCTAGAGTGATGGACTCCACTAGACGATGGATTCCTCTAGAGTGATGGATTCCACTAGAGTGATGGATTCCACTAGAACGATGGATTCCTCTAGAGCGATGGATTCCTCTAGAGTGATGGATTCAACTAGAGTGATGGATTCCACTAGAGCGATGATTCTACTAGAGTGATGGATTCCTCTAGAGTGATGGATTCCTCTAGAGTGATGGATTCCACTAGAGTGATGGATTCTACCAGAGTGATGGATTCCTCTAGAGTGATGGATTCCTCTAGAGTGATGGATTCCACTAGAGTGATGGATTCCTCTAGAGTGATGGATTCCACTAGAGTGATGGATTCCACTAGAGTGATGGATTCCACTAGAGTGATGGATTCCACTAGAGTGATGGATTCCACCAGAGCGATGGATTCCTCTAGAGTGATGGATTCCACTAGAGTGATGGATTCAACTAGAGCGATGATTCTACAGCTAACTAACTAGTCATTCATTCCACATGGGCCACACTGGTACAGCATGAATAAGCTCATCGACAACTCACGTGGTCGATGAGCTCTCGGACCATGCCGTTCCATTCCCCCTTATCGTTTTGTGCACCATACTTCCCATCAGACACCAGTTTGACCTCGTAGGTGAACCCCAGGATGTTGGACAGCTCCTTCAGCAGGTCAAGGCAGTAACCCTCAAACCGGTCGTTGCCAGACAGCTCCTTGTCTGACTTCTTAAACATCACATAAGGGTTTTCCTGTAATGAATAATGGCAGCATAGACACTTTTTTTTAAAACAATATTGTTTTTGTAATATCGGCCCCTTTCACCAGTATAGTAATAAAGGTCATCCTTCCTTATTATTTCCTCTACTCTTCCTCCCCTCCTCTCTTCCCTCCCTTCCTCCCCTCTTCCCCCTCTCCCCTCTCTTCCTCCCCCCCTCCTCTCTTCCCTCTCTTCCTCCCCTCTCCCCTCTCTTCCCGCTCTCCTCTTCCCCTTCCGTCTTCCCCCTCTTGCCCCTCCTCTCCCCCTCCCCCTCCCCTCTTCCCTCGCTTCCCCTCCTCCTCCTCCCCTCTTCCCTCGCTTCCCCTCCCCTCCCCTCCCCCCTCTCTTCCCCCTTTCCTCTTCCTCCTCCCCTCTTCCCCCTCTCCTCCCTCGCCCTATTCCCTCTTCTCCCTCCCCTATTCCCTCTCTCCTTCACTCTACCCCCTCTCATCCCCTCTTCTCCCTCTCCCCCCTCTTCCTCCTCTCCTCCCCTCTCCCGCCTCTTCCCCCTCTCCTCTCCTCCCCTCCCCCGCCCTTATTCCCTCTCTCCTCCGCTCTTGCCCCTCTCCTCCCCATCTTCTCTGCCCTCTTCCACCTCTGCCCTCTCTCCTCTTCCTCCTCTCCTCTTCCTCCTCTCCCCCCCTCTCCTCCCCCCTCCTCCCCTCTTCCCCTCTCACCAATATAGTAGTAACGATCAGAGTCCTGTTGGCCATAGAGTCAGTCACGTTGTTGGTTTTATCCCTGCTGGTCTCTGTAAGGTTCAAACCTGTGTAGGAGTTCCACACCGCAATCTGAATAAAAAACATGAAGTAAGAATGTAAGACTCACACTCAGGAAAGGACGTGTCTGCATCCCATCCTATTCCCTATATAGTGCACTACTTTAGACCAGAGCCCTATGGCACCCTATTCCCTATATATAGTGCACTACTTTAGACCAGAGCCCTATGGCTCCCTATTCCATATATAGTGCACTACTTTAGACCAGAGCCGTATGGCACCCTATTCCCTATATAGTGCACTACTTTAGACCAGAGCCGTATGGCACCCTATTCCCATATATAGTGCACTACTTTAGACCAGAGCCGTATGGCACCCTATTCCCTATATAGTGCACTACTTTAGACCAGAGCCCTATGGCACCCTATTCCCTATATATAGTGCACTACTTTAGACCAGAGCCCTATGGCTCCCTATTCCCTATATATAGTGCACTACTTTAGACCAGAGCCCTATGGCACCCTATTCCCTATATAGTGCACTACTTTAGACCAGAGCCGTATGGCACCCTATTCCCTATATAGTGCACTACTTTAGACCAGAGCCGTATGGCACCCTATTCCCTATATAGTGCACTACTTTAGACCAGAGCCGTATGGCACCCTATTCCCTATATAGTGCACTACTTTAGACCAGAGCACTATGGCACCCTATTCCCTATATAGTGCACTACTTTAGACCAGGGTTCATAGGGAATAGGGTGCCATTGGGGACTCAAATAGACCCACGTAGGTTAACCAATTACCAATATCCTATTGGGTTACACCCCAGAGTCCAACTCAAAGCAGCATGGGAAGGGAAGGTCACAAGTAATAAAGGAGAGTCGATCAGATAAGACATTAAAAGGGACGGTTTCCCCGGACACAGATTAACCCTACAGTCCTGGAATAAAAAATGATTTGTGATGGAGATTCTCCATGGTCTAGATTAGAGGTGGGCAACTCCAGTCCTCGAGGACCTGATTGATGTCCTACTTGTTCTCCATCTCTAGCAAACACAGCTGATTAATCAAACTGCATTCTAAACTGAAGATCATGATTATTGGTTATCTATGAACATTTGAACATCTTGGCCCATGTTCTGTTATAATCTCCACCCCGGCACAGCCAGAAGAGAACTGGCCACCCCTCATAGCCTGGTTCCTCTCTAGGTTTCTTCCTAGGTTCTGGCCTTTCTAGGGAGTTTTTCCTAGCCACCGTGCTTCTACACTTGCATTGCTTGCTGTTTGGGGTTTTAGGCTGGGTTTCTGTACAGCACTTTGAGATATCAGCTGATGTAAGAAGGGCTTTATAACAACAAAAATAATAATGTTTTGATTTTATTTGATTATTGGAGTCAGGTGTGTTAGCTGGGGCAAAACTGACACCAGTCAGACCCCTTGAGGACTGGAGTTGTCCACCCCTGGTCTAGGACTAGAACTTAATCTGTATCCTAGCTGCTACTCCCATAATGTTAAACAGTTAGATGTAAGAAGTCCTATAGAGCATAGTTACATAGATTCAGCTCAACTCTCAGCAATAGAGAGATTTAGATGAATCATTGAGCCAGCCAGCCAGCCAGCCAGCCAGCCAGCCAGCCAGCCAGACAGACAGACAGACAGACAGACAGACAGACAGACAGACAGACAGACAGACAGACAGACAGACAGACAGACAGACAGACAGACAGACAGACAGACAGACAGACAGACAGACAGACAGACAGACAGACCAGTGTTAACTACATATATATGCCCTCTCCACTCTGTTGGTGTGAATGACAAACAGATTGATAGCGTGAGTATAATCCACAATAATCCAGATTAACAGTTTCCATATTAACTAACAGTTTCCATATTAACTAACAGTTTCCATATTAACTAACAGTTACCATATTAACTAACAGTTACAATAAACAGTTTCCATATTAACTAACAGTTTCCATATTAACTAACAGTTACCATATTAAAGTTTCCATATTAACTAACAGTTTCCATATTAACTAACAGTTTCCATATTAACTAACAGTTACCATATTAACTAACAGTTTCCATATTAACTAACAGTTTCCATATTAACTAACAGTTACAATAACAGTTACCCTATTAACTAACAGTTACCATATTAACTAACAGTTACCATATTAACTAACAGTTTCCATATTAACTAACAGTCTCCATATTAACTAACAGTTACCATATTAACTAACAGTTACAATAACAGTTACCATATTAACTAACAGTTTCCATCTTAACTAACAGTTTCCATATTAACTAACAGTTTCCATATTAACTAACAGTTTCCATATTAACTAACAGTTACCATATTAACTAACAGTTTCCATATTAACTAACAGTTTCCATATTAACTAACAGTTTCCATATTAACTAACAGTCTCCATATTAACTAACAGTTTCCATATTAACTAACAGTCTCCATATTAACTAACAGTTTCCATATTAACTAACAGTTTCCATATTAACTAACAGTTTCCATATTAACTAACAGTTACAATAACAGTTTCCATATTAACTAACAGTTTCCATATTAACTAACAGTTACCATATTAACTAACAGTTTCCATATTAACTAACAGTTACCATATTAACTAACAGTTTCCATATTAACTAACAGTTACCATATTAACTAACAGTTACAATAACAATTACCATATTAACTAACAGTTACCATATTAACTAACAGTTACAATAACAGTTACCATATTAACTAACAGTTACCATATTAACTAACAGTTACCATAACAGTTACCATATTAACTAACAGTTACCATATTAACTAACAGTTACCATAACAGTTACCATATTAACTAACAGTTACCATATTAACTAACAGTTACAATAACAGTTTCCATATTAACTAACAGTTTCCATATTAACTAACAGTTTCCATATTAACTAACAGTTTCCATATTAACTAACAGTTACCATATTAACTAACCGTTTCCATATTAACTAACAGTCTCCATATTAACTAACAGTTACCATATTAACTAACAGTTTCCATATTAACTAACAGTTTCCATATTAACTAACAGTCTCCATATTAACTAACAGTTACCATATTAACTAACAGTTACCATATTAACTAACAGTTACAATAACAGTTACCATATTAACTAACAGTTACCATATTAACTAACAGTTTCCATATTAACTAACAGTTACAATAACAGTTTCCATATTAACTAACAGTTTCCATATTAACTAACAGTTTCCATATTAACTAACAGTTACCATATTAACTAACAGTTTCCATATTAACTAACAGTTACCATATTAACTAACAGTTACAATAACAATTACCATATTAACTAACAGTTACCATATTAACTAACAGTTTCCATATTAACTAACAGTTTCCATATTAACTAACAGTTACCATATTAACTAACAGTTTCCATATTAACTAACAGTTACAATAACAGTTACCCTATTAACTAACAGTTACCATATTAACTAACAGTTACCATATTAACTAACAGTTACCATATTAACTAACAGTTTCCATATTAACTAACAGTTACCATATTAACTAACAGTTACCATATTAACTAACAGTTGCAATAACAGTTACCATATTAACTAACAGTTACCATATTAACTAACAGTTACCATATTAACTAACAGTTACAATAACAGTTTCCATATTAACTAACAGTTACCATATTAACTAACAGTTTCCATATTAACTAACAGTTTCCATATTAACTAACAGTTACCATATTAACTAACAGTTTCCATATTAACTAACAGTTACAATAACAGTTACCCTATTAACTAACAGTTACCATATTAACTAACAGTTACCATATTAACTAACAGTTACCATATTAACTAACAGTTTCCATATTAACTAACAGTTACCATATTAACTAACAGTTACCATATTAACTAACAGTTGCAATAACAGTTACCATATTAACTAACAGTTACCATATTAACTAACAGTTACCATATTAACTAACAGTTACAATAACAGTTACCATATTAACTAACAGTTACCATATTAACTAACAGTTACCATATTAACTAACAGTTGCAATAACAGTTACCATATTAACTAACAGTTTCCATATTAACTAACAGTTACCATATTAACTAACAGTTACAATAACAGTTTCCATATTAACTAACAGTTTCCATATTAACTAACGGTTACCATATTAACTAACAGTTACAATAACAATTACCATATTAACTAACAGTTACCATATTAACTAACCATTTCCATATTAACTAACAGTTACAATAACAGTTTCCATATTAACTAACAGTTACCATATTAACTAACAGTTACAATAACAGTTTCCATATTAACTAACAGTTACAATAACAGTTTCCATATTAACTAACAGTTTCCATATTAACTAACAGTTTCCATATTAACTAACAGTTACAATAACAGTTTCCATATTAACTAACAGTTTCCATATTAACTAACAGTTACCATATTAACTAACAGTTTCCATATTAACTAACAGTTTCCATATTAACCAACAGTTTCCATATTAACTAACAGTTTCCATATTAACTAACCGTTTCCATATTAACTAACCGTTTCCATATTAACTAACAGTTTCCATATTAACTAACAGTTACCATATTAACTAACAGTTTCCATATTAACTAACAGTTACCATATTAACTAACAGTTTCCATATTAACTAACAGTTACAATAACAGTTTCCATATTAACTAACAGTTTCCATATTAACTAACCGTTTCCATATTAACTAACAGTTACAATAACAGTTTCCATATTAACTAACAGTTTCCATATTAACTAACAGTTACCATATTAACTAACAGTTTCCATATTAACTAACAGTTTCCATATTAACTAACAGTTACCATATTAACTAACAGTTTCCATATTAACTAACAGTTTCCATATTAACTAACAGTTTCCATATTAACTAACAGTTACCATATTAACTAACAGTTTCCATATTAACTAACCGTTTCCATATTAACTAACAGTTTCCATATTAACTAACAGTTTCCATATTAACTAACAGTTACCATATTAACTAACAGTTTCCATATTAACTAACAGTTACCATATTAACTAACAGTTTCCATATTAACTAACAGTTACAATAACAGTTTCCATATTAACTAACAGTTTCCATATTAACTAACAGTTTCCATATTAACAGTTTCGATGTTAACTCCACTAATCTGACAGAGTGGATGTTGAGTGAATTTATTAGACAAATGGTTTAAACAAAGATAGTCTAGTTTCTGCCACAATAGTGACTCAAAGTAATCCAACAAAACCAGACTGTGGTTGGTTGTACTAAAATCTGTGTTTCTCCTCAGAAACACATTGTGTCGTCTCCAACATGTCGCTTTAGGAAATGTTGTTCTTTAGCTAAACGGGGTGTCGTTGTTTAATAAATGTTAAACAAAAAGAAAAAAGATAACAGATATTACCTTTGAATGCACCAATTTGTAAGTCGCTCTGGATAAGAGCGTCTGCTAAATGACGTAAATGTAAATGTAACCCTTTTATCGGCTGTAAGGGTCAGAGGGGTCCTAGGGGGGTCGTAGAGGGGGGTCGTAGAGGGTCAGAGGGGGTGGTCGTAGAGAGGGGTCGTAGAGGGTCAGAGGGGGGGTCGTAGAGGGTCAGGGGGGGGTCGTAGAGGGTCAGAGAGGGGGTCATAGAGGGTCAGAGGGGGGGTCGTAGAGGGTCAGAGTGGGGTTGTAGAGGGTCAGAGTGGGGTCGTAGAGGGTCAGAGAGGGGTTGTAGATGGTCAGAGAGGGGGTCATAGAGGGGGGTTGTAGAGGGTCAGAGAGGGGGTCGTAGAGGTCCAGAAGGGGTCGTAGAGGTCCAGAGGGGGGTTGTAGAGGGTCAGAGTGGGGTTGTAGAGGGTCAGAGTGGGGTCAGAGAGGGTCAGAGAGGGGGTCGTAGAGGGGGGTTGTAGAGGGTCAGAGAGGGGGTCGTAGAGGGTCAGAGAGGGGGGTCGTAGAGGGGGATTGTAGAGGGTCAGAGAGGGGGTCGTAAAGGGTCAGAGAGGGGGGTCGTAGAGGTCCAGAGGGGGGTCGTAGATGGTCAGAGAGGGGGTCGTAGAGGGTCAGAGAGGGGGTCGTAGAGGTCCAGAAGGGGTCGTAGATGGTCAGAGAGGGGGTCGTAGAGGGTCAGAGAGGGGGTCGTAGAGGTCCAGAAGGGGTCGTAGATGGTCAGAGAGGGGGGTCGTAGATGGTCAGAGAGGGGGGTCGTAGAGGGTCAGAGAGGGGGGTCATAGAGGGTCAGAAGGGGTCGTAGAGGTCCAGAGGGGGTCGTAGAGGTCCAGAAGGGGTCCTAGAGGTCCAGAAGGGGTCGTAGAGGTCCAGAGGGGGGTCGTAGAGGTCCAGAGGGGGGTCGCAGAGGGTCAGAGTGGGTCATAGAGGTCCAGAGGGGGGTTGTAGAGGTCCAGAGGGGGGTCGTAGAGGGTCAGAGGGGGGTCGTAGAGGGTCAGAGGGGGGTCGTAGAGGTCCAGAGGGTCGTAGAGGTCCAGAGGGGGGTTGTAGAGGTCCAGAGGGGGGTCGTAGAGGGTCAGAGGGGGGTCGTAGAGGTCATTGTGTAAGACAACCCCTTCTTTCTATAGACTGATTCCATCCAGGTGCTTTTCTGAAGGATGGACTGACTGTCTATTAGATGAAGAAATCACACTCTGAAAGACATCAACTTCGTCCCAAAACACCATTTGAATTTATCTCCCCCCTCAGAGCTGCTCAACAATAATAAATGGCCGCCCTAAAAAAAGATCTCTCTCTCAGCACCATAACATAACCATCACACACCCAGCGGCGCCTTATGTACAGCCTGTCATACTGTATAAAGAGGAAGAGAGCGACAAAGGGAGATGGAGAGAGAGATAGGGAGAGATAGAGATGGGAGAGAGAGAGAGATGGGAGAGAGATGCGGGAGAGAGAGAGATGTGGGAGAGAGAGAGAGAGAGCGAGATGGGGAGAGAGAGAGAGATGGGGAGAGAGAGAGAGAGAGATGGGGAGAGAGAGAGAGAGAGATGGGGAGAGAGAGAGAAAGATGGAGAGAGAGAGAGATGGGTGGAGAGAGAGATGCGGGAGAGAGAGAGATGGGGGAGAGAGATGAGAGAGAGATGGGGAGAGAGAGAGATGGGGGAGAGAGAGAGATGGGGAGAGAAAGAGAGGGAGAGATGGGGAGAGAGAGATGCGGGAGAGAGAGAGAGATGGGGGAGAGAGATGTGGGAGAGAGAGAGAGATGTGGGAGAGAGAGAGAGAGATGGGAGGAGAGAGAGATGGGGGGAGAGAGAGAGATGTGGGAGAGAGAGAGAGAGATGTGGGAGAGAGAGAGAGATGGGGGAGAGAGAGAGATGGGGAGAGAAAGAGAGGGAGAGATGGGGAGAGAGAGATGCGGGAGAGAGAGAGAGATGGGGGAGAGAGATGTGGGAGAGAGAGAGAGAGATGGGAGGAGAGAGAGATGGGGGGAGAGAGAGAGAGATGTGGGAGAGAGAGAGAGAGATGTGGGAGAGAGAGAGAGATGGGGGGGAGAGAGAGAGAGATGTGGGAGAGAGAGAGAGAGATGTGGGAGAGAGAGAGAGATGGGGGGGAGAGAGAATAGGACCAAAGTACGTGTAGGTCAACATCGACATCAAGTTGTGGTAGAGGGAATTCCACTGGTAGTTTTAAAATAACTAGGAAACAGACCAACATTAAGGTATAGAGGACTGTCAGGTGGGAGTAGGGTAATATTTGGGGGCTGATCTTTAGTAGAGTAAAGAGGAGGTATATCACAAGGTTACATACTTATAGGGGGGAGTTGTGGGCACAAACCTTGCTCCACCTTTTAGTGAGGCGACTGGAGCCTTCAACAAAGCCCTTATGAGAAGAGAGGCAGAGAGGAGAAAACAGGCAGTTAACCAGTAGAGACATACTCTCCTTGACGCTCATCTGTACACTGGGGAGCATCTGCTGCCTCCATCAATACGTTTACATGATGGTCATTGATGAGACCCACTGATGAGCCCACACACACACACACACACACACATCCCACCTCAACAATTACTCTCTATGGAACGGTAAAGCTCTGGACAAGGAAAGCCTGGTTGTTATTGGCAGGGCACGTGCGCACCCACCCGACCAACCCACCCCCTGGTCTGTACTCACCCTTGCTGTGCCATCTTCCTTCAGACTGATGATGTCCAAGTCAAAGTCTCTCCTCAGACCATCTGTCTTATTAAGGACTATATGACCTGTCAGACCGTCCCACTGGGCCTGCGGAGGAGAGGAGAGAGGGAGTTGAGAGCGGGAGAGAGATAGAGGTGGAGAGAGAGAGAGGGACAGAGATAGGGGAGAAAGAGAGAGAAAGAGAGAGAGGAGGGGGGGGGGTTTGAGAGAAAAGAGAGAACAATGTCATCCTTCTGTGTATCTGAGCCAACTTTCTCCCTGTACAGGTGCAGGGTTAGGGGAGAGGGAGTCTAATTGACGCTTTGAAAGCCAACTTTCGACTCTGTACAGGTGCAAGGTTGGGGGAGATGAAGTCTAATTGAAGTTGCCAAACTATAACAGTGCCTGACATTCTCCTGTAGAATTCTCTGATACAGAGCAGAATTCAGGATTCCTTCAATAAGACAAACGCTCCAGGTCCTGAGGCAGTAAATCATCTCCAAACCATCACGCTACCACCACTATGCTGGACCGTTGGTATGAGGTTCTTACTGTGGAATGTTTTTCTGTTGTTGTAGTTTTGGAACCTATCTCGTTCAAAAAGTTTTGAATCATCTCCTCAAATAGTCTTGATGATCATCCAGGTTGCAACTTTTTTTGGACGACATTGGTCCCATTATGTCTGGTGGAAACCTAACAGTTTTCTCACAGCCATTAAACTCCATAGCTGTTGCTTAAAAAAGATACCTATACAATGTCTGATTTGTTATTGTTAACTAATCGCTGACCTTCTTCATGAGGCTTTTCAAAAATATATATATTTTTTAAAGCTCCCTGGTCTTTGTAGTTGAATATGTGTTTGAAATGTAAATGATTGAATTGGACCTTACAGATGTACGTATGGGGGACAGGGAAAGTAATAAAAAAATAATTAATTCATACAGTGGAGTGAGTCACTGTGTGTGTTACTACATGATTCCATATGTGTTATTTTATCGTTTTGATGTCTTCACTTTTATTCTACAATGTAGGAAAGATAAAGAAAAACCCTTGAATGAGTAGGTGTGTCCAAACTTCTTCTTAAAAAAAAAAGAGAGGCTTTTGGAGGGCTGGACACATACTATCTATCCCCAACCCACCTATCCACTCGTTCCTCCTCTCTCTACGTTCCAGGCAAATCATCACAAGTGGATTTAAGACTTAAAAGATCAGAGCGCTCCTCGTGCATCAAAGGACTCATTTCTGTTAGTATGCAGGCAGGCAGGGAATAGATTTTATTTTTTTACCCATAAATCCATATTTCTTGGGGGGGTTGAGATGGTAAACTGTTGAGATGGGAGAAGAAACGTAGAATAAAGTAGTTCCTCTTGGCTCGGTCTCAGGCACTTTAGAACGTAGCCTTTAGAGGTGTTTCTGTATTTTAAAATTAACATCTCAAAAGAAAAAGCTTAACAGCACTACAAAGTAGAAATGTGATTCATATTTGGGCCAAGGTTTAGGACTCTCATCTTTGAATAAGCTCACGAAGGTGACAGGGTTTGTATCTTTGTTGTAACCTTGTGAACCCTAATGATTTTTCTATGAATGTTCATGACACACCTAAAGCCTGATTCACACCAATGGGCTAACTGTATACAATTTGGGTTATTTGGAAACCCATTGCTGGGTAAATATTGGACAGAACATATGCTTTTGACAGAACCAAATGGGTTGCGTGTATAACATGGGATTAATTTAACCATCAGTTCGGTTAATTTAACCATCATGCTGGGTTAACTTGTTATGGATAGGGGGCAGTATTTTCACGGCCGGATAAAAAACGTACCCGATTTAATCTGGTTATTACTCCTGCCCAGAAACTAGAATATGCATATAATTAGTAGCTTTGGATAGAAAACACTCCAAAATTTCTAAAACTGTTTGAATGGTGTCTGTGAGTATAACAGAACTCAAATGGCAGGCCAAAACCTGAGAAGATTCTGTACAGGAAGTACCCTGTCTGACCATTACTTGGCCTTCTTTGTCATCTCTATCCAAAACAGAGGATCTCTGCTGTAACGTGACACTTTCTAAGGCTCCCATAGGCTCTCAGAAGGCGCCAGAACGTTGACTGATGACTCTGCAGTTACTGGCTAAAAAACAGTAGCGCATTTGGTAAGTGGTCGATCTGAGAACAATGAGACGTGAAGAGTCCATTTTACTTTTTCAGTCTTTGAACGAAAACAACGACTCCCGGTCTGAATATTATCGCTATTTTATGAGAAAAATCGCATTAAAAATTGATTTTAAACAGCGTTTGACATGCTTCGAAGTACGGTAATGGAATATTTTGAATTTTTTTGTCACTATACGCGTCCGCGCGTCACCCTTCGTTACCCTTCGGATAGTGTCTTGAACGCACGAACAAAACGGCGCTATTTGGATATATCTATGAATTATTTGGAACCAAACCAACATTTGTTGTTGAAGTAGAAGTCCTGGGAGTGCATTCTGACGAAGAACAGCAAAGGTAATCCAATTTTTCTTATAGTAAATCTGAGTTTGGTGAGTACCAAACTTGGTGGGTGTCAAATTAGCTAGCCCGTGATGGCAAGCTATCTACTCAGAATATTGCAAAATGTGCTTTCACCGAAAAGCTATTTTAAAATCGGACACCGCGATTGCATAAAGGAGTTCTGTATCTATAATTCTTAAAATAATTGTTATGTTTTTTGTGAACGTTTATCGTGAGTAATTTAGTAAATTCACCGGAAGTGTTCGGTGGGAATGCTAGTTCTGAACGTCACATGCTAATGTAAAAAGCTGTTTTTTGATATAAATATGTACTTGATTGAACAAAACATGCATGTATTGTATAACATAATGTCCTAGGAGTGTCATCTGATGAAGATCATCAAAGGTTAGTGCTGCATTTAGCTGTGGTTTTGGTTTTTGTGACATTATATGCTAGCTTGAAAAATGGGTGTCTGATTATTTCTGGCTGGGTACTCTGCTGACATAATCTAATGTTTTGCTTTCGTTGTAAAGCCTTTTTGAAATCGGACAGTGTGGTTAGATAAAGAGAGTCTTGTCTTTAAAATGGTGTAAAATAGTAATATGTTTGAAAAAATGGAAGTTTTCGGATTTTCGAGGAGTTTGTATTTCGCGCCATGCCCTATCATTGGATATTGGAGTGGTGTTCCGCTAGCGGAACGTCTAGATGTAAGTTAACCTAGCATCTAATCTAATCCTTAGGTTATTTTCAGGAGGCGTGATTTATTAGGGGGCGTGGCTTTCAGATAGATCATATTGGCCACCCGTGATCGTAAATGTCCTTCCTGTTCATCATATTAAGTTTACATACTTTTTTGGGGTGCTTTTATTTTGCATTTTAGAAAATGTATATGATTTATTACAAATTATAATAAATTGGACCACTTTATTACATAATAAGTTATACAATGACACAAACGCATGGACACACACACATTAGGTTTTAAAACAGCATAGACGTCAAGGTGTTTAGACCACTCAGTCAGCGGGAGAAGAGTTTGATATGAACTTTCCCTTGTTGGAGAAAAACTATGATAACAAACTCAATCATGCAACATATTAGCAGACACTTTTTATCCAAAGCGACTTACAGTCATGCGTGCAAATATTTCCCGGGAATCGAACCCACTATCCTGGCGTCGCAAACGCTCTACCAACTGAGCTAACTTTTTTAAAACAATTTTTTACATCATGTCTACGCCATCATTTCCTATGACCGAAAACAGCTTCCGGACGTCAGAACAGCGATCGCTAACTTCAAAAAGTCGACAGCTCCGGACGTCAGAACAGCGATCGCTAACTTCAATGTTCTGCTTAGTCCGGACCAGGCCCTAATCCCCAGGACTCGAAGGAGGAAGCGGCAGCGAAAGAAAGGCAGGTGAGAGGCGGCATCCTGACGAGTCTACGTCGGCAAGGAAATAGACCGCCATTGCACTCTGTTCTATTGGCAAACGTGTAGTCACAGGAGAACGTCACTGGAGAACAAACAGGATGAGCTCCGTTGACGGTGGGCCTCAGGATCTTGTCACGGTATCTTTGTGCATTCAAATTGCCATCGATAAAATGCAATTGTGTTCATTGCCCATAGCTTATGCCTGCCCATACCATAACTTCACCGCCACCATGGGGAACTCTGTTCACAACGTTGACATTAGCAAACCGCTCGCCCACACGACACCATACATGTCTGCCATCTGCCCGGTACAGTTGAAACCGGGATTCATAAGTGAAGAACATTATCCCTATCAAGTTGATTACAATGCCGAAGTGCAGTCAGTCGAGACCCTGTTATCTTATATTTATTAAGGATCAAGGCAGCAGCTACTCTTCCTGGGGTTTATTATGGATCCCCGTTAGTTCCTGTCAAGGCAGCAGCTACTCTTCCTGGGGTTTATTATGGATCCCCGTTAGTTCCTGTCAAGGCAGCAGCTACTCTTCCTGGGGTTTATTATAGATCCCCATTAGTTCCTGCCAAGGCAGCAGCTACTCTTCCTGGGGTTTATTATGGATCCCCGTTAGTTCCTGCCAAGGCAGCAGCTACTCTTCCTGGGGTTTATTATGTATCCCCGTTAGTTCCTGCCAAGGCAGCAGCTACTCTTCCTGGGGTTTATTATGGATCCCCGTTAGTTCCTGCCAAGGCAGCAGCTACTCTTCCTGGGGTTTATTATGGATCCCCATTAGTTCCTGCCAAGGCAGCAGCTACTCTTCCTGGGGTTTATTATGGATCCCCATTAGTTCCTGCCAAGGCAGCAGCTACTCTTCCTGGGGTTTATTATGGATCCCCGTTAGTTCCTGCCAAGGCAGCAGCTACTCTTCCTGGGGTTTATTATGTATCCCCGTTAGTTCCTGCCAAGGCAGCAGCTACTCTTCCTGGGGTTTATTATGGATCCCCGTTAGTTCCTGCCAAGGCAGCAGCTACTCTTCCTGGGGTTTATTATGGATCCCCATTAGTTCCTGCCAAGGCAGCAGCTACTCTTCCTGGGGTTTATTATGGATCCCCATTAGTTCCTGCCAAGGCAGCAGCTACTCTTCCTGGGGTTTATTATGGATCCCCATTAGTTCCTGCCAAGGCAGCAGCTACTCTTCCTGGGGTCCAGCAACATTAAGGCAGTTATTACAGTTTAAAATATTACATGACACTACATTTCATACCCAATACATTTAGTGTGTTCCCTCAGACCACTACTCCACTATCACATATCTACAATATAACATCCATGTGTGTCTGTGCCTGTGTGTGTGTGTGTGTGTGTGTGTGTGTGTGTGTGTGTGTGTGTGTGTGTGTGTGTGTGTGTGTGTGTGTGTGTGTGTGTGTGTGTGTGTGTGTGTGTGTGTGTGTGTGTGTGTGTCTCTTCACAGTCCCCGCTGTTCCATAAGGTGTATTTTATCTGTTTTTTGAATCTCATTCTCCTGCTGCATCAGTTACTTGATGTGGAATAGAGTTCCATGTAGTCATGGCTCTATGTAGTACTGTGCGCCTCCCATAGTCTGTTCTGGACTTGGGGACAGTGAAGAGACCTCTGATGTCATGTCTTGTGGGGTATGCATGGGTGTCTGAGCTGTGTGCCAGTAGTTTAAACAGACACCTCGGTGCCTTCAGCTTGTCAACACTTCTTACAAAAATAAGTAGCGATGAAGTCAATCTCTCCTCCACTTTGAGCCAGGAGAGATTGACATGCATATCATTAATGTTAGCTGTCTGTGTACATTTAAGGGCCAGCCGTGCTGCCCTGTTCTGAGCCAATTGTAATTTTCCGAGGTCCCTCTTTGTGGCACCTGACCACACAACTGAACAGGGCAGCACGGCTGGCCCTTAAAAGTACACAGAGAGCCCCGAAGCTGTCGCTAGAGAACATGTGACATTAATTAGCCTATTGCGGGCCCTCAAGAGGACATACAGCTGTTTTTTTTAAATGACGTTTCCACTGGAATCATCAGATCATGATATTTTGCTCTTTCATAATGAAGCCTAGTGAAAAAAATTACTGAGAAATGGTGAGTTATGACAATCAGAAATCAGGCATTGCCAAATGGGCATGTTCCTACTTTTTCATGCAGTAGACCAGGTAGGCCTACTTTCTGTGTGTGGTCTGCCTCAGCGTTATCAGGAGTATAGCAGGTAGGCCTACTTTCTGTGTGTGGTCTGCCTCAGCGTTATCAGGAGTAGACCAGGTAGGCCTACTTTCTGTGTGTGGTCTGCCTCAGCGTTATCAGGAGTAGACCAGGTAGGTCTACTTTCTGTGTGTGGTCTGCCTCAGCGTTATCAGGAGTAGACCAGGTAGGCCTACTTCTGTGTGTGGTCTGCCTCAGCGTTATCAGGACAGAGAAACCAGACATACTCGTTTGCTCACATGGAGCACTCCAAACAAAAAAAGACCAATTAATTATTTTTTGTTTGTTTGTTGACAAAAACTCATAATGGTTATGAAATCAAATGTTTACTAACCTCTTTGAAGAGGTTCATGAAGCGCGGTCCAAAGCGCCAGGGTTTGTGTCGGTGACACTGCAGGGAGCTGACAGTCATCTGAGTGGCTCGCTGCGACGCCACGGCAACCATGAACACCGCGTCATACATCAACGCTGCCTCCGTCTGGAACCAGGAACACATGGTTAAAGGAGAGAGGTTAAAACACTACATTCATTATGTAGGAACACACGGAGGAGAGAGGTTATAACACTACATTCATTATGTAGGAACACACGGAGGAGAGAGGTTATAACACTACATTCATTATGTAGGAACACACGGAGGAGAGAGGTTAAAACACTACATTCATTATGTAGGAACACACGGAGGAGAGAGGTTATAACACTACATTCATTATGTAGGAACACACGGAGGAGAGAGGTTATAACACTACATTCATTATGTAGGAACACACGGAGGAGAGAGGTTATAACACTACATTCATTATGTAGGAACACACGGAGGAGAGAGGTTATAACACTACATTCATTATGTAGGAACACACGGAGGAGAGAGGTTAAAACACTACATTCATTATGTAGGAACACACGGAGGAGAGAGGTTAAAACACTACATTCATTATGTAGGAACACACGGAGGAGAGAGGTTATAACACTACATTCATTATGTAGGAACACACGGAGGAGAGAGGTTATAACACTACATTCATTATGTAGGAACACACGGAGGAGAGAGGTTATAACACTACATTCATTATGTAGGAACACACGGAGGAGAGAGGTTATAACACTACATTCATTATGTAGGAACACACGGAGGAGAGAGGTTATAACACTACATTCATTATGTAGGAACACACGGAGGAGAGAGGTTATAACACTACATTCATTATGTAGGAACACACGGAGGAGAGAGGTTATAACACTACATTCATTATGTAGGAACACACGGAGGAGAGAGGTTAAAACACTACATTCATTATGTAGGAACACACGGAGGAGAGAGGTTAAAACACTACATTCATTATGTAGGAACACACGGAGGAGAGAGGTTATAACACTACATTCATTATGTAGGAACACACGGAGGAGAGAGGTTATAACACTACATTCATTATGTAGGAACACACGGAGGAGAGAGGTTATAACACTACATTCATTATGTAGGAACACACGGAGGAGAGAGGTTATAACACTACATTCATTATGTAGGAACACACGGAGGAGAGAGGTTAAAACACTACATTCATTATGTAGGAACACACGGAGGAGAGAGGTTATAACACTACATTCATTATGTAGGAACACACGGAGGAGAGAGGTTATAACACTACATTCATTATGTAGGAACACACGGAGGAGAGAGGTTATAACACTACATTCATTATGTAGGAACACACGGAGGAGAGAGGTTATAACACTACATTCATTATGTAGGAACACACGGAGGAGAGAGGTTATAACACTACATTCATTATGTAGGAACACACGGAGGAGAGAGGTTAAAACACTACATTCATTATGTAGGAACACACGGAGGAGAGAGGTTATAACACTACATTCATTATGTAGGAACACACGGAGGAGAGAGGTTATAACACTACATTCATTATGTAGGAACACACGGAGGAGAGAGGTTAAAACACTACATTCATTATGTAGGAACACACGGAGGAGAGAGGTTATAACACTACATTCATTATGTAGGAACACACGGAGGAGAGAGGTTAAAACACTACATTCATTATGTAGGAACACACGGAGGAGAGAGGTTATAACACTACATTCATTATGTAGGAACACACGGAGGAGAGAGGTTATAACACTACATTGATTATGTAGGAACACACGGAGGAGAGAGGTTATAACACTACATTCATTATGTAGGAACACACGGAGGAGAGAGGTTATAACACTACATTCATTATGTAGGAACACACGGAGGAGAGAGGTTATAACACTACATTCATTATGTAGGAACACACGGTTAAAGGAGAGAGGTTAAAACACTACATTCATTATGTAGGAACACACGGAGGAGAGAGGTTAAAACACTACATTCATTATGTAGGAACACACGGAGGAGAGAGGTTATAACACTACATTCATTATGTAGGAACACACGGAGGAGAGAGGTTAAAACACTACATTCATTATGTAGGAACACACGGAGGAGAGAGGTTATAACACTACATTCATTATGTAGGAACACACGGAGGAGAGAGGTTATAACACTACATTCATTATGTAGGAACACACGGAGGAGAGAGGTTATAACACTACATTCATTATGTAGGAACACACGGAGGAGAGAGGTTATAACACTACATTCATTATGTAGGAACACACGGAGGAGAGAGTTTAAAACACTACATTCATTAGGTAGGAACACACGGAGGAGAGAGGTTATAACACTACATTCATTATGTAGGAACACACGGAGGAGAGAGGTTAAAACACTACATTCATTATGTAGGAACACACAGAGGAGAGAGGTTATAACACTACATTCATTATGTAGGAACACACGGAGGAGAGAGGTTAAAACACTACATTCATTATGTAGGAACACACGGAGGAGAGAGGTTATAACACTACATTCATTATGTAGGAACACACGGAGGAGAGAGGTTATAACACTACATTCAGAGAGGTTAGTTAGGGTTAGTTACATTAATCATTTAGGTTAGTTAGGGTTACAGAACATTCATTATTTAGGTTAGTTAGGGTTAGTTACATTCATTATTTAGGTTAGTTAGGGTTAGTTACATTAATCATTTAGGTTAGTTAGGGTTAGTTTCATTCATTATTTAGGTTAGTTAGGGTTAGTTACATTAATCATTTAGGTTAGTTAGGGTTACAGAACATTCATTATTTAGGTTAGTTAGGGTTAGTTACATTAATCATTTAGGTTAGTTAGGGTTACAGTACATTAATCATTTAGGTTAGTTAGGGTTACAGTACATTAATCATTTAGGTTAGTTAGGGTTAGTTACATTCATTATTTAGGTTAGTTAGGGTTAGTTACATTCATTATTTAGGTTAGTTAGGGTTAGTTACATTCATTATTTAGGTTAGTTAGGGTTAGTTACATTAATTAATTAGGTTAGTTAGGGTTAAAACAGTACATTAATTATTTAGGTTAGTTAGGGTTAGTTTCATTAATCATTTAGGTTAGTTAGGGGCTTTGGCATCTGTTACATTAAATCACAGATAACATTTTTCAAAATCCAAACGTGTGTGTATGTGTGTGCGTGTGTTTGCATGTGTGAGTTCGTACGTGCATGCTTACATACGTTCATTTGTGTGTGTGTATGTGTGTGTGTGTGTGTGTGTGTGTGTGTGTGTGTGTGTATGTGTGTGTGTGTATATGTATGTGTGTGTGTGTGTGTGTGTGTGTGTGTGTGTGTGTGTGTGTGTGTGTGTGTGTGTGTGTGTGTGTGTGTGTGTGTGTGTGTATTCTAACCGTCATAACTCCATCCATTAATCCACTCTCCTGTTTAGGTGGAGCCTGAAGCCTCTCCAGAGACCACTTCTCCATGGTGGAAGCTACATACGGGTCGTCTATATTCAACAGCCTGAAACCTGTCATATTCACGCCACTGTAGCGGTATGGCTCCAGGTCTAACGCAAACAGATCCTAGAGAGGGACGGTTGGGGAGGGAGAGGGGGAGAGCAGGGGAGAGCAGGGAGAGGGGGAGAGGGGGAGAGCAGGGAGAGAGAGAGGGAGAGGGGGAGAGCACGGGAGAGGGGGAGAGGGACGGTTGGGGAGGGAGAGGGGGAGAGCAGGGGAGAGCAGGGAGAGGGGGAGAGGGGGAGAGCAGGGAGAGAGAGAGGGAGAGGGGGAGAGCACGGGAGAGGGGGAGAGGGACGGGTGGGGGGAGAGGGGGAGAGCAGGGAGAGGGGGAGAGCACGGGAGAGGGGGAGAGCAGGGGAGAGAGAGGGAGAGGGGGAGAGCACGGGAGAGGGGGAGAGGGACGGGTGGGGGGAGAGGGGGAGAGCAGGGGAGAGAGAGGGAAAGGGGGAGAGCAGGGAGAGGGGGAGAGCAGAGGAGAGACGGAGAGGGACGGGCAGAGGAGAGACGGAGAGGGACGGATGGGGAGAGACGGAGAGGGACGGATGGAGAGAGACAGGTAGAGGAGAGACGGAGAGGGACGGGCAGAGGAGAGACGGAGAGGGACGGATAGGGAGAGAGAGGGAGAGGGAGACGGGGAGAGCAGGGGAGAGAGAGGGAGACGGGGAGAGCAGGGGAGAGAGAGGGAGACGGGGAGAGCAGGGGAGAGAGAGGGGGAGGGAAAGGGAGATTAAGAATAAAGAGATGATCTGAATGGAAGACGCTGTGTCTGAACACCTATATGTTATTCACATTTATATTCTGTTTTTTTTTTTAACATTTATAAAAGTGCACATTCAGAGCTTCATAATAATAATAATATGTAACATTTGCAATTTAATCTAAAGAAACGTAGTCATGCACGCATACAAATGGTATATAATGTACTTTAACTGGAGATGGTATGCTGCTTTGAACGTTGATAGAAAGTTTGACGAGTGATTCAGGAATTCAGAGCTCACCAATGTAGTGAAGAAGAAATGATGGTATTCTGTCATCATTCCCATCGACGAGAGCTGTGAAGGAAAGAAGACCTAGACAGTAGTAAACAGTTCTCAATAGACTCCCACTAGACAGTTCTCAATAGACTCCCACTGGACAGTTCTCAATAGACTCCCACTAGACAGTTCTCAATAGACTCCCACTAGACAGTTCTCAACAGACTCCCACTGGACAGTTCTCAATAGACTCCCACTGGACAGTTCTCAATAGACTCCCACCGGACAGTTCTCAATAGACTCCCACCGGACAGTTCTCAATAGACTCCCACTGGGTGGCTCTCAATAGACTCCCACTGGGTGGCTCTCAATAGACTCCCACCGGACAGTTCTCAATAGACTCCCACCGGACAGTTCTCAATAGACTCCCACTAGACAGTTCTCAATAGACTCCCACTGGGTGGCTCTTCTCATTATAAAACATCAATACGTTTTTAGGAAACTGCATGAAAACCAAAAAGGCATTTAGCTTCACATATCCAGTGGCGGTTCTAGACCATTTCAACTGGCGGGGCCAAGCTGGGGCCAGTTGTACTGTTAGAGGGGCCAGTTACATTAGACGTTATTGTTGTCATATCGTTTTCTTCACTGCATTAGCAGGTAAAAGACCATGTTCATAATCAACATCGTTGCCACTGTCTAATAACGGATGTAAAAAAAGAACCATAGCAAAAATCAGTTATGTAAAAATGATTTCATACTCCACATTTAGGGGGGCCACAAGGGGGTCCAAAATTGTTGTCACAGGGGCACTGGCCCCCCCTGGCCCCACTCCAGAACCGCCCCTGCACATATCTCCCCTCTGGTGCCCAGTGTGTGTGTGTGTGTGTGTGTGTGTGTGTGTGTGTGTGTGGTGTGTGTGTGTGTGTGTGTGTGTGTGTGTGTGTGTGTGTGTGTGTGTGTGTGTGTGTGTGTGTGTGTGTGTGTGTGTGTGTGTGTCCAATGTGTAGGGATAGCAGCACAATATCGTTAAATATCCACAGAGGAATGCATAATTATTCCCATTAACCATTTCCATAATTACATGACACAACTACATAGTACAACTTAAAGTTTATTCTACTCCCCCTGTAACGTGTAGTGTGTGGTATAATGTACTAAACTGTATCAAATCAAATTTTATTGGTCACATACACATATTTAGCAGATGTTATTGTGGGAGTAGTGAAATGCTTGTGTTCTTAGCTCCAACAGTGCAGTAGCATCTAACAATTCACAACAATACACACAAATCTAAAAGTAAAAGAATGGAATTAAGAATATATATATATTAGGACGAGCCATGTCGGAGTGGGATTGACTAAAATACAGTAGAATAGAATACAGTATTTACATATGAGTTGAGTAAAGCAGTATGTAAACATTATTATAGTGACCAGTGTTCCATTATTAAAGTGACCAGTGTTCCGTTATTAAAGTGACCAGTGTTCCATTATTAAAGTGACCAGTGTTCCATTATTAAAGTGACCAGTGTTCCATTATTAAAGTAACCAGTGTTCCATTATTAAAGTGACCAGTGTTCTATTCTTAAACTGACCAGTGTTCCATAATTAAAGTGACCAGTGTTCCGTTATTAAAGTGACCAGTGTTCCATTATTAAAGTGACCAGTGTTCTATTCTTAAACTGACCAGTGTTCCATTATTAAAGTGACCAGTGTTCCATTAGTAAAGTGACCAGTGTTCCATTAGAAAAGTGACCGGTGTTCCATTATTAAAGTGACCAGTGTTCCATTATTAAAGTGACCAGTGTTCCATTATTAAAGTGACCAGTGTTCCATTATTAAAGTGACCAGTGTTCCATTATTAAACTGACAGGTGTTCTGCCCCTCCCAAAAGATAGAATTTGTAGATAATTGGCCCTCTTTCTGGGACTCACCCACAAACAGGACTAAGCCTGGCCTGTTGAGGAGTGACGGACTCCATCCTAGCTGGAGGGGTGCTCTCATCTTATCTACGAACATAGACAGGGCTCTAACTCCTCTAGCTCCACAATGAAATAGGGTGCAGGCCAGGCAGCAGGCTGTTAGCCAGCCTGCCAGCTTAGTGGAATCTGCCACTAGCACAGTCAGCGTAGTCAGCTCAGCTTTCCCCATTGAGACCGTGTCTGTGCCTCGATCTAGGTTGGGAAAAATTAAAAATGGCGGTGTTCGCTTTAGCAATCTCACCAGTATAAAGACCTCCTCCATTCCTGCCATTATTGAAAGACATTGTGATACCTCACATCTCAAAATTGGGTTACTTAATGTTAGATCCCTCACTTCCAAGGCAGTTATAGTCAATGAACTAATCACTGATCATAATCTTGATGTGATTGGCCTGACTGAAACATGGCTTAAGCCTGATGAATTTACTGTGTTAAATGAGGCCTCACCCCCTGGTTACACTAGTAACCATACCCCCCGTGCATCCGACAAAGGCGGAGGTGTTGCTAACATTTACGATAGCAAATTTCAATTTACCAAAAAAAAAACAATGACATTTTCGTCTTTTGAGCTTCTAGTCATGAAATCTATGCAGCCTACTCAATCACTTTTTATAGCCACTGTTTACAGGCCTCCTGGGCCATATGCAGTGTTCCTCACTGAGTTCTCTGAATTCCTATCGGATCTTGTAGTCATCGCAGATAATATTCAAATTTTTGGTGACTTTAACATTCACATGGAAAAGTCCACAGACCCACTCCAAAAGGCTTTCGGAGCCATCATCGACTCAGTGGGTTTTGTCCAACATGTCTCTGGACCTACTCACTGCCACAGTCATACTCTGGACCTAGTTTTGTCCCATGGAATAAATGTTGTGGATCTTAATGTTTTTCCTCATAATCCTGGATTATCGGACCACCATTTTATTGCGTTTGCAATTGCAACAAATAATCTGCTCAGACCCCAACCAAGGAGCATTAAAAGTCGTGCTATAAATTCTCAGACAACCCAAAGAATCCTTGATGCCCTTCCAGACTCCCTCTGCCTACCCAAGGACGTCAGAGGACAAAAATCAGTTAACCACCTAACCGAGGAACTCAATTTAACCTTGCGCAATACCCTAGATGCAGTTGCACCCCTAAAAATTAAAAACATCTGTCATAAGAAACTAGCTCCCTGGTATACAGAAAATACACGAGCTCTGAAGCAAGCTTCCAGAAAATTGGAACAGAAATGGCGCCACACCAAACTGGAAGTCTTCTGACTAGCTTGGAAAGACAGTACCGTGCAGTATCGAAGAGCCCTCACTGCTGCTCGATCATCCTATTTTTCCAACTTAATTGAGGAAAATAAGAACAATCCGAAATTTATTTTTGATACTGTCGCAAAGCTAACTAAAAAGCAGCATTCGCAAATGGAGGATGGCTTTCACTTCAGCAGTAATACATTTATGAACTTCTTTGAGGAAAAGATCATGATCATTAGAAAGCAAATTACGGACTCCTCTTTAAATCTGGGTATTCCTCCAAAGCTCCATTGTCCTGAGTCTACACAACTCTGCCAGGACCTAGGATCAAGGGAGATACTAAAGTGTTTTAGTACTATATCTCTTGACACAATGATGAAAATAATCATGGCCTCCAAATCCTCAAGCTGCATCCTGGACCCTATTCCAACTAAACTACTGAAAGAGCTGCTTCCTGTGCTTGGCCCTCCTATGTTGAACATAATAAACGGCTCTCTATCCACCGGATGTGTACCAAGCTCACTAAAAGTGGCAGTAATAAAGCCTCTCTTAAAAAAGCCGAATCTTGATCCAGAAATTATAAAAAACTATCGGCCTATATCGAATCTTCCATTCCTCTCAAAACATTTTGAAAAAGCTGTTGCACAGCAACTCACTGCCTTCCTGAAGACAAACAATGTATACGAAACGCTTCAGTCTGGTTTTAGACCCCATCATAGCACTGAGACTGCACTTGTGAAGGTGGTAAATGACCTTTTAATGACATCAGACCGAGGCTCTGCATCTGTCCTCGTGCTCCTAGATCTTAGTGCCGCTTTTGATACCATCGATCACCACATTCTTTTGGAGAGATTGGAAACCCAAATTGGTCTACATGGACAAGTTCTGGCCTGGTTTAGATCTTATCTGTTGGAAAGATATCAGTTTGTCTCTGTGAATGGTTTGTCCACTGACAAATCAATTGTAAATTCCGGTGTTCCTCAAGGTTCTGTTCTAGGACCACTATTGTTTTCACTATATATTTTACCTCTTGGGGATGTCATTCGAAAACATAATGTTAGATTTCACTGCTATGCGGACGACACACAGCTGTACATTTCAATGAAACATGGTGAAGCCCCAAAATTGCCCTCGCTAGAAGCCTGTGTTTCAGACATAAAGAAGTGGATGGCTGCAAACTTTCTACTTTTAAACTCGGACAAAACAGAGATGCTTGTTCTAGGTCCCAAGAAACAAAGAGATCTTCTGTTGAATCTGACAATTAATCTGGATGGTTGTACAGTCGTCTCAAATAAAACTGTGAAGGACCTCGGCGTTACTCTGGACCCTGATCTCTCTTTTGAAGAACATATCAAGACTGTTTCAAGGACAGCTTTTTTCCATCTACGTAACATTGCAAAAATCAGAAACTTTCTGTCCAAAAATGACGCAGAAAAATTAATCCATGCTTTTGTTACTTCTAGGCTGGACTACTGCAATGCTCTACTTTCCGGCTACCCGGATAAAGCACTAAATAAACTTCAGTTAGTGCTAAATACGGCTGCTAGAATCCTGACTAGAACCAAAAAATTTGATCATATTACTCCAGTGCTAGCCTCCCTACACTGGCTTCCTGTTAAGGCAAGGGCTGATTTCAAGGTTTTACTGCTAACCTACAAAGCATTACATACGCTTGCTCCTACCTATTTTTCCGATTTGGTCCTGCCGTACATACCTACACCTACGCTACGGTCACAAGACGCAGGCCTCCTAATTGTCCCTAGAATTTCTAAGCAAACGGCTGGAGGTAGGGCTTTCTCCTATAGAGCTCCATTTTTATGGAATGGTCTGCCTACCCATGTGAGAGACACAGACTCAGTCTCAACCTTTAAGTCTTTACTGAAGACTCATCTCTTCAGTAGGTCCTATGATTAAGTATAGTCTGGCCCAGGAGTGTGAAGGTGAATGGAAAGGCTGGAGCAACAAACCGCCCTTGCTGTCTCTGCCTTGCCGGTTCCCCTCTCTCCACTGGGATTCTCTGCCTCTAACCCTATTACAGGGGCTGAGTCACTGGCGTACTGGTGTTCTTCCATGCCGTCCATGGGAGGGGTGCATCACTTGAGTGGGCTGAGTCACTGACGTGGTCTTCCTGTCTGGGTTGGCGCCCCCCCCCCCCCTTGGGTTGTGCCGTGGTGGAGATCTTTGTGGGCTATACTCGGCCTTGTCTTAGGACGGTAAGTTGGTGGTTGGAGACATCCCTCTAGTGGTGTGGGGGCTGTGCTTTGGCAAAGTGGGTGGGGTTATATCCTGCCTGTTTGGCCCTGTCCGGGGGTTTCATCGGATGGGGCCACAGCGTCTCCTGACCCCTCCTGTCTCAGCCTCCAGTATTTATGCTGCAGTAGTTTACGTGTCGGGGGGCTAGGGTCAGTCTGTTACATCTGGAGTATTTCTCTTGTCTTATCCGGTGTCCTGTGTGAATTTAATTCTCTCTTTCTCTCTTTATTTCTTTCTTTCTCTCGGAGGACCTGAGCCATAGGACCATGCCTCAGGACTACCTGGCATGATGACTCCTTGCTGTCCCCAGTCCACCTGGCCATGCTGCTGCTCCAGTTTCAACTGTTCTGCCTGCGGCTATGGAACCCTGACCTGTTCACCGGACGTGCTTGTTGCACCCTCGACAACTACTATGATTCTTATTATTTGACCATGCTGGTCATTTATGAACATTTAACATCTTGACCATGTTCTGTTATAATATCCACCCGGCACAGCCAGAAGAGGACTGGCCACCCCTCATAGCCTGGTTCCTCTCTAGGTTTCTTCCTAGGTTTTTGGCCTTTCTAGGGAGTTTTTCCTAGGGAGTTTTTCCTAGACACCGTGCTTCTTTCACATGCATTGCTTGCTGTTTGGGGTTTTAGGCTGGGTTTCTGTACAGCACTTTGAGATATCAGCTGATGTACGAAGGGCTATATAAATAAATTTGATTTGATTTGATTTGTTCCATTATTAAAGTGACCAGTGTTCCATAATTAAAGTGACCAGTGTTCCATAATTAAAGTGACCAGTGTTCCATTATTAAAGTAACCAGTGTTCCATTATTAAAGTAACCAGTGTTCCATTATTAAAGTAACCAGTGTTCCATTATTAAGGTGACCAGTGTTCCATTATTAAAGTAACCAGTGTTCCATTATTAAAGTGGCCAGTGTTCCATAATTAAAGTGACCAGTGTTCCGTTATTAAAGTGACCAGTGTTCCATTATTAAACTGACCAGTGTTCCATTATTAAACTGACCAGTGTTCCATTATTAAAGTGACTAGTGATTCCATGTCTATGTATACAGGGCAGCAGCCTCTAAGGTGCAGAGTTGAGTAACCGGGTGGTAGCCGGCAAGTGATGGCTATTTAACAGTCTGATGGCCTTGAGATAGAAGCTGTTTTTCAGTCTCTCGGTCCAGGTTCAGACCCAGGGCCCGAGCTTAATGATGAGCTTGGAGGGTACTAAGGTGTTGAAGGCTGAGCTATAGTCAATAAACAGCATTCTTACATACAGTTGAAGTTGGAAGTTTACATACACCTTAGTCAAATACATTTAAACTCAGTTTTCACAATTCCTGACATTTAATCCTCGTAAAAAATCCCTGCCTTAGATCAGTTAGGTTCACCACTTTATTTTAAGAATGTGAAATGTCAGAATAATAGTAGAGAGAATGATTTATTTCAGCTTTTATTTCTTTCATCACATTCCCAGTGGGTCAGAAGTTAACATACCCTCAAATAGTATTTGGTAGCATTGCCTTTACATTTTGGGTAGCCTTCCACAAGCTTCCCACAATAAGTTGGGTGAATTTTGGCCCATTCCTCCTGACAGAACTGGTGTAACTGAGTCAGGTTTGTAGGCCAAATGTTCTATAGGATTGAGGTCAGGGCCACTCTAATACCTTGACTTTGTTGTCCTTAAGCCATTTTGCCAAAACTTTGGAAGTATGCTTGGGGTCATTGTCCATTTGGAAGACCCATTTGCGACCAAGCTTTAACTTCCTGATGTCTTGAGATGTTGCTTCAATATATCCACATAATTTTCCTGCCTCATGATGCCATCTATTTTGTGAAGTGCACCAGTCCATCCTGCAGAAAAGCACCACCACAACATGATGGTGCCACCCCCATGCTTCACGGTTGGGATGGTGTTCTTCGGCATCCAAGCCTCCCCCTTTTTCCTCCAAACATAACGATGGTCATTATGGCCAAACAGATCTATTTTTGTTTCATCAGACCAGAGGACATTTCTCCAACGATCTTTGTCCCCATGTGCAGTTGCAAACCGTAGTCTGTCTTTTTTATGGCGGTTTTGGAGCAGTGGCTTCTTCCTTGCTGAGCGGCCTTTCAGGTTTTGCCGATATAGGACTCGTTTTACCATGGATATAGATACTTTTGTACCTGTTTCGTCCAACATCTTCACAAGGTCCTTTGCTGTTGTTCTGGGATTGATTTGCACTTTTCGCACCAAAGTACGTTCATCTCTAGGAGACAGAACGCGTCTCCTTCCTGAGCGGTATGACGGCTGCATGGTCCCTTGGTGTTTATACTTGCAAACTCTTGTTTGTACAGATGAACGTGGTACCTTCAGGCGTTTGGAAATTGCTCCCAAGGATGAACCAGACTTGTGGAAGTCTACAATTTTTTGGCTGAGGTCTTGGCTGATTTATTTTGATTTTCCCATGATGTCAAGGAAAGAGGCACTGAGTTTGAAGGTAGGCCTTGAAATACATCCACAGCTACACCTCCAATTGACTCACATGATGTCAATTAGCCTATCAGAAGCTTCTAAAGCCATTACATAATTTTCTGGAATTTTCCAAGCTGTTTAAAGGCACAGTCAACTTAGTGTATGTAAACTTCTGACCCACTGGAATTGTGATACAGTGAATTATAAGTGAAATAATCTGTCTGTAAACAATTAATGGAAAAGTAATGCACAAAGTAGATGTTATAACCGACTTGCCAAAACTATAGTTTGTTAACAAGAAATTTATGGAGTGGTTGAAAAACGAGTTTTAATGACTCCACCCTAAGTGTATGTAAACTTCCGACTTCAACAGTAGGTATTCCTCTTGTCCAGATGGGATAGGGCAGTGTGCAGTGTGATGGCGATTGCATCGTCTGTGGATCTATTGGAGCGTTATGCAAATTGAAGTCGGTCTAGGGTGGCAGGTAAGGTAGAGGTGATATGATCCCTGACTAGCCTCTCATGTCACTTCATGATGACAGAAGTGAGTGCTACGGGGCGATAGTTATTTAGTTCAGTTACCTTTGCATTCTTGGGTACAGGAACAATGGTGAAGCAAGAGGAGACAGCAGACTGGGATAGGGAGAGATTGAATATGTCTGTAAACACTCAAGCAAGCTGGTCAGCGCATGCTCTGAGGATGCGGCTAGGGATGCCGTCTGGGCCAGCATCCTTGCAAGGGTTAACACGTTTAAATGTCTTACTCACGTCGGCCACGGAGGAGGAGAGAGCAGGCCACGTCGGTGGCACTGTGTTATCCTCAAAGCGGTTGAAGAAGGTGTTTAGCTTGTCCGGGAGCATGACGTCGTTGTCCGCGACGTGGCTGGTTTCCCCTTTGTAATCCGTGATTGTCTGTAGACCCTGCCACATATGTATTGTTTCTGAGCCGTTAAATTGCGATTCCACTTTGTCTCTGTACTGTACTGACGTTTTGCCTGTTTGATTGCCTTACGGAGGGAATAACTACACTGTTTGTATTCGACCATATTCCCAGTCACTTTGTTATAGTTAAATGCAGTGGTTCGCGCTTTCAGATTTGCGTGAATGATTTGATTTGATTTGCGGTTTCTGATTTGGGTAGGTTTTAATTGTCAAGGTAGGAACAACATCTGCTATACACTTCCTGATGAACTAAGTATCCATGTCAGTGTATACGTCAATGTTATTCTCAGAGGCTACCCGGAACATATCCCAGTCCGCGTGATCAAAACAATCTTGAAGCATGGATTCCGATTGGTCAGACCAGCGTTGAACAGTCCATACCATGTGTGCTTCTTGTTTGAGTTTCTGCCTATAGGAAGGGATGAGCAAAACGGAGTCATGATCTAATTTGCCGAAGGGAGGGCGGGGGAGGGCCTTGTTGGCATCCTGGAAGTTGGAGTACTACAGTCAATGTGTTGATAGAACTTCGGTAGTGAATTCCTCAAATTTGCTTTGCTAAAATCCCCACCTACAACAAATGCAGCCTCAGGATATATGGTTTCCAGTTTACACGAAGTCCAGTGTAGTTCCTTGTGGACTGTCGTGGTATCGACTTGAGTGGGAATATACACGGCTATGACAATAACCAAAGAGAATTCTCTTGGGAAGTAATACAGTCGGCATTTGATTGTGAGGTATTCTAGGTTGGGTGAACAAAAGGACTTGAATTTCTGTATGTTATCACAATCACACCATGAGTAGTTAATCATGAAACATACACCACCACCTTTCTACTTCCCAGAGAGTTCTTCATTCCTGTCTGCGCGATGTACTGAGAACCCACCTGGCTGTATGGACGAGGACAATATATCCCTAGAGAGCCATGATTCCGTGAAACAGAGTATGTTACAGTCCCTCACGTCTCTCTGGAAAGAGACCCTCGCCCTGAGCTCGTGTACTTTATTGTCCAGGGACTGAACATTATCGAGTAATATACTCAGAAGCGGTGGATGGTGTGCACGCCTCCTGAGTCGGCCTAGAAGTCCACTCCGAATACCTCTTCCACGTCAGCGGAGTCTTGGAGCAGCCTCTGGGATAAGTTAAATTGCCCTGGGGGGTACGAACAAATTATCCAATTCGGTAAAGTCATATTCCTGGTTGAAATGCTGGTGAGTTACCGCCGCTGATATCCAAAAGTTATTTCTGGCTGTCTGTAATAACACAAAAAACTTTCAGGCCTAATAATGTAAGAAATAACACATGCAATGTTGCATGCAAAGTTGCTTAGGAGCTAGAAGCAGAGCTGCCATGTCTGTTGACACCATCTTGTAGTGTATGGTATAATGTACTGAACTGTAGTTCTCTAAAGAGTGTTGGGAAGAGTGGAATCCTCTTATGCTTAGCTAGATTCCAACTACACAACCAGAATCAGCCTGTGCATCAGAGTATGTTTTGAGAACTACAACCAGAATCAGCCTGTGTAGCAGAGTACGTTTGGAGAACTACAAGTAGAATCAGCCTGTGCAACAGAGTACATTTTGTCCCTGAACCTCACTGGGCACAAAGCCTTCTGAGCCCAAAGATAAGTTTGCACTCACAAAGCAGTGTTAGCTATCCCTCTGCAAAGCTGCATTTGCTATCCCTCTGCAAAGCCGCGTTAGCTATCCCTCTGCAAAGCCGCGTTAGCTATCACTCCGCAAAGCCGCGTTAGCTATCACTCCGCAAAGCAGCGTTAGCTATCGCTCCGCAAAGCCGTGTTAGCTATCACTCCGCAAAGCCGCGTTAGCTATTCCTCTGCAAAGCCGCGTCAGCTATTCCTCCGCAAAGCTGCATTAGCTATCCCTCCGCAAAGCCGCGTTAGCTATCCCCCCGCAAAGCCGCGTTAGCTATCCCCCCGCAAAGCCGTGTTAGCTATCCCTCCGCAAAGCTGCGTTAGCTATCACTCCGCAAAGCACTCCACAAAGCTGCGTTAGCTATCACTCCACAAAGCCGCGTTAGCTATCACTCCACAAAAGCCATGGTCCTGTTAGGTTTAGGTTAGGTTTAGGGTCAGGGTTAGAGTTAGGGTCAGGGTTAGAGTTACGGTCAGAGTTGTTAGAGTTACGGTCAGGGTTAAGGGTGGTACCTGTTTGAGTATCTCTGCAGAGGTCCGGTAGGAGCAGTCAAACAAGATATAGAACTCTTTGTCTTTCTTCATCTCCTTCAGAAGAGGTCTGGCGTCAATCTCTCCAGGTGGAAGCTGCCGTATCCTGATCTTCAGGTTCAACTTAGACGGAGCCTTGATCAACTCCTGCATCCGCATCAGACCTGGAACACAACATGTCATACAATATAGTATGGTTAGACCTAGTAGTTCTATACCGGAGAACTCTAAACAGTATCCCTGCCTGAGGATGTACCCAGCTGAGGCTCCATGGTTGCACCCAGCTGGGTATCCCTGTTTGCACCCAGCTGGGTATCCCTGTTTGCACCCAGCTGAGGTTCCATGGTTGTATCCACTACCCAGCTGAGGTTCCCTGTTTGCACCCAGCTGAGGTTCCATGGTTGCACCCAGCTGAGGTTCCATGGTTGCACCCAGCTGAGGTTCCATGGTTGCACCCACTACCCAGCTGAGGTTCCATGGTTGCACCCAGCTGGGTATCCCTGTTTGCACCCAGCTGGGTATCCCTGTTTGCACCCAGCTGAGGTTCCATGGTTGCACCCACTACCCAGCTGAGGTTCCATGGTTGCACCCAGCTGAGGTTCCATGGTTGCACCCAGCTGAGGTTCCATGGTTGCACCCAGCTGAGGTTCCATGGTTGCACCCACTACCCAGCTGAGGTTCCATGGTTGCACCCAGCTGAGGTTCCATTGTTGTACCCAGCTGAGGTTCCATGGTTGCACCCAGCTGAGGTTCCATGGTTGTACCCAGCTGAGGTTCCATGGTTGCACCTAGCTGAGGTTCCATGGTTGTACCCAGCTGAGGTTCCATGGTTGTACCCAGCTGAGGTTCCATGGTTGCACCTAGCTGAGGTTCCATGGTTGTACCCAGCTGAGGTTCCATGGTTGCACCTAGCTGAGGTTCCATGGTTGCACCCAGCTGAGGTTCCATGGTTGCACCCAGCTGAGGTTCCATGGTTGCACCCAGCTGAGGTTCCATGGTTGCACCTAGCTGAGGTTCCATGGTTGTACCCAGCTGAGGTTCCATGGTTGCACCCAGCTGAGGTTCCATGGTTGCACCTAGCTGAGGTTCCATGGTTGTACCCAGCTGAGGTTCCATGGTTGCACCCAGCTGAGGTTCCATGGTTGCACCCAGCTGAGGTTCCATGGTTGCACCCAGCTGAGGTTCCATGGTTGCACCTAGCTGAGGTTCCATGGTTGTACCCAGCTGAGGTTCCATGGTTGCACCCAGCTGAGGTTCCATATTTATATTTTACCCAGGTATTGTTTGTGTCTACATCCCAAATGGCACCCTATTCCCTTTATAGTGCACTACTTTAGACCAGAGCCCTATGGCACCCTATTCCCTATATGGTGCACTACTTTAGACCAGAGCCCTATGGCACCCTATCCCCTATATAGTGCACTACTGTTGACCAGGGACCATAATGCATTGTACTATATGTAGGGAATAGGGTGCCATTTGGGGATGCAACCATTGTGTCTGAATTAAACTTCCCTACATTCAATAAGAACAATGACCACAGATTAATCTTGAGGAATGTTCTTTGTCTCGATCTCTCTCTCTCTGTCTCTCACTTTGTCTCGGTCTCTCTCTCTCGGTCTCTCTCTCTCGGTCTCGGTCTATTTCTCAATTCAATTAATTTCAAAAGGGCTTCATTGGCATGGGAAACATATGTTAACATCACCAAAGCAAGTGAAATAGATAATAAACAAAAGTTAAATAAACTATAACAAATGAACAGTAAACATTACACACAAAAGTTCCAAAGGAATAGAGACATTTCAAATGTCATATTATGTCTATTTACAGTGTTGTAATGATGTACAAATGGTTAAAGTACAAAAGGGAAACTAAATAAACATAAATATGGGTTGTATTTACAATGGTGTTTGTTCTTCACTGGTTGCTCTTTTCTTGTGGCAACAGGTCACAAATCTTGCTGCTGTGATGGCACACTGTGGTATTTCACCAAGTAGATATGGGAGTTTATAAAAATGTGATTTGTTTTTGAATTGGGTCTGTCTAATCTGAGGGAAATATGTGTCTCTAATATGGTCATACATTTGGCAGGAGGTTAGGAAGTGCAGCTCAGTTTCCACATCATTTTGTGGGCAGTGTGCACATAGCCTGTCTTCTCTTGAGAGCCAGGTCTGCCTACGGCGACCTTTCTCAATAGCAAGGTTATGCTCACCGAGTCTGTACATAGTCAAGGATTTTGTTAATTTGGGATCAGTCACAGTGGTCAGGTATTCTGCCACTGTGTAGTCTCTGTTTAGGGCCAAATAGCATTCTAGTCTGCTCTGTTTTTTTGTTAATGCTTTCCAACGTGTCAAGTAATTATCTTTTTGCTTTCTCATGATTATGTTGGGTCTCTCTGTGTGTGTGTGTGTGTGTGTGTGTGTGTGTGTGTGTGTGTGTGTGTGTGTGTGTGTGTGTGTGTGTGTGTGTGTGTGTGTGTGTGTGTGTGTGTGTGTGTGTGTGTGTGTGTGTGTGTGTGTGTGTGTGTGTGTGTGTGTGTGTGTGTGTGTCTCACCAGACCAAAGTCGTGGCACCCATGTTGGCTCAGACTAGAGAACCAAGTGAAAATCTGTTGGACGCCACTTAGAGAACAGATGGTAGAGGCTGGGTGACCTCTGGTACTGACGCACACTCGCGCACACAACAAGCCCCTCATATAAAATGATGCGCCACAGAATTAACAGTTATTTATACAGTACATATGTAACCGATGTGAAATGGGGTGTCAGTTGTTGATGTGTGCAAGGGTCCCTGGTTCGAGCCCAGGTTGGGGCGAAGAGAGGGACGGAACCTACACTGTTACACATATCTCAATGGGATAAACACTGAATGAATAGTTATTTATACAGTAGATACGTACATAAACTCAGCAAAAAAAGAAATGTCCCTTTTTCAGGACCGTGTCTTTCAAAGATAATTCGTAAAAATCCAAATAACTTCACAGATCTTCATTGTAAAGGGTTTAAACACTGTTTCCCATGTTTGTTCAATGAACCATAAACAATTAATGAACATGCACCTGTGGAACGGTCGTTAAGACACTAACAGCTTACAGACGGTAGGCAATTAAGGTCACAGTTATGAAAACTTTGGACACTAAAGAGGCCTTTCTACTGACTCTGAAAAACACCAAAAGAAAGATGCCCAGGGTCCCTGCTCATCTGCGTGAACGTGCCTGAGGCATGCTGCAAGGAGGCATGAGGACTGCAGATGTGGCCACGGCAATAAATTGCAATGTCCGTACTGTGAGACGCCTAAGACAGTGCTACAGGGAGACAGGACGGACAGCTGATCGTCCTCGCAGTGGCAGACCACGTGTAACAACACCTGCACAGGATCGGTACATCTGAACATCACACCTGCGGGACAGGTACAGGATGGCAACAACAACTGCCTGAGTTACACCAGGAACGCACAATCCCTCCATCAGTGCCCAGACTGTCCGCGATAGGCTGAGAGAGGCTGGACTGAGGGCTTGTAGGTCTGTTGTAAGGCAGGTCCTCACCAGATATCACCGGCAACAACGTCGCCTATGGGCACAAACCCACCGTCGTTGGTCCAGGCAGGACTGGCAAAAAGTGCTCTTCACTGACGAGTCGCGGTTTTGTCTCACCAGGGGTGATGGTCGGATTCGCGTTTATCGATGAAGGAATGAGCGTTACACCGAGGCCTGTACTCTGGAGCAGGATTGATTTGGAGGTGGAGGGTCCGTCATGGTCTGGGGCGGTGTGTCGCAGCATCATCGGACTGAGCTTGTTGTCATTGCAGGCAATCTCAACGCTGTGCGTTACAGGGAAGACATCCTCCTCCCTCTTGCAGGCTCATCCTGACATGACGCTCCAGCATGACAATGCCACCAGCCATACTGCTCGTTCTGTGCATGATTTCCTGCAAGACAGGAATGTCAGTGTTCTGCCATGGCCAGCGAAGAGCCCGGATCTCAATCCCATTGAGCACGTCTGGGACCTGTTGGATCGGAGGGTGAGGGCTAGGGCCATTCCCCCCAGAAATGTCCAGGAACTTGCAGGTGCTTTGGGTGGAAGAGTGAGGTAACATCTCACAGCAAGAACTGGCAAATCTGGTGCAGCCCATAAGGAGGAGATGCACTGCAGTACTTAATGCAGCTGGTGGCCACACCAGATACTGACTGTTACTTTTGATTTTGACCCCCCCTTTGTTCAGGGACACATTATTCAATTTCTGTTAGTCACATGTCTGTGGAACTTGTTCAGTTTATGTCTCAGTTGTTGAATCTTATGTTCATACAAATATTTACAAATGTTAAGTTTGCTGAAAATAAACTCAGTTGACAGTGAGAGGACGTTTATTTTTTTGCTGAGTTTATACAGACAGACAGACAGACAGACAGACAGACAGACAGACAGACAGACAGACAGACAGACAGACAGACAGACAGACAGACAGACAGACAGACAGACAGACAGACAGACTCCTACAGTATATATACACAGTACCAGTCAAAAGTTTGGACACACCTACTCATTCAAGGGTTTTTCTTTATTTTCTACATTGTAGAATAATAGTGAAGACATCAAAACTATGAAATAACACATATGGAATCATGTAGTAAACAAACAAAAAAAGTGTTAAACAAATCAATAACTAATTTAGATTCTTCAGAGTAGCCACCCTTTGCATTGATGACATTTCTCCCTTACCAAGATAATCCATCCACCTGACAGGTGTGACATATCAAGAAGCTGATTAAACAGCATGATCATTACACAGATGTACCTTGTGCTGGGGACAATAAAAGGCCACTCTAAAATGTGCAGTTTTGTCACACAACACAATGCCACAATAGTCTCAAGTTTTGAGAGAGGGTGCAATTGGCATTGACTGCAGGAAACAGACAGGCATTGACTGTCAAACAGAGCTGCTGCCAGAGAATTTAATGTAAATTTCTCTACCATAAGCCACCTCCAATGTCATTTTAGAGAATTTGACAGTGCGTCCAACTGGCCTCACAACCACAGAACAACGTGTAACCAGGCCAGCCCAGAACCTCCACATCAGCCTTCTTCCCCTGTGGGATCGTCTGAAACCAGCCACCTGGACAGCTGATGAAACTGAGGAGTATTTCTGTCTGTAATAAAACCCTTTTGTGGGGAATTTTTTTTCTTCGATTGGCTAGGCATTGCTCCCAAGTGGGTGGGAGAATCACTCACTCAATCACTCACTCACTGACTCACTGACAGACTGAAAGGGTGTTATAACCAAGGAGGACTTGAAGCATCTGGTGTGATCCTCATTTCAAAGTTATTTTAAATGTTTTACTCCATTGTCAAGACATGATTCTGGTTGTCTACCTGTTTCGATGCATTACATATGTTGGTTTAGGTTAACTTGTTCATATTATGGAGAGAAGTCTCTCTACCTACAGATTGACCCCCCCCCCCCCCCCCAATAAATAATACAGAAGAATAAACATCATCATCCATCCACCAATGACATTTATGCTACCAGACCCCATCACCCCTGGGTTACACAGAGAGCACAGTGTGTGTGTGTGTGTGTGTGTGTGTGTGTGTGTGTGTGTGTGTGTGTGTGTGTGTGTGTGTGTGTGTGTGTGTGTGTGTGTGTGTGTGTGTGTGTGTGTGTGTGTGTGTATGTATGTGTGTGTGTGTGTGTGTGTGTGTGTGTCACGTCCTGACCAGCAGATGGAGCTGGTGTAGTAGTTTGGGGGTCAGGACGTGGCAGTCTGGTGTGTGTCTTGTGACTCCTGATCAGGAACAGCTGGGAATCGTTGTTCCTGATTGGGAGTCACATATGTAGGAGTTGTTTGTCACTGGGGTTTGTGGGTAATTGTTTCTTGTTTAGTGTGTTTGCACCTGACAGGACTGTTGGCTGTCAGTTTCCTTGTTTTGTTTGTTTGTTATAGTGTTCTTTCTAATTAAATTGAAAGATGAATACTAACTCCGCTGCATTTTGGTCCATTCCTGAAGACAGCCCTTACTGTGTGTGTGTGTGTGTGTGTTCCTACCTGTGCTATCCTCGTAGACCACCGTTAGGCTCTTCCACTTGAAGAAGGTCACTATGTCCAGTATGGCTCTGGAGATGGCAGTGTATTCTGGGTAGAGATTGATGTAAAACGTGTCTCTGTTGTCCACTGATGGGTGTTTCCAGCGCGTCTGGATGTGGGGTACCTTAGAACAATACAATGAAAACATTTTTTTTTATTTACATTTATTCTAATTTCTATTTCCTTTCCCCTACCTCATAATGTTGTAAACATAACGTATAGCAAGATGTTGGTTGGGACAGTCAGTAACAATCAAAAATATCAGTATAATAAGTACATCTGTAAAAACATCAGTATAATAAGTATATGAATGTAAAAACATCAGTATAATAAGTATACGAATGTAAAAACATCAGTATAATAAGTATACAAATGTAAAAACATCAGTATAATAAGTACATCTGTAAAAACATCAGTATAATAAGTATATGAATGTAAAAACATCAGTATAATAAGTATATGAATGTTAAAACATCAGTATAATAAGTATATGAATGTAAAAACATCAGTATAATAAGTACATCTGTAAAAACAACAGTATAATAAGTACATCTGTAAAAACATCAGTATAATAAGTACATCTGTAAAAACATCAGTATAATAAGTATATGAATGTAAAAACATCAGTATAATAAGTATACGAATGTAAAAACATCAGTATAATAAGTACATCTGTAAAAACATCAGTATAATAAGTATATGAATGTAAAAACATCAGTATAATAAGTATACGAATGTAAAAACATCAGTATAATAAGTATACAAATGTAAAAATATCAGTATAATAAGTACATCTGTAAAAACATCAGTATAATAAGTATATGAATGTAAAAACATCAGTATAATAAGTATATGAATGTAAAAACATCAGTATAATAAGTACATCTGTAAAAACAACAGTATAATAAGTACATCTGTAAAAACATCAGTATAATAGGTACATCTGTAAAAACATCAGTATAATAAGTACATCTGTAAAAACATCAGTATAATAAGTACATCTGTAAAAACATCAGTATAATAAGTATATGAATGTAAAAACATCAGTATAATAAGTATACATCTGTAAAAACATTAGTATAATAAGTATACATCTGTAAAAACATCAGTATAATAAGTACATGAATGTAAAAACAACAGTATAATAAGTATACAAATGTAAAAACATCATATTCTCTCCTCTCCTTTATTATCTGATGGTTTGCTATGTTGTCATGTCGTCTTGTCATGTTGTCACCTTATGTCGTCATGTTATGTCATGTTATGTTATGTCATGTTATTGTGTCATGTCATGTTGTCATGTCGTTGTCATGTTATGACGTTGTCATGTTATTGTGTCATGTTATGTCATGTCATGTCATCTATTGTCATCATGTTGTCATGTATGTTATGTAGTCATGTTATGCTTGCATGTTGTCATGTTATTGTGTCATGTCATGGTATGGTGTCATGTTATGGTGTCATAGTGTCATGTCATGGTGTCATGTCATGGTGTCATAGTGTCATGTCATGGTGTCATGTCATGGTGTCATGGTGTCATGTTATGGTGTCATGTCATGGTGTCATGTTATGGTGTCATGGTGTCATGTCATGGTGTCATGTAATGGTGTCATGTAATGGTGTCATGTCATGGTGTCATGTTATGGTGTCATGGTGTCATGTCATGGTGTCATGGTGTCATGTCTTGGTGTCATGGTGTCATGTCATGGTATGGTGTCCTGTTACGGTGTCATGGTGTCATGTCATGGTGTCATGTCATGGTGTCATGTCATGGTGTCATGTAATGGTGTCATGTCATGGTGTCATGTTATGGTGTCATGTAATGGTGTCATGTTATGGTGTCATGTCATGGTGTCATGGTGTCATGTTATGGTGTCATGTCATGGTGTCATGTTATGGTGTCATGGTGTCATGTCATGGTGTCATGCCATGGTGTCATGTTATGGTGTCATGTAATGGTGTCATGTAATGGTGTCATGGTGTCATGTTATGGTGTCATGTCATGTGTCATGGTGTCATGTTATGGTGTCATGTCATGGTGTCATGTTGTGTCATGTCATGGTGTCATGTTATGGTGTCATGTTATGGTGTCATGGTGTCATGTCATGGTGTCATGTCATGGTGTCATGTTATGGTGTCATGTTATGGTGTCATGGGGTCATGGGTCATGTCATGGTGTCATGTCATGGTGTCATGTTATGGTGTCATGTAATGGTGTCATGGTGTCATGTTATGGTGTCATGTAATGGTGTCATGTTATGGTGTCATGGGTCATGTCATGGTGTCATGTCATGGTGTCATGTTATGGTGTCATGTTATGGTGTCATGTTATGGTCATGGGGTCATGTCATGGTGTCATGTCATGGTGTCATGTTATGGTGTCATGTAATGGTGTCATGGTGTCATGTTATGGTGTCATGTCATGGTGTCATGTTATGGTGTCATGGGGTCATGTTATGGTGTCATGTCAGGTGTCATGTCATGGTGTCATGTCATGGTGTCTATGGTGTCATGTCATGGTGTCATGTTATGGTGTCATGTCATGGTGTCATGTTATGGTGTCATGGTGTCATGTCATGGTGTCATGTCATGGTGTCATGTTATGGTGTCATGTAATAGTGTCATGGTGTCATGTGTGTATGGTGTCATGTCATGGTGTCATGGGTCATGGTGTCATGTCATGGTGTCATGTTATGGTGTCATGTTATGGTGTCATGGTGTGGTGTCATGGTGTCATGTCATGGTGTCATGTTATGGTGTCATGTTATGGTGTCATGGGGTCATGGTGTCATGTTATGGTGTCATGTCATGGTGTTATGGTGTCATGTCATGTTGTCATGTTATGGTGTCATGTTATGTGTCATGCCATCCTATGTTACAGTGTGATATTGTCTAACTTCATCTAATGGTGTGTTATGTCATGTTATGGTGTCATGTTATGGTGTCATGTTATGGTGTCATGTTATGGTGTCATGGTGATGTTCTCTCACCTCCAGGGCGTTACAGATGGACTGGACAGTATTGTGATGTAATGTGATGTTCTCTCACCTCCAGGGCGTTACAGATGGACTGGACAGCACTGACTGAGGAGCTGTGGGACGGACCAAACACTGCAGATACACCCAGAGCCAACTGGTCACACACTGGGGAGAGGTGAGGGGAGGAAGAGAGAAGAGGGGGAGGTGAGAGGAGGAGAGGAGAATGAAGAGAGGAGGAGGCGGGATGAGGGGATGAGAGGAGAGGGGAGGAAGAGAGAAGAGGCGGAGGGGAGAGGAGGAGAATGAGGAGAGGAGGAGGCGGGATGAGGGGATGAGAGGAGAGGGGAGGAAGAGAGAAGAGGCGGAGGGGAGAGGAGGAGAATGAAGAGAGGAGGAGGCGGGATGAGGGGATGAGAGGAGAGGGGAGGAAGAGAGAAGAGGCGGAGGGGGAGAGGAGGAGAATGAGGAAAGGGGGAGGGGAGGAGAGGTGAGGGGGTGAGGGGAGGAGGATGAGGGGAGGAGTGGGGTGAGGGGATGAGAGGAGTGGGGTGAGGGGAGGAGAGAGGAGAGGAGAGGGGGGATGAAAAAGAAGGAGGAAAGTGAAAAAAAAGAGAAAATAAAGACAAAGCAGTGGTGATTTTGGGTGCATTTAGAATTGGCAATATTAATCTGATGTTAAACTATTCCATCGCCCCAGGTGGTACCTCTCCTGGAGGCCTCGAAGCTGTCGAAGAGGTTGATTCTCTGGATGTCGTAGGTCAGAGTGGTGTTGGGCATTAAGGTCCGGTTCCTGTTAATGTTGCTCACTGCAAACTTAAAGGCCAACTCCTCTACACTCACCAACTCACTCTCACGAGTCTCAAAGATACCACCTGGAGGGAGGAAATGAAGGAGAGGGGGAGAGAGAGGGAGAGAGGGGAGAGTGTGAGAGAGGGGGAGAGAGGAGAGAGAGGGGAGAGAGGGAGAGGAGAGAGGGGAGAGAGGGGGAGAGAGGGAGAGAGGGGAGAGAGGGGGAGAGAGGGGAGAGAGGGAGAGAGGGGGAGAGAGGAGAGAGAGGGGAGAGAGGGGAGAGAGGGGAGAGAGGGGGAGAGAGGGAGAGAGGGGGAGAGAGGGAGAGAGGGGGAGAGAGGAGAGAGAGGGGAGAGAGGGGGAGAGAGGGGAGAGAGGGGGAGAGAGGGGAGAGACGGGGAGAGAGGGAGAGAGGGGGGAGAGAGGGGGGAGAGAGGGGGGAGAGGGAGAGGGGGAGAGAGGGGAGAGGGGGAGAGAGGGGGAGAGGGGGAGAGAGGGGGAGAGAGGGGAGAGAGAGGGAGAGGGGGAGAGAGGGGAGAGGGGAGAGAGAGGGGGGAGAGGGAGAGGGGGAGAGAGGGGAGAGGGGGAGAGAGGGGGAGAGAGGGGGGGAGAGGGGGGAGAGAGGGGGAGAGAGGGGAGAGAGGGGAACATGGCGGTAGAGGGAAAAAGAGAGATAGTGAACTAGTTCACTCGTAATAAATAAATACATACAAAACAAAGCCATCACTTGAGTTAGAGATTTAAAAAATGAATAACAGAGAGAAGACAAGAAGAAAGAAGAAGGTAAAGAGAGAAAAACAAACTGATGAGAAGGAACGAAGAAATGACCAGGGGATGGAGAAAGTTAATTATGCAATGAAGCCAGAAAGCAATTATTTCGTTATTTGTGAAAAACAAGTTGGAAACAAAACATGCAGGGTATCGCCTTATCTAACGAATAATGGCTTATGTAAAATACATGGCTCTGTCCCAAATTATTCACAATAGTGCACTACCTTCGACCAGAGCCCTATGGGAAAAGTAGTGCACTACCTTCGACCAGAGCCCTATGGGAAAAGTAGTGCACTACCTTCGACCAGAGCCCTATGGGAAAAGTAGTGCACTACCTTCGACCAGAGCCCTATGGGAAAAGTAGTGCACTACCTTCGACCAGAGCCCTATGGGAAAGTAGTGCACTACCTTCAACCAGAGCCCTATGGGAAAAGTAGTGCACTACCTTCGACCAGAGCCCTATGGGAAAAGTAGTGCACTACCTTCGACCAGAGCCCTATGGGAAAAGTAGTGCACTACCTTCGACCAGAGCCCTATGGGAAAAGTAGTGCACTACCTTCAACCAGAGCCCTATGGGAAAAGTAGTGCATAACCTAGGGAATAGGGTGCTTTTTGGGGATACAGATTTGGTTTATGTAAAATGCATGGCTTTGTGCAATGGGTGATTCTTTTTCCATGTTATTATGAATGGTTAGATTCAACAGCAAGCCTGACCCAGTCACAGGAGAAGAAAAAAAATACATTGAGAATGGAATGAGATCACTACTTTATCTACAATACATTATCAAAGCACATTTAACAACCATGATTTAATACAGTGCAACCTTATTCTATCATGTTCCTTAGAAACGGATCCACCTCTATTCACTATATAGAGCATTACTTTACTTTGACCAGGGCCCTATGGAGGGAGAGAGAGGGGGATGGAGGGAGGAAGATATGGAGGGAGAGATGGCTGGGGGAGAGATAGAGGGAGGAAGAGCTGGAGAGAGGGAGAGAGAAGAAGGAAGGAAGGAAGGAAGGAAGGAAGGAAGGAAGGAAGGAAGGAAGGAAGGAAGGAAGGAAGGAAGGAAGGAAGGAAGGAAGGAAGGAAGAGATGGAGGGAGGGAGGGAGGGAGGGATGAGGGAGGAAGGAAGGGAGAGATGAAGGGAGGGAGAGAGGGATGAGGGAGGAAGGAAGGGAGAGATGAAGGGAGGGAGAGAGGGATGAGGGAGGAAGGAAGGGAGAGATGAAGGGAGGGAGAGAGGAAGGGATGGAGAGGGAGATGGAGGGAGGATGGAGGGAGGAAGAGAGAGGGAGGGAGGGAGGGAGGGAGGGAGGGAGGGAGGGAGGGAGGGAGGGAGGGAAGGAAGGAAGGAAGTTAGGAAGGAAGGAAGGAAGGAAGGAAGGAAGGAAGGAAGGAAGGAAGGAAGGAAGGAAGGAAGGAAGGAAGGAAGGAAGGAAGGAAGGGATGGAGGGAGGGAGGGAGGGAGGGACGATGGAGGAAGGAAGGGAGAGATGAAGGGAGGGAGAGAGGGAGGGAGGGAGGGAAGGAGAAAGACATTGAGGGAGAGGTGGAAGGAGGGAGGGAGAGAGAGATGGAAGGAGGGAGAGATGGAAGGAGGGAGGGAGGGACAGATGGAGGCAGGGAAGGAGGGAGAGATGGAAGGAGGGAGGGAGGGAGAGATGGAGGGAAGGAGAGATGGAAGGAGGGAGAGATGGAGAGATGGATAGAATAAAGAGATTTAGCTATAGGCAGGGGTGGGAGAGATGGAGGGAGAGAGAGATGGAAGCAGGGAGAGATGGAGGCAGGGAGAGAGGGAGGCAGGGAGAGATGGTGGGAGGGAGAGATGGAGGGAGGGAGATGAGGGAGGAAGGGAGGAAGGGAGAGGGAGCGAGAGATGGAGGGAGGGAGGGAGAGATAGAACGTTGGAGGGAGGGATGGATGGGGTGCCATAGAGAGATTTAGTTGTAGCCAGGGGTGGGACAGAGAGATAAAGACAGAGGGAGAGATGAAGAGAAAATAAAAGGCAAGAAAGAGCTGAGCTCTCAGGCCAACCCACCCTGTAGACATGTTCAACTAGAGGGAAAGACAGAGTATCACAACCACCTCACGCTGGTTCAGTGCCTACAGTATCACACTCAGATGGAAAATATTACACTGAACTAAACGCAACAATTTCAAAGATTTTACAGTTCATATAAGGAAATCAGCCAATTGAAATGAATTCATTAGGCTCTATAATCTATGGATTTCACAGGCCTGGGAAAAGAGATATGCATCTGTTGGTCACAGATACAATCCATGGGTGTTTTTCAATATGCACACTACCATTCTCCACACACTCACTCACACTCGTTCTCTGAGGACGAGAGCGTGGAGGACGAGAGTGTGGAGGACGCATAAAACATTACATTAGAGAAGCACTCGCACTCCCTGTACTGCGCTAACCCTACTGCACTCCCTCTACTGCGCTAACCCTACTGCACTTCCTGTACTGCGCTAACCCCACTGCACTCCCTCTACTGCGCTAACCCTACTGCACTCCCTCTACTGCGCTAACCCTACTGCACTTCCTGTACTGCGCTAACCCTACTGCACTTCCTGTACTGCGCTAACCCTACTGCACTCCCTCTACTGCGCTAACCCTACTGCACTTCCTGTACTGCGCTAACCTACTGCACTCCCTCTACTGCGCTAATGCGCTACTGCACTTCCTGTACTGCGCTAAACCCTACTGCACTCCCTGTACTGCGCTAACCCTACTGCACTCCCTCTACTGCGCTAACGCTACTGCACTTCATGTACTGCGCTAACCCTACTGCACTTCCTGTACTGCGCTAACCCTACTGCACTTCCTGTACTGCGCTAACCCTACTGCACTCCCTATACTGCGCTAACCCTACTGTACTTCCTGTACTGCGCTAACCCTACTGCACTCCCTGTACTGCGCTAACCCTACTGCACTCCCTCTACTGCGCTAACGCTACTGCACTTCCTGTACTGCGCTAACCCTACTGCACTTCCTGTACTGCGCTAACCCTACTGCACTTCCTGTACTGCGCTAACCCTACTGCACTCCCTATACTGCGCTAACCCTACTGTACTTCCTGTACTGCGCTAACCCTACTGCACTCCCTGTACTGCGCTAAACCCTACTGCGCTAACCCTACTGCACTCCCTGTACTGCGCTAACCCTACTGCGCTAACCCTACTGCACTCCCTGTACTGCGCTAACCCTACTGCACTCCCTGTACTGCGCTAACGCTACTGCACTCCCTGTACTGCGCTAACCCTACTGCACTCCCTGTACTGCGCTAACGCTACTGCACTTCCTGTACTGCGCTAACCATACTGCACTTCCTGTACTGCGCTAACCCTACTGCACTCCCTCTACTGCGCTAACCCTACTGCACTTCCTGTACTGCGCTAACCCTACTGCACTCCCTCTACTGCGCTAAACCCTACTGCACTTCCTGTACTGCGCTAACCCTACTGCGCTAACCCTACTGCACTTCCTGTACTGCACTAACCCTACTGCACTCCCTCTACTGCGCTAACTCTACTGTACTTCCTGTACTGCGCTAACCCTACTGCACTCCCTCTACTGCGCTAAACCCTACTGCACTTCCTGTACTGCGCTAACCCTACTGCACTCCCTCTACTGCGCTAACCCTACTGCACTTCAAGTACTGCGCTAACCCTACTGCACTCCCTCTACTGCGCTAACCCTACTGCGCTAACCCTACTGCACTTCAAGTACTGCGCTAACCCTGCTGCACTCCCTCTACTGTGCTAACCCTACTGCGCTAACTCTACTGCACTCCCTCTACTGCGCTAACCCTACTGCACTCCCTGTACTGCGCTAACCATACTGCACTTCCTGTACTGCGCTAACCCTACTGCACTCCCTCTACTGCGCTAACCCTACTGCGCTAACCCTACTGCACTCCCTCTACTGCGCTAACCCTACTGCACTTCCTGTACTGCGCTAACCCTACTGCACTTCCTGTACTGCGCTAACCCTACTGCACTTCCTGTACTGCGCTAACCCTACTGCACACCCTGTACTGCACTAACCCTACTGCACTCCCCCCTCCCTACTGCACTCCCCCCTCCCTACTGCACTCCCCCCTCCCTACTGCACTCCCCCCCCTCCCTACTGCACTCCCCCCTCCCTACTGCACGTCCCTCCTCCCTACTGCACTCCCCCCTCCCTACTGCCGCCCCCCTCCCTACTGCACTCTCCCCTCCCTACTGCACTCCCCCTACCTACTGCACTCCCCCCTCCCTACTGCACTCCCCCCTCCCTACTGCACTCCCCCCTCCCTACTGCACTCCCCCTCCCTACTGCACTTCCCCCCCTCCCTACCACTCCCCCCTCCCTACTGCACTCCCCCCCTCTCTACTGCACTCCCCCCTCCCTACTGCCGCCCCCCACCCTACTGCACTCCCCCCTACCTACCACTCCCCCCCCCCCCTACTGCACTTCCCCCTACACTGCACCCTATTCACTACACACAGTTGATAATTATATTAATTGAAATGCTAAATCCTTTGCACATGAACGGCCGGTCATTCTAAAATAATTGCAATGTGTATATATTTACGCCTGTATGTCGTTGTTGTCTTCTCTGTTGGAATCGCCGGTCCGTCTGCTGGAGAGTCAATTCATCAGAGACTCTCTGGTTAACTTCCCCAGAAGTCACAATGTCTTTCCTGGTTGTAGCTTTCTCAGCGGCTCTGGACAGTGTCTGTTGTAATGGATACGTCAGGCGTACAGATGGTCGTTGTATAGAATAGATGCATCCTCTGTTGTCGGGTATTCTCGTACTAGACTTACGTAATTTCCAGCTGCAGACTAGTAATTCTACGTCTAGGATTTTCTCTTATTCTGTAGTGATCGATAGTCTCAGAGTTTAACAATTTCCAGCCGTGTAGCCAAAACTACACGCTGTCTGGTCTCCTGGGCCATCTGGAGATGTAGTTCTTAACCATTTCACCATGTAGCGTCAGCTCCTATGTTTTCTAGTCTTCTTAATGTACATTTCGTCAGGAGTGGGTTTTATACACTTCTGAGGAAAGGGCAGTTCCATGACGCTGACTTAACGTCTATGCTCACGTGGGCGTGGCCACTGATTTGGTTAACTTTATATGAAAAACCCATATTTTCTCATTTAGAAGGTTAACATCACATTACATATTTTCACAAATAGTTTCATGTTTAATCACATGCGTTTCAAAATATTTAGATTTAACAGTACAAAAAAAGAAGAAAAAATGCATGAAATGAAATGTATGAAATGTCTGCATTCACTACTGTAAGTCGCTCTGGATAAGAGCATCTGCTAAATGACTAAAATGTAAATTTAAACCCCATAATTAAGTGTACAAAACCAAAGACACAGTAATGAGGGTTACCTGTCCTTCATGAGACCACCAAATAAAACACACTCGTCATGACTGTCCCTTAAGTGTCCACGGACTACTCCCACATTCTCAAAAATAGAAATATTGTTTAATTTAATCAAATTTTTGATGTCCAAGTGTCTCTCTGTGTTCCACAATTTACATTCCAATCTCAAACACTACAGAGCATAGAGGCAGTGTATTTTATGACCGCCATAAAAACAGTCAACTTCCCGCTCTCCCCTCTCTATGAGAGAGAGCTGTATAGCGGACCCACTGTAACCTGGGGCAACAGCTCTGGTGGACATTCCTGCAGTCAGCATGCCAATTGCACGCTCCGTCAAAACTTTTTGACATCTGTGGCATTGTGTTGTGTGACAAAACTGCAGATTTTAGAGTGGCCCTTTTTATTGTCCCCAGAACAAGGTGCACCTGTGTAATGGTCATGCTGTTTAATCAGCTTCTTGATATGCCACACCTGTCAGGTGGATGGATTATCTTGGAAAAGGAGAAATGCTTACAAACAGAGATGTAAAAATATTTGTGCACAAAAATTTAGAGAAATAAGCTTTTTTTTGCATATGGAACATTTCTGGGATCTTTTTTTCAGCTCATAAAACATGGGACAAACACTTTACATGTTGTGTTTATATTTTTGTTCTGATACAGAGTGAGGGGAGAGATGGAGGGAGAGAGGAAGAGATGGGGAGCGAGAGAGGAAGATAGAAAGAGAGGAGGACAAGAGGGAGAGACCCTGTGACCTTCATATCCCTCAACCCCAAAATAAGAACAGACGTGTCAGCTGTCTTGTACAAGAGAAACAGTTGAACATACAAATGGAGAGAGAGAGAGAGACAGAGAGAGGAGAGAGAGAGAGAGACAGAGAGAGAGAAACAGAGAGAGAGAGAGAGAGAGGAGAGAGAGAGAGAGAGACAGAGAGAGAGAAACAGAGAGAGAGAGAGAGAGAGAGAGAGAGAGAGAGAGAAAGAGAGAGAGAGGGCACATCAGGCTAAAGGAGAGATAATTGAATTGAGTGCACCAGTTTTTTGCCCCACATGAGACCATCAATTTCACTCCCTCTCTCTCTGTCTCTATCTCTGTCTGTCTGTCTCCTTTCTTATGAAGCTGAAGAGAACAAAATTAGATCTGGCATCTGCTAGTCAAACCCTAACCTGTCTTTGGAACGTTCCAAAACCCATTCCACACCAGACACACACAGGGAGACCTCGACGTTCCAAACCCATTCCACACCAGACTGACACACAGGGAGACCGACGTTCCAAACCCATTCCACACCAGACTGACACACAGGGAGACCTCGACGTTCCAAACCCATTCCACACCAGACTGACACACAGGGGGATCTCGACGTTCCAAACCCATTCCACACCAGACTGACACACAGGGAGACCTCGACGTTCCAAACCCATTCCACACCAGACTGACACACAGGGAGACCTCGACGTTCCAAACCCATTCCACACCAGACTGACACACAGGGAGACCTCGACGTTCCAAACCCATTCCACACCAGACTGACACACAGGGAGACCTCGACGTTCCAAACCCATTCCACACCAGACTGACACACAGGGAGACCTCGACGTTCCAAACCCATTCCACACCAGACTGACACACAGGGAGACCTCGACGTTCCAAACCCATTCCACACCAGACTGACACACAGGGAGACCTCGACGTTCCAAACCCATTCCACACCAGACTGACACACAGGGAGACCTCGACGTTCCAAACCCATTCCACACCAGACTGACACACAGGGGGACCTCGACGTTCCAAACCCATTCCACACCAGACTGACACACAGGGAGACCTCGACGTTCCAAACCCATTCCACACCAGACACACACAGGGGGACCTCGACGTTCCAAACCCATTCCACACCAGACCGACACAGGGATCTTAACGATAATTGTTGTAATATGTACTTTGCTGAATCACTGTCTCTCTCTCGTTTTACACAACAAAAATGTATACGCATACACCGAAAAGGCTTTTTATAAATTACACACACAAAAGATACACCATGACATTTCAAATTATTAATTTAATAAAAACACACTTTTCAGTGTAGTTTTTAATGACGTACACCCCATAAAAAGACCGGCAGCCAATCGGTGGCCTTCACGTGTAGCTTGTTGTTTATGTTGGCCAATCAAAGTGGCAAAGAGGATCAACGTGTAGCACGTGGAGGGAGAGTTCACTAACGCAATGCAAGATGGAATAAAATTACCGGAATTTAATGAGGATTAGACTACAATGAGTCACCAACAGGAAGGCTATTGTTTTATCTGAATGGGGAGAAAGTGCATCACGTAGCCTCAGGAATTAGCTATATATACTATAGCTGGCTAGCTAGCTTCTCTATTGTTATATGGGATGATAAATGACATTGTGGTTGCTACAAGTTAGCTAACCTTGGCTATAGCTGAGTTCTGGATCCTGCGTCTGCTCGCTCCCATCTCACTGGCCCCTCAGCAGCTGCAGTAATAGAATGCCAGCCTCTCGCGCAGCAATGCTTAGGTTTAAAAATAAAATAAAAAATTCATGATACTATATATTAGCATTTCTCAAACTCTGTCCTTGGGACGTCAAGGGGTGGACATTTTGGGGTTTTCCCCACCAGCACTACACAGCTGATTCAAATAAGCATAGCTTGATGATTAGTTGATTACCCCTTAAGGGCCCAATTTTGGGAAACTGTCTGTCTGTCTGTCTGTCTGTCTGTCTGTCTGTCTGTCTGTCTGTCTGTCTGTCTGTCTTTACACAACACTTTACATTCAGGACAAACATGTCATTTCTTTGTAGTATTACTTTAGTCCCATATTGCAAACAGGATGCATGTTTTGGAATATTTTTATTCTGTACAGGTTTCCTTCTGTTATGTTAGTATTGTGGTGTAACTACAATATGATCCATCCATCCTCTGTTATCTACTATCATAGTCATTAAACTCTAAACGGTTTTAACCTCTAAAAGTTTAAAGGGAGTAGCAGATCAATGTGGAGCTATATACAGGAAGTACCAGATCAATGTGGAGCTATATACAGGAAGTACCAGATCAATGTGGAGCTATATACAGGAAGTACCAGATCAATGTGGAGCTATATACAGGAAGTACCAGTACCAAATCAATGTGGAGCTATATGCAGGAAGTACCAGATCAATGTGGAGCTATATACAGGAAGTACCAGATCAATGTGGAGCTATATACAGGAAGTACCAGATCAATGTGGAGCTATATACAGGAAGTACCAGATCAATGTGGAGCTATATACAGGGAGTACCAGATCAATGTGGACCTATATACAGGAAGTACCAGATCAATGTGGAGCTATATACAGGAAGTACCAGATCAATGTGGAGCTATATACAGGAAGTACCAGATCAATGTGGAGCTATATACAGGAAAGTACCAGATCAATGTGGAGCTATATACAGGTAGTACCAGTACCAGATCAATGTGGAGCTATATACAGGAAGTACCAGATCAATGTGGAGCTATATACAGGAAGTACCAGATCAATGTGGAGCTATATACAGGAAAGTACCAGATCAATGTGGAGCTATATACAGGAAGTACCAGATCAATGTGGAGCTATATACAGGTAGTACCAGTACCAGATCAATGTGGAGCTATATACAGGAAGTACCAGATCAATGTGGAGCTATATACAGGGAGTACCAGTACCAGATCAATGTGGAGCTATATACAGGAAGTACCAGATCAATGTGGAGCTATATACAGGAAAGTACCAGATCAATGTGGAGCTATATACAGGAAGTACCAGATCAATGTGGAGCTATATACAGGAAGTACCAGATCAATGTGGAGCTATATACAGGAAGTACCAGATCAATGTGGAGCTATATACAGGAAGTACCAGATCAATGTGGAGCTATATACAGGAAGTACCAGATCAATGTGGAGCTATATACAGGGAGTACCAGATCAATGTGGAGCTATATACAGGAAGTACCAGATCAATGTGGAGCTATATACAGGAAGTACCAGATCAATGTGGAGCTATATACAGGAAAGTACCAGATCAATGTGGAGCTATATACAGGAAGTACCAGATCAATATGGAGCTATATACAGGGAGTACCAGATCAATGTGCAGCTATATACAGGAAGTACCAGATCAATGTGCAGAGGTACATGGTATTTCAGGTAGATATGTACATGAAGGCAGGGTAAAGTGACTAGGCATCAGGATAGATAATAATAAGGAATTTGAGGTAGATATGTACATGAAGGCAGGGTAAAGTGACTAGGCATCAGGATAGATTACAATAAGGTATTTCAGGTAGATATGTACATGAAGGCAGGGTAAAGTGACTAGGCATCAGGATAGATAATAATAAGGTATTTGAGGTAGATATGTACATGAAGGCAGGGTAAAGTGACTAGGCATCAGGATAGATAATAATAAGGTATTAGAGGTAGATATGTACATGAAGGCAGGGTAAAGTGACTAGGCATCAGGATAGATAATAATAAGGTATTTGAGGTAGATATGTACATGAAGGCAGGGTAAAGTGACTAGGCATCAGGATAGATAATAAGAAGAAAAAAATCAAGAACAGAGTAGCAGCGGGAAATTATGAGTGTAAAAGTAGAACGATTTGACTGTTCTAGAATGTTCCTCAGTGTTCTAGAATGCTCCCCAATCACACTGTTGTAGAATGCTCCTAAGACTCTTCTAGAAATGTTCCTCAATAACTGTTCTAGAATTTTCGTCAATCAGACTTCTAGAATTTTCTACTATCAGACTATTCTAGAATGTTCCAGAATCAGACGCCATTCGGTCTCAGAGGTGAAAATGATTTTACACTGTGATTCACTCTCAACAGGAGCGTACTTCTGAAACTCGGTGACATCTATTAACCACGCTCTGTCTCTACATTCTCCCAAACAAGTCTCCAAGCCATCTGTGTCTGGGGAGAATCACCCATTTATTCACTGTGAAATGCATTCAATTTCAGAGGCACCTATTACCTGTCCCATCCAATCAACAATCACCTCTTAACCCTCTCATTCTGTTCTAATCTACAATGGATTGGTGGATGCATGGGTTTGAGGGAGTTTCCACCATTTCTTAAACCAGTGATTTCCTTTTAAACAAGCACACTTTTGGGATATCTGCTTTCTCCATAGAGATGGAAAGAGGTCGCAATCTTATATCCATTCAATTATGGCCTCTGTGAGCACATGGGCAGCGCCATTGAGGCCATCTCCATTCTGAAGTAGTTAATTATCTTCTTCATGATTGGCTGTTGGAGTCATGTCCAACCGGGTCATCACCAGGAATCAGCCAATGAAATTGGAAGTCCCACCTAGGGCTGTTGCGATGACCGTATTATCACCACACCGGTGGTCACGAGTCATGAAGGCAGCCAAATTACAGTGCTTTAAGACCTTAACCATTGTGCCAGTGCCGAAGCAGTCCACCGCATCAAGCCTGAATGACTTCCAACCTGTTGCATTCACCCCCACGATCATGAAGTGTTTCGAAAGACTGGTTTTGGCCTACTTTAAGTCCTGCCTCCCTCCAACACTGGATCACCACCAGTTTGCCTACCGACCGAACAGGTCTACAGAGGACGCCATCTCCACAGCTTTACAATGCCGTTCATAGACTTTAGCTCAGCATTCAATACGGTCCTTCCCTCTAGGCTGGTCACCAAACTCCATGACCAAGTGATCAGCCTCTCTCTCTCTGTAACTGGACTTTGGACTTCCTAACCAACAGACCCCAGTCTATCAGGTTTAGACAACTTCACCTCCTCAACCCTGAACCTGAACACCGGTGTGCCACAGGGCTGCGTGCTGAGCCCCCTCCTGTACTCCCTCTTCACCTACGACTGCGTTCCTGTACACGGTTCCAACACCATCGTCAAGTTCGCAGACGACACCACGGTGGTAGGTCTGATCAGTGACAATGACGAGTCAGCCTACAGGGAGGAGGTCAAGCACCTGGCTGCGTGGTGCTCTGACATCAATGCAAATGTAATGGAAAATCTAATCAAACACCTTATGAGAGCCCATGAGCTCATGTTGCGCAACATTTATATCGGCTATGCAATTGCTGATGGCCTCTATTAAAAAGAGGAGGATTCCATCAGCTTTCTATAGGCTTATTATATTTATTTAGCAACTTTCCTAATATTGCTTCTCTTTACAGCAGGATTATAGCAAACCTGGCTGGCCTGAAAAAGAACCACGGGCAAAACGTCCTCCAATCGCTATTTAAGAGCATAGATGACATGTATTTTTTTCCCCGCTGCCCCTGTCTCAACAGGTGCATGATAATGGTCCATTCTAAATCAAATCAAATTTGACACATATATTATTTAGTATATGTAAAGACAAGATGAAATCAAGGATCGTCTGATAGGTGACAATATTAGCCTATCACTGGTGAATTATATATTATCACTTGTGAATGATGCCCAGCATAAGGCAAGAAACAATGCATACTTTCTTTCAAATCATATTTGGAGCCTAGCCCATATGTTTTGATAAGATATGTATCACAACTAAAGTGACCAAATAATAATTAAAATGAAGCACATTAATCTGCTTTCCAACCGGTGTATGGCCGAACTGGCATACAGTTTGGGGAAGATCATTTTCACCATAAAAATGCACCTTTATTATAAAAGCATTACACAAGCATAATCACAGTCTACTGCCGTGTGTGAATTGCTGCGCTTATAATGTGAAGAAATAGCCTAATAGTTTATCAACATTTTAAGCTAAACGTTCTGATCTGTTGCACCAGCCTCATTGCATAAAAACATTTTTTTTTTATGCTAGTGGTTGAATTAATTTAGGATCTATCGCATCCTATAACTGTCCCAGACTATGTTTGGAATATTTGTTTCTCACACAGAATAAGTCAACTTTTGTACTATGGGGATAGTATATTGACATAGGCTAGTGATTTTGCTATTCGTTAGGCTACTACTTTTACCACTTTTAGTCTTGAAATGTTTGGTTGTTTAGTACACTACTCACTCTGTTTAGCACATGGCCTCACATGTGAATCCTTAAAGAGATGGGTGGGACTAAGGGTTTAGAGGGTGTGAACGATACTGAATGTGGTGTAGACAAAGAAGAGCTCTCCAGTAGTTGTACCAAAACATTTAAAAAAGGACAATTTTCTCAAAAGTGAGGTTAGAAGTTTATCAACTTTCAAAGCAGTATTGACTTTTCCCACTTGTTCCTCAACTGTAGCGTCTGATATACCATTTTCTAGCTCTGAGTCTCTACTTTTAAATAGACACTAATCTTCATCACCTAGTGTCATCCCTGCATTGGGAATCTATTCTAATCTAGGGCAGGATGGTTTTTAGCACCTCGCCATGGGCTGGCTATGACAGGAGTGTTATGTGTGATATTTGCCCTTCTCCCTCCTTCCTGTCTTCAATGCATCCATCTCTCTCACTGATTGATAAAGTGGTGTCATAGCAGACTGAGGTGTGTGTGTGTGTGTGTGTGTGTGTGTGTGTGTGTGTGTGTGTGTGTGTGTGTGTGTGTGTGTGTTCAGTAGTTTTGCTCTAAAAAAAATAAAAATAACGAAGGGCAATCAATAATCTATTAGCCGTATGTGTGTGTGTGTGTGTGTTCTTTACACAGTACAGAAGGTTCGATCTAATGTCTGTGAAACGAGTGATCTCTTATCAATCGCTTCAAGGAGATAGAGACAGAGAGAGAGAAAGAAAAAGAGAGTCAAATCTTATAATAGCCTATACAGCACATCAATATGTTTCAGTCAGCTTACTAAATAGATTAATGCAGGTGCGCAACTGTCACTGGGGACGTGGGACATGTCCCCCCCCCCCCCTCTAGTTTTATAATTGGAATATTGATACGAAACAGGGCAACGATGTGCTTTAGGACCATGCGGACGCCTCCATGCGGTTGGGTAGGCTGTTTGGAGTATTTATCCAACTGGATTAAAAATATTTAAAAAAATACAATAAATGGTGTGTCCCCCCCCTACTTCTAAAACCAAAGTTGCGCCCCTGGATTAATGCACATTCAAAGCAAATTAACTGTGTGTGTGTGTGTGTGTGTGTGTGTGTGTGTGTGTGTGTGTGTGTGTGTGTGTGTGTGTGTGTGTGTGTGTGTGTGTGGTGTGTGTGTGTGTGTGTGTGTGTGTCAGTGTGTGCGTGTGTGTGTGTGTCAGTGTGTGCGTGTGTGTGTGTGTGTGTCAGTGTGTGCGTGTGGTAAGAATGAACAACTTTTGGCTGCATGCGTAAAAGGTTACTACAAGCTTAACTCTAGTTGCATGCGTACATGCACGTGAGTGGACTGGGATTTTTGGAATAGGGGACATGATACATGATATTCTTGCCGGTCCCACTCCCATTCACAATAAGATAGCAACGGTTTTAATTTTTTAATTTTTTATTTTTTTTGGTCTTTTCATTTTGTGAAAACAAGTAAGAGTCACCTTCCCTTGCTAGTAGCAGCTAGCTGGCAGCCTGGCTAGCTGGCTTTAGCCTGGATAAAAACATAGCAAGCTAGCTAGCCTTTTTTAGCTTCCTGCATAAATAATCAGATTTATAAGAAGAAAAAAATATGCCCTGGCAAATATTGTTATAATTTGCCGGTGTAACATAAAACATCCTCCCGGTTTGATATCCTGCTTGTGTATTCATTCCCATAGCTACTAAAAAAAATAGATCATGTTTTGGTCATGAATTGAATAAAAACACACGGCTAACTGGTTGGCTACAGTAGGTTCTACCATTTCACAATAGCCTGTAATCACTAGTTATTACTGCTAAAACAAAATGCCTTTTCAGGGGGGAATCTTGTTGTTTGGTTTTACTGTTTGAACAGTCCCTGAGATTATCTTTGTTCATCAATGCAAAATAGGCTATTTTGATGAATAGCCTAAATAGGCTATAGCCTAGCATATTACAAGGAGCAGCCCCCTTTTGTGATGAGAAACGGCATTGCAACACTCCGCTTAGAGCTGGTAGCTTAAACTGCATGGGGAAAAAGTTCAACACCAGCGTTAATTGACTCTGGGAGATTTGGCAGCTATACAGTCATCCCGCCTGTTAACAAAAACCTGTGCAAGGCAAGGATTTCTGTTTCTGGCTTCCAGTCCAATCTCTCTTTCTTCTAGGGATGAGTGGAGGGGGGAGGGGGGAGTCTAATCAGGCCTTTCGTTGTAAAGAAGCTTAACGGGACGGAACGCCGATCATTAAAAACCGCCCGTGTGATTTAGCCAACCCGGAGGCGCATGCCCACAGGAGGTCAACAGACAGACGCAGGAGAACAATCGGCGTCGCGGCAGGGGGCCACCGGATCCCGCAGTCTAGGCTACCTGTTAACTCACCGTGAAGAAACCTTACCGTTGGAGGTCAGGAGCCAAAACTAGGAGCCATTTGGCAGAGACGTGTGATGTAAAGAGCAGAATCACCCACCAAAACGGTCAATCCTCCATGAAGGATAGAGGCTGCGTCGTTTATTCCTTAGGGTGGAATTACGTAAAGAAGGTCAGACCGTAATATTCAAGCTGAGATAATATTATCACGACCTATTGTTATTGGGGTCAAAGGTTATTGGATCTTTCCACAATGACCCTAAAAAAAATAAACACCCAAGCCTACTAGTATGTGCAGATTATGAAGACACTTCTCTGTAAACAAGAGCATTCATTCCTTCATTGAGGGTTTTCTCTATCTAATATCCATCCACAGGTAACTGTATCCACATAGCTCTCTCTCCTCATCCCATTCTACAGTGTGTTTGAGTTTCACAAACATAGAAAAGTTTCCAGAAGGTTAGCGATGCATTAATGTTGTAGAAAACCCATACAGTAGCCAAGGCCAAACTTTTGACTGGTACTATCTATCTATCTATCTATCTATCTATCTATCTATCTATCTATCTATCTATCTATCTATCTATCTATCTATCTATCTATCTATCTATCTATCTATCTATCTATCTATCTATCTATCTATCTATCTATCTATCTATCTATCTATCTATCTATCTATCTATCTATCTATCTATCTATCTATCTATCTATCTATCTATCTATCTACACTACCGTTAAAAAGTTTGGGGTCACTTATAAATGTCCTTGTTTTTTAAAGATTTTTGTTTTTTTTTGGCCATTAAAATAACATTAAATTGATCAGAAATACAGTGTAGACATTGTTTAATGTTGTAAATGACTATTGTAGCTGGAAACGGCAGATTTTTAATGGAATAACTACATAGGCGTACAGAGGCCCATTATCAGCAACCATCACTCCTGTGTTCCAATGGCATGTTGTGTTAGCTAATCCAAGTTTATCATTTTAAAAGGCTAATTGATCATTAGAAAACCCTTTTGCAATTATGTTAGCACAGCTGAAAACTGTTCTGATTAAAGAAGCAATAAAACTGGCCTTCTTTAGACTAGTGGAATATCTGGAGCATCAGCATTTGTGGGTTCGATTACAGGCTCAAAATGGCCAGAAACAAAGAACTTTCTTCTGAAACTCGTCAGTCTATTCTTGTTCTGAGAAATGAAGGCTATTCCATGTGAGAATTTGCCAAGAAACTGAAGATCTCATACAACGCTGTGTATTACTTCCTTCACAGAACAGCGCAAACTGGCTCTAACCAGAGTATAAAGATGAGTGGGAGGCCCCGGTGCACAACTGAGCAAGAGGACAAGTACATTAGAGTGCCTAGTTTGAGAGACAGACACCTCACAAGTGCTCAACTGGCAGCTTCATTATTAAAACTTACACGCAAAACACCAATCTCAACGTCAACAGTGAAGAGGCGACTCTGGGATGCTGGCCTTCTAGGCATAGTTCCTCTGTCCAGTGTCTGTGTTCTTTAGCCCATCTTAAATCTTTTTATTGGCCAGTCTGAGATGTGGCTTTTTCTTTGCAACTCTGCCTAGAAGGCCAGCATCTCCGGAGTCGCCTCTTCACCGTGGATGTCTCCATAGACAAACATTGGTAGTAGAATGGCTCGTATTGAAGAGCTCAGTGACGTTCAACGTGGCACCCTCATAGGATGCCACCTTTCCAGCAAGTCAATTCGTAAAATGTCTGCCCTGCTAGAGCTGTCAACTGTAAGTGCTGTTATTGTGAAGTGGAAACGTCTAGGAGCAACAACGGCTCAGCCAGCGAAGTGGTAGGCTACACAAGCTCACCGAACGGGACCCGCCGAGTGTTGAAGTTTGTACAAATTGTCTGTCCTCGGGTTGCAACACTCACTACCGAGTTCCAAACTGCCTTTGGAAGCAATGTCAGTAAAATACGGGTTCGTCGGGAGAGCTTCATGAAATGTGTTTCCATGGCCGAGCAGCCACACACAAGCCTAAGATCACCATGCTCAATGCCGAGCATCGGCTGAAGTGGTGTAAAGCTCGCTGGAAACGTGTTCTCTGGAGTGGTGAATCACGCTTCACCATCTGGCAGTCCGAGGGTCGAATCTGGGTTTGGCGGATACCAGGAGAACGCTACCTGCCCCAATGCAGAGTGCCAACTGTAAAATTTGGTGGAGGAGGAATAATGGTCTGGGGTTGTTTTCCCTTAGTTCCAGTGAAGGGAAATCTTAATGCTACAACATACAATGACATTCTAGATGATTATGTGCTTCCAACTTTGTAGCAACAGTTTTGAGGAAGGCCTTTAACTATTTCAGCATACCAATGCCCCCGCGCACAAAAGCGAGGTCCATACAGAAATGAGCCCTGACCTCAACCCCATCGAACACCTTTGGGATGAATTGGAACGAATGGTTTGTTCTATATCTTTAATCAAATTACACAACTGTGGCATTAAAATGTTTAATGGTATTTTTCATCAGTTGTTTTATCTCGTCTCATCTAGTCTCATCCTTATCTCGTCTCATCCTTATCTAGTCTCATCCTTATCTAGTCTCATCCTTATCTCGTCTCATCCTCATCTAGTCTCATCCTTATCTCGTCTCATCCTTATCTAGTCTCATCCTTATCTCGTCTCATCCTCATCTAGTCTCATCCTTATCTCGTCTCATCCTTATCTCGTCTCATCCTTATCTCGTCTCATCCTCATCTAGTCTCATCCTTATCTAGTCTCATCCTTATCTAGTCTCATCTAATCTCATCCTTATCTAGTCTCATCCTTATCTAGTCTCATCCTTATCTAGTCTCATCTAGTCTCATCCTTACCTAGTCTCATCCTTATCTAGTCTCATCCTTATCTAGTCTCATCTAATCTCATCCTTATCTAGTCTCATCCTTATCTAGTCTCATCCTTATCTAGTCTCATCCTTATCTAGTCTCATCCTTATCTAGTCTCATCTAGTCTCATCCTTACCTAGTCTCATCCTTATCTAGTCTCATCCTTATCTAGTCTCATCCTTATCTAGTCTCATCCTTATCTAGTCTCATCTAGTCTCATCCTTATATAGTCTCATCCTTACCTAGTCTCATCCTTTTCTAGTCTCATCTAGTCTCATCTAATGTCATTACCACAACACTCTGTCATTAGCATCACGGTACATATTTTCAGGCAATGGTGTATTAAATTACAATTGATATTGATGATTTTTTTTCCCATATGTGAATGTTATATGCTTGTTCTTAAGATAATATTTTACATTATTTTAGGAATTAAGATTTTGATGTGGTAAATACATGTTTCTGATTATCATCAAGGCATATATGGACATTTAGACAATGATGAATACATATAATTAAGACAACTTTACAAAAATCAAATGAATGTGAAATCTTATATAAAATAATCTTAGGCACAATTTCTGTCATTTCTTTTTCAACTAAAAATATCACATTTTATGGTGGTAATGACATTCCCCCTCATGTGTTTGTGGAAACCAATAAAAATCTTTATATTGTTAAATAGTGGCCTCAGCCACTATTAGAGCTTGTTTCCAGACAGAGTGAAGAAAATATTCGGATAGAAAAATCATTTTCAAGAGGTTTCATTTTCCAAAACATTTAACATACAAAAGTGCCCGTATTTGCAAAATCAACCAAATACAGCGCAGTCGGAAATTATTCAGACCCCTTCCCTTTTTCCACATTTTGTTACGTTACAGCCTTATTCTAAAATGTATTAAATAAAAAAAATTAAATCCTCATCAATCAATACACATGTCATTATGGGGTATTGTGTGTAGATGGGTAAGAATACATATTTTTCATCCATTTTGAATTCAGGCTGTAGCACAACAAAATGTGGAATAAGTCAAGGGGTATGAATACTTTCTGACTTTTTCCACATTTAGTTACGTTACAGCCTTATTCTAAAATGTATTTTTTTTAATCCTTAACAATCTATACACAATACCCCATAATGACATCACAATACCCCATAATGACATCACAATACCCCATAATGACATCACAATACCCCATAATGACATCACAATACCTCATAAGGACATCACAATACCCCATAATGACAAACCGAAATGTTAGCAAATTTATTACAAATAAAAAACTGAAATACCTTATTTACTTAAATATTCAGACCCTTTGCTATGAGACTCAAAATTGAGCTCAGGTGCATCATGTTTCCATTGATCATCATTGAGATGTTTCTACAACTTCATTGGAGTACACCTGTGGTAAATTAAATAGACTGGACATGATTTGGAAAGGCACACACCTGTCTATATAAGGTCCCACAGTTGACAGTGCATGTCAGAGCAAAAAGCAAGCCATGAGGTCGAAGGAATTGTCCTTAGAGCGCTTAGACAGGGTTTTGTCAAGGCACAGATATGGGGAAGGGTACCAAAACATTTCTGCAGCATTGAAGGTCCCCAAGAACACAGGGGCCTCTATTATTCTTAAATGAAAGAAGTTTGGAACCAACAAGACTCTTCCTAGAGCTGACCGCCTGGCAAAACTGAGCAATCGGGGGAGAAGGGCCTTGGTCAGGAAGGTGACGAAGTGCCCGATGTTCACTTTGACAGAGCTCCAGAGTTCCTCTGTGGAGATGGGAGAACGTTCCAGAAGGACAACCATCTCTGCAGCACTCCACTAATCAGGCCTTTTTGGTAGAGGGCCAGAAGGAAGCCACTCCTCAGTAAAAGGCACATGACAACCCGCTTGGAGTTTGCCAAAAGACACCTAAAGGACTCAGACCATGAGAAACAAGATTCTCTGGTCTGATGAAACCAAGATTGAATTCTTTGGCCTGAATGCCAAGCGTCACGTCTGGAGGAAACCTGGCACCATCCCTACGGTGAAGCATGGTGGTGGCAACATCATGCTGTAGGGATGTTTTTCAGCGGCAGGGTCTGGGAGACTAGTCAGGATCGAGGGAAAGATGAAAAGAGAAAAGTACGGAGAGATTCTTGATGAAAACCTGCTCCAGAGTGCTCCGGACCTCAGACTGGGACGAAGGTTCACCTTCCAACAGGACAACAAACCTAAGCAGACAGCCAAGACAACGCAGGAGTGGCTTCGGGACAAGTCTCTGAATGTCCTTGAGTGGCCCATCCAGAGCCCAGACTTGAACCTGATCGAACATCTCTGGAGAGACCTGAAAATAGCTGTGCAGCGATGCTCCCCATCCAAACTGACAGAGCTTGAGAGGATCTGCAGAGATGAATGGGAGAAACTCCCTAAATACAGGTGTACCAAGCTTGTAGCATCATACCCAAGAAGACTCGAGGCTGTAATCGCTGCCAAAGGTGCTTCAACAAAGTAGTGAGTAAAGGGTCTGAATACTTATGTAAATGTAATATTTCAGTTCAATTTTTATAAATTAGCAAACATTTCTCAAAACCTGTTTTTGCTTTGTCATTATGAGGTATCGTGTGCAGATTAATGAGAAGTTTATTTTTTTAATACATTTTAGAATATGGCTGTAATAAAGAATACTTTCTGAATGCACTGTGTGTGCATGTTTGGTGAAGGGAGAGAGAAATATATATATTTCAAAATGGTCTGAGAAGAATAACATTGGCAATTGAGGCATAGCCTATATGCAGTGTAAATGTATTGGGACTATAGCCTACTACACAAACCTCCTTAACACAGAACTGTTATTAATTGGGTTAATGTTACAAAGTCATGTTAGAAAAACATCTGAGCTGTAGATCTCGGTTTGTGTTTGGACTCAGAAAGTGATCTTGGCTCAGTCAGAAAAGGTTGGTGACCAATGGACTATACCAACCATAGAAGTGGATACTAGGCTAGTGGACAGATACTACTATTGCAGATAGTTAAAATTAGGTATATAAAACCAAATATTATATAGCCTATTAAGTATTAGGCTATGCCGCCCATTGCATTTACCTATTCTGAGTACTTGCTGTGAACTCCGGCTGAACTGCACCGTGAAGAGTACCAGCCAGGTAAACAGGCTCTTCCTCCTCTCCATAGTCCCGTAATGCAACTTTACGTTAATCATACCGATACCGACAGAGTGAAATAACCCGTAGTATGATCCATGCAGAGAATAATCCAGAGAACAGTCCCCATCGCCTCGAAGATTTCAGGCATTCCTCGGAGGACAAATAGATGCTCTCCCAACTATGGTTCCTCTCTGTCTCTCTCTCTCTCTCTCTCCTGCCTCTCTCTCTCTCTCTCCGTTTGTTTGCGCTCTCGGTTTCCACTAGTTACCACAGCTACAAAGTCAAAATGGGCTATTTCGTAAAAATGTATGAAAACAAACATGAGCTTTTTGGTCTTAATTTAGTGTTAGGCATAAGGTTTGCAGTGTGGTTAGATTTAAAATCACATTTGAAGAAGATAAATTGTAGACATGTTCGCTGGTTTATGACTTTATGGCTGTGGTAACTAGTGACGATCCTCTCTCGCTTGCTCAACTCGGCTACGCACATCTCAAATCAATTTACGTTCACGTGGTTATTCCATTATTCCAAACTGAGCGTTTACTTTGCCATCCAAAATGTAATTGGTTAAATGTAATCTCTCTCTCTCTCCCTTCACCAAACATGAAAGCAATTGTTTGAGGATGAGGACAGTTTGATGAAAAAGCTTTACATAAAGGTTAAACCCCAGGCAAGCCAGTGATTAAACAGTCAGCATATAAAAAGTTCCAATGCAAACCTTTTTATCTCAATATCAAATAATTTATCGTTATTACTGTGATTGTTTTTAAATTAAAAATGGTAAAGAAAGAACCCCCCCCCCCCCCCACAAATAGCTTCGTAGCAAAGAGCAACTCTCTCTGGGAGTGGTCTGAGTGGGGAGGGGAAAACGGAACTAACTGTTATTGGCAGAGAGGTTGGAACTCTTTTTCTTATTGGTCTATTATGGTGATGTCACCAGGCAGACCAAAACTCCACCCCATCAAAACAGGCTGAAATGTTGGTCTTTTCAAACAGCTCTTACACTAAAAAGGGCATGATCACAATTGCATTGTTTTATTCCAACCTCATAGTGTGGAAATATATATAAAACACGGGAAATCACGTTTTTTGACTAGACTGGGCCTTCTTAAAGGATCCGCCCATTTTTTAAAAATTTTCGCCTAAAATGACATATCCAAATCTAACTGTCTGTAGCTCAGGACCTGAAGCAAGGTTGTGCATATTCTTGATACCATTTCAAAGGAAACACTTTGAAGTTTGAGGAAATGTGAAATTAATGTAGGAGAATATAACACATTAGATGTGGTAAAAGATAATACAAAGAAAAAACATATATATATATTTTTTTACCATTATCTTTGAAATGCAAGAGAAAGGCCATCATGTATTATTCCAGCCCAGGCCCTAATTTAGATGGCAGCAGTGTATGTGCAAAGTTGTAGACTGATCAAATGAACCATTGCATTTATGTTAATTGTTTTTGTATCAAGACTGCCCAAATGTGCTTAATTGGTTTAATAATACATTTTTAAGTTCATAATTGAGCACTCTCCTCAAACAATAGCATGGCCTTTTTTTCGCTGTAATAGCTACTGTAAATCGGACAGTGCAATTAGAGCTACAAAATATATATCATACACTGCATTTGAGGAACATTGGGAAAGTAATTCTGCTTTGAAAGTTGCTCAACTTGTAAACTCACTTTTTGAGAAAATCACCTTTGAATGTTTTGGTATCTAGTGAAGAGCTATTTTTTTGTCTACACCACATTCAGCATTGTTCACACCTTTCCCCCTAAGCTTTAGCCCCACCTATCTCGTTTCGCTCTCTGACCGCACACTTGACACTCTGGCCGATGATTTGTTTACCTCTGGATAGCATGAAAACAGCCTAACCAGCTCTGCTGGCAACAATTTCATTACGCTTTTTTTGCATGCGTTTACTGACACCGGCCATATTCAACGGGTGTTGTACACACGTCACATAACATTAGCTAATGAGCCAGCCAGTCAACGTTAGCTAGTCAAACAATGAACAGCGCCAACAATTGCAATGCCACAGTGCTGGGAGCTAACCAACCATGTTCAATGTTAGCTAGCTAACATTAGGCTTTAACTAGAACAGCAAACGGCTCTGGGAAACAAATAATAACGTCAGCTAGGGAGCCAGCCAGCTAATGTTAGCTAGCTAGCTAACAGTACACTTTACCTTAAGACATATAGCTAGCTAGGTAAACAATGTACCTAGCTAGCTAAACAAAGTGTAAGTTCACACACGTCACATAACGTTAGCTAACGAGCCAGCCAGCTAACGTTAGCTAGCTAGCTAACAGTGCACTTTAGCTTGAAATGAAACCACTTTCTGTCAAAATTAGAAAACTTGTAACATCTGAAAATGTAGCTAGCTAACACCAGACTATCTTACCTGTATACATCATTGTGCATGATGGACACGTCTCCCTGTCAGGAATGCCATGCCACGGTTTCCCTTAGTTTGAAGATGTAATCCGGAGACAGGTGTTTTCTCCATCTCTTTAGCTATCATACTTTAAACCTGTTAGGGCTAGGGGGCAGTATTTGCACGGCTGGATAAAAAAATGTACCCGATTTAATCTGGTTACTAATCCTACCCAGTAACTAGAATATGCATATACTTATTATATATGCATAGAAAACACCCTAAAGTTTCTAAAACTGTTTGAATGGTGTCTGTGAGTATAACAGAACTCATTTGGCAGGCAAAACCCTGAGACATTTTCTGACAGGAAGTGGATACCTGATGTGTTGTATTACCTTTAAACCTATGCCATTGAAAAACACAGGGGCTGAGGAATATTTTGGCACTTCCTATTGCTTCCACTAGATGTCACCAGCCTTTACAAAGTGTTTTGAGTCTTCTGGAGGGAGATCTGACCGAACAAGAGCCATGGAACGATGATGGCCCATTAGACACCTGGCGCGCGAGTTCATGTTGGATACCCTCGTTCCAATACGTTATAAAAGAGAATGCATTCGTCCACCTTGAATATTATTCATGTTCTGGTTAAAAAAGGCCCTAATGATTTATGCTATACAACGTTTGACATGTTTGAACGAACGTAAATATATTTTTCCCCCTCGTTCATGAAGTGAAGTCCGGCGGGCTTAGATCATGTGCTAACAAGACGGAGATTTTTGGACATAAATGATGAGCTTTTTTGAACAAAACTACATTCGTTATGGACCTGTGATACCTGGAAGTGACATCTGATGAAGAGAATCAAAGGTAATGGATTATTTACATAGTATTTTCGATTTTAGATCTCCCCAACATGACGGCTAGTCTGTATCGCAACGACTATTTTTCTGGGCGCAGTGCTCAGATTATTGCAAAGTGTGATTTCCCAGTAAGGTTATTTTTAAATCTGGCAAGTTGATTGCGTTCAAGAGATGTAAATCTATAATTCTTTAAATGACAATATAATATTTTACCAATGTTTTCTAATTTTAATTATTTAATTTGTGGTGCTGACTTGACTGCCGGTTATTGGAGGGAAACGATTTCCTCAACATCAATGCCATAGTAAAACGCTGTTTTTGGATATAAATATGAACTTGATAGAACTAAAAATGCATGCATTGTCTAACATAATGTCCTAGGAGTGTCATCTGATGGAGATTGTAAAAGGTTAGTGCATCATTTTAGCTGGTTTTATGGTTTTGGTGACCCTGTCTTTGAATTGACAAAACATTACACACAACTCTTGTAAATGTACTGTCCTAACATAGTCTAAATTTATGCATAGTCTAAATCGTAAAACGTGGTTAGATTAAGGAGATGTTTATCTTTCAAAGGGTGTAAAATAGTTGTATGTTTGAAAAATTTGAATTTTGACATTTATTTGGATTCAAATTTGCCGCTCTTGAAATGCACCTGCTGTTGATGGAGTGCACCACGGGTGGGACGCTAGCGTCCCACCTAGCCCATAGAGGCTAATTCCACTGATTTAAAAACTTGATCCTCCAGAAAGTGGAGAGACACACTTATGCAGCTCCACTACACAATACATTTTTTAAAAAGCAGCGTTCGACAGGATTACCAACACAGACTAACGACATTCTATGGCAGACCCCCCTAAACTCCTCTCTCGGCATGTCCAGCCCGCCTCAGCCAATCAAGGCTAGTGGGAAGGTTGCCAACTTTTTCTGTGGCTTAACCAACAAGGCTCGTAATTTATCAATTTTATTGGTATTTACAGATGGCATACCATATTTGTTATTAAGGCACATGAAAGTTCACATGTTCAAGAAGGCATTTCTGCCCAAAAAAAAACTAATTTAATTTAAAAAAATTACGTTCTCCTGTGAAGTCGTGACTTGCGACATACGCCTAGTTTGCTTAATCGGGTCACATATGTTTATATCCTGGGAAATGTTCTTGTTACTTACAACCTTATGCTAATCACATTAGCCTACGTTAACTCAACCGTCCCACGGGGGACCCACCGATCCTGTTAGAGTCTACGTTCATCATTAGAACCATCCTAGGAGCTTTCTGCATGGCGGATGTGACTTCGATGGCGTAGGAGAAGGAATGGTGGAAGCGGATACCAACTTTGAATATGACGGCGCTAGCAAAGACGAGCGTCTAATGAAGAAGTGCGTTCAGGTCGCTTGAACATTTGTTACTTTGCGGAACGGGGTTGTACTGAATGACACGTTTCTCCAAAACCCTCTTTGGAAGCCTACTGCACAACTACTTCACAGTTTGAAGTAGGAGTGCGGTTTGAGGATAAGAAGATATACCTGAGAGATTCGTTTGATCTTGCCAAAATGGTGAAGAAAGTGTTCGGTACCGTGGAAACCAAAAGGTGGAATTTTGTAGTTTTTTTTGTGTGTCGAACAAGAGGATCAGGCGTTGCTCCCTCCTATCAGTGTTTCAGTGGGACTACTTCCTGTTATCAGTGTTTCAGTAGGACTACTCCCTCCTATCAGTGTTTCAGTGGGACTACTCCCTCCTATCAGTGTTTCAGTAGGACTACTCCCTCCTATCAGTGTTTCAGTAGGACTACTCCCTCCTATCAGTGTTTCAGTGGGACTACTTCCTGTTATCAGTGTTTCAGTAGGACTACTCCCTCCTATCAGTGTTTCAGTGGGACTACTTCCTGTTATCAGTGTTTCAGTAGGACTACTCCCTCCTATCAGTGTTTCAGTGGGACTACTCCCTCCTATCAGTGTTTCAGTAGGACTACTCCCTCCTATCAGTGTTTCAGTAGGACTACTCCCTCCTATCAGTGTTTCAGTGGGACTACTTCCTGTTATCAGTGTTTCAGTAGGACTACTCCCTCCTATCAGTGTTTCAGTAGGACTACTCCCTCCTATCAGTGTTTCAGTAGGACTACTCCCTCCTATCAGTGTTTCAGTGGGACTACTTCCTGTTATCAGTGTTTCAGTAGGACTACTCCCTCCTATCAGTGTTTCAGTAGGACTACTCCCTCCTATCAGTGTTTCAGTAGGACTACTCCCTCCTATCAGTGTTTCAGTGGGACTACTTCCTCCTATCAGTGTTTCAGTAGGACTAATCCCTCCTATCAGTGTTTCAGTGGGACTACTCCCTCTTATCAGTGTTTCAGTGGGACTACTCCCTCCTATCAGTGTTTCAGTAGGACTACTCCCTCCTATCAGTGTTTCAGTGGGACTACTCCCTCCTATCAGTGTTTCAGTAGGACTACTCCCTCCTATCAGTGTTTCAGTGGGACTACTCCCTCCTATCAGTGTTTCAGTAGGACTACTCCCTCCTATCAGTGTTTCAGTAGGACTACTCCCTCCTATCAGTGTTTCAGTGGGACTACTCCCTCCTATCAGTGTTTCAGTGGGACTACTCCCTCCTATCAGTGTTTCAGTGGGACTACTTCCTGTTATCAGTGTTTCAGTGGGACTACTCCCTCCTATCAGTGTTTCAGTGGGACTACTCCCTCCTATCAGTGTTTCAGTGGGACTACTTCCTGTTATCAGTGTTTCAGTGGGACTACTCCCTCCTATCAGTGTTTCAGTGGGACTACTCCCTCCTATCAGTGTTTCAGTAGGACTACTCCCTCCTATCAGTGTTTCAGTAGGACTACTCCCTCCTATCAGTGTTTCAGTAGGTCTACTCCCTCCTATCAGTGTTTCAGTGGGACTACTCCCTCCTATCAGTGTTTCAGTAGGTCTACTCCCTCCTATCAGTGTTTCAGTAGGACTACTCCCTCCTATCAGTGTTTCAGTAGGACTACTCCCTCCTATCAGTGTTTCAGTGGGACTACTCCCTCCTATCAGTGTTTCAGTGGGACTACTCCCTCCTATCAGTGTTTCAGTGGGACTACTCCCTCCTATCAGTGTTTCAGTAGGACTACTCCCTCCTATCAATGTTTCAGTGGGACTACTCCCTCCTATCAGTGTTTCAGTGGGACTACTCCCTCCTATCAGTGTTTCAGTGGGACTACTCCCTCCTATCAGTGTTTCAGTAGGACTACTCCCTCCTATCAGTGTTTCAGTAGGACTACTCCCTCCTATCAGTGTTTCAGTAGGACTACTCCCTCCTATCAGTGTTTCAGTAGGACTACTCCCTCCTATCAGTGTTTCAGTGGGACTACTCCCTCCTATCAGTGTTTCAGTAGGATTACTCCCTCCTATCAGTGTTTCAGTGGGACTACTCCCTCCTATCAGTGTTTCAGTAGGACTACTCCCTCCTATCAGTGTTTCAGTAGGACTACTCCCTCCTATCAGTGTTTCAGTAGGACTACTCCCTCTTATCAGTGTTTCAGTAGGACTACTCCCTCCTATCAGTGTTTCAGTGGGACAACTCCCTCCTATCAGTGTTTCAGTAGGACTACTCCCTCCTATCAGTGTTTCAGTAGGACTACTCCCTCCTATCAGTGTTTCAGTAGGACTACTCCCTCCTATCAGTGTTTCAGTGGGACTACTCCCTCCTATCAGTGTTTCAGTAGGACTACTCCCTCCTATCAGTGTTTCAGTAGGACTACTCCCTCATATCATGTTTCAGTAGGACTACTCCCTCCTATCAGTGTTTCAGTAGGACTACTCCCTCATATCAATGTTTCAGTAGGACTACTCCCTCCTATCAGTGTTTCAGTAGGACTACTCCCTCCTATCAGTGTTTCAGTAGGTCTACTCCCTCCTATCAGTGTTTCAGTGGGACTACTCCCTCCTATCAGTGTTTCAGTAGGTCTACTCCCTCCTATCAGTGTTTCAGTAGGACTACTCCCTCCTATCAGTGTTTCAGTAGGACTACTCCCTCCTATCAGTGTTTCAGTGGGACTACTCCCTCCTATCAGTGTTTCAGTGGGACTACTCCCTCCTATCAGTGTTTCAGTGGGACTACTCCCTCCTGTCAGTGTTTCAGTAGGACTACTCCCTCCTATCAATGTTTCAGTGGGACTACTCCCTCCTATCAGTGTTTCAGTGGGACTACTCCCTCCTATCAGTGTTTCAGTGGGACTACTCCCTCCTATCAGTGTTTCAGTAGGACTACTCCCTCCTATCAGTGTTTCAGTAGGACTACTCCCTCCTATCAGTGTTTCAGTAGGACTACTCCCTCCTATCAGTGTTTCAGTAGGACTACTCCCTCCTATCAGTGTTTCAGTGGGACTACTCCCTCCTATCAGTGTTTCAGTAGGATTACTCCCTCCTATCAGTGTTTCAGTGGGACTACTCCCTCCTATCAGTGTTTCAGTAGGACTACTCCCTCCTATCAGTGTTTCAGTAGGACTACTCCCTCCTATCAGTGTTTCAGTAGGACTACTCCCTCCTATCAGTGTTTCAGTGGGACTACTCCCTCCTATCAGTGTTTCAGTAGGACTACTCCCTCCTATCAGTGTTTCAGTGGGACTACTTCCTGTTATCAGTGTTTCAGTAGGACTACTCCCTCCTATCAGTGTTTCAGTGGGACTACTCCCTCCTATCAGTGTTTCAGTAGGACTACTCCCTCCTATCAGTGTTTCAGTAGGACTACTCCCTCCTATCAGTGTTTCAGTGGGACTACTTCCTGTTATCAGTGTTTCAGTAGGACTACTCCCTCCTATCAGTGTTTCAGTGGGACTACTTCCTGTTATCAGTGTTTCAGTAGGACTACTCCCTCCTATCAGTGTTTCAGTGGGACTACTCCCTCCTATCAGTGTTTCAGTGGGACTACTCCCTCCTATCAGTGTTTCAGTGGGACTACTCCCTCCTATCAGTGTTTCAGTAGGACTACTCCCTCCTATCAGTGTTTCAGTGGGACTACTCCCTCCTATCAGTGTTTCAGTGGGACTACTCCCTCCTATCAGTGTTTCAGTGGGACTACTCCCTCCTATCAGTGTTTCAGTAGGACTACTCCCTCCTATCAGTGTTTCAGTAGGACTACTCCCTCCTATCAGTGTTTCAGTAGGACTACTCCCTCCTATCAGTGTTTCAGTGGGACTACTCCCTCCTATCAGTGTTTCAGTAGGACTACTCCCTCCTATCAGTGTTTCAGTAGGACTACTCCCTCCTATCAGTGTTTCAGTAGGACTACTCCCTCCTATCAGTGTTTCAGTAGGACTACTCCCTCCTATCAGTGTTTCAGTAGGACTACTCCCTCTTATCAGTGTTTCAGTAGGACTACTCCCTCCTATCAGTGTTTCAGTGAGGACTACTCCCTCCTATCAGTGTTTCAGTAGGACTACTCCCTCCTATCAGTGTTTCAGTAGGACTACTCCCTCCTATCAGTGTTTCAGTAGGACTACTCCCTCCTATCAGTGTTTCAGTGGGACTACTCCCTCCTATCAGTGTTTCAGTAGGACTACTCCCTCCTATCAGTGTTTCAGTAGGACTACTCCCTCATATCAATGTTTCAGTAGGACTACTCCCTCCTATCAGTGTTTCAGTAGGACTACTCCCTCATATCAATGTTTCAGTAGGACTACTCCCTCCTATCAGTGTTTCAGTAGGACTACTCCCTCCTATCAGTGTTTCAGTAGGTCTACTCCCTCCTATCAGTGTTTCAGTGGGACTACTCCCTCCTATCAGTGTTTCAGTAGGTCTACTCCCTCCTATCAGTGTTTCAGTAGGACTACTCCCTCCTATCAGTGTTTCAGTAGGACTACTCCCTCCTATCAGTGTTTCAGTGGGACTACTCCCTCCTATCAGTGTTTCAGTGGGACTACTCCCTCCTATCAGTGTTTCAGTGGGACTACTCCCTCCTGTCAGTGTTTCAGTAGGACTACTCCCTCCTATCAGTGTTTCAGTGGGACTACTCCCTCCTATCAGTGTTTCAGTGGGACTACTCCCTCCTATCAGTGTTTCAGTAGGACTACTCCCTCCTATCAGTGTTTCAGTGGGACTACTCCCTCCTATCAGTGTTTCAGTAGGACTACTCCCTCCTATCAGTGTTTCAGTGGGACTACTCCCTCCTATCAGTGTTTCAGTAGGACTACTCCCTCCTATCAGTGTTTCAGTGGGACTACTCCCTCCTATCAGTGTTTCAGTAGGACTACTCCCTCCTATCAGTGTTTCAGTGGGACTACTCCCTCCTATCAGTGTTTCAGTGGGACTACTCCCTCCTATCAGTGTTTCAGTAGGACTACTCCCTCCTATCAGTGTTTCAGTAGGACTACTCCCTCCTATCAGTGTTTCAGTAGGACTACTCCCTCCTATCAGTGTTTCAGTGGGACTACTCCCTCCTATCAGTGTTTCAGTAGGACTACTCCCTCCTATCAGTGTTTCAGTGGGACTACTCCCTCCTATCAGTGTTTCAGTAGGACTACTCCCTCCTATCAGTGTTTCAGTGGGACTACTCCCTCCTATCAGTGTTTCAGTGGGACTACTCCCTCCTATCAGTGTTTCAGTAGGACTACTCCCTCCTATCAGTGTTTCAGTAGGACTACTCCCTCCTATCAGTGTTTCAGTAGGACTACTCCCTCCTATCAGTGTTTCAGTGGGACTACTCCCTCCTATCAGTGTTTCAGTAGGACTACTCCCTCCTATCAGTGTTTCAGTAGGACTACTCCCTCCTATCAGTGTTTCAGTAGGACTACTCCCTCCTATCAGTGTTTCAGTAGGACTACTCCCTCCTATCAGTGTTTCAGTAGGACTACTCCCTCCTATCAGTGTTTCAGTAGGACTACTCCCTCCTATCAGTGTTTCAGTGGGACTACTCCCTCCTATCAGTGTTTCAGTAGGACTACTCCCTCCTATCAGTGTTTCAGTAGGACTACTCCCTCCTATCAGTGTTTCAGTAGGACTACTCCCTCCTATCAGTGTTTCAGTAGGACTACTCCCTCCTATCAGTGTTTCAGTGGGACTACTCCCTCCTATCAGTGTTTCAGTAGGACTACTCCCTCCTATCAGTGTTTCAGTAGGACTACTCCCTCCTATCAGTGTTTCAGTAGGACTACTCCCTCCTATCAGTGTTTCAGTAGGACTACTCCCTCCTATCAGTGTTTCAGTAGGACTACTCCCTCCTATCAGTGTTTCAGTAGGACTACTCCCTCCTATCAGTGTTTCAGTAGGACTACTCCCTCCTATCAGTGTCAGTTATCAATGTTTCAGTAGGACTACTCCCTCCTATCAGTGTTTCAGTAGGACTACTCCCTCCTATCAGTGTTTCAGTAGGACTACTCCCTCTATATCAGTGTTTCAGTAGGGACTACTCCCTCCTATCAGTGTTTCAGTAGGACTACTCCCTCCTATCAGTGTTTCAGTAGGACTACTCCCTCCTATCAGTGTTTCAGTAGGACTACTCCCTCCTATCAGTGTTTCAGTGGGACTACTCCCTCCTATCAGTGTTTCAGTGGGACTACTCCCTCCTATCAGTGTTTCAGTGGGACTACTCCCTCCTATCAGTGTTTCAGTAGGACTACTCCCTCCTATCAATGTTTCAGTGGGACTACTCCCTCCTATCAGTGTTTCAGTGGGACTACTCCCTCCTATCAGTGTTTCAGTGGGACTACTCCCTCCTATCAGTGTTTCAGTAGGACTACTCCCTCCTATCAGTGTTTCAGTAGGACTACTCCCTCCTATCAGTGTTTCAGTAGGACTACTCCCTCCTATCAGTGTTTCAGTAGGACTACTCCCTCCTATCAGTGTTTCAGTGGGACTACTCCCTCCTATCAGTGTTTCAGTAGGGACTACTCCCTCCTATCAGTGTTTCAGTAGGACTACTCCCTCCTATCAGTGTTTCAGTAGGACTACTCCCTCCTATCAGTGTTTCAGTAGGACTACTCCCTCTTATCAGTGTTTCAGTAGGACTACTCCCTCCTATCAGTGTTTCAGTGGGACTACTCCCTCCTATCAGTGTTTCAGTAGGACTACTCCCTCCTATCAGTGTTTCAGTAGGACTACTCCCTCCTATCAGTGTTTCAGTAGGACTACTCCCTCCTATCAGTGTTTCAGTGGGACTACTCCCTCCTATCAGTGTTTCAGTAGGACTACTCCCTCCTATCAGTGTTTCAGTAGGACTACTCCCTCATATCAATGTTTCAGTAGGACTACTCCCTCCTATCAGTGTTTCAGTAGGACTACTCTCTCATATCAATGTTTCAGTAGGACTACTCCCTCCTATCAGTGTTTCAGTAGGACTACTCCCTCCTATCAGTGTTTCAGTAGGACTACTCCCTCCTATCAGTGTTTCAGTGGGACTACTCCCTCCTATCAGTGTTTCAGTAGGACTACTCCCTCCTATCAATGTTTCAGTGGGACTACTCCCTCCTATCAGTGTTTCAGTGGGACTACTCCCTCCTATCAGTGTTTCAGTAGGACTACTCCCTCCTATCAGTGTTTCAGTAGGACTACTCCCTCCTATCAGTGTTTCAGTAGGACTACTCCCTCCTATCAGTGTTTCAGTGGGACTACTCCCTCCTATCAGTGTTTCAGTGGGATTACTCCCTCCTATCAGTGTTTCAGTGGGACTACTCCCTCCTATCAGTGTTTCAGTAGGACTACTCCCTCCTATCAGTGTTTCAGTAGGACTACTCCCTCCTATCAGTGTTTCAGTAGGACTACTCCCTCTTATCAGTGTTTCAGTAGGACTACTCCCTCCTATCAGTGTTTCAGTGGGACTACTCCCTCCTATCAGTGTTTCAGTAGGACTACTCCCTCCTATCAGTGTTTCAGTAGGACTACTCCCTCCTATCAGTGTTTCAGTAGGACTACTCCCTCCTATCAGTGTTTCAGTGGGACTACTCCCTCCTATCAGTGTTTCAGTAGGACTACTCCCTCCTATCAGTGTTTCAGTAGGACTACTCCCTCATATCAATGTTTCAGTAGGACTACTCCCTCCTATCAGTGTTTCAGTAGGACTACTCCCTCATATCAATGTTTCAGTAGGACTACTCCCTCCTATCAGTGTTTCAGTAGGACTACTCCCTCCTATCAGTGTTTCAGTAGGACTACTCCCTCATATCAGTGTTTCAGTGGGACTACTCCCTCCTATCAATGTTTCAGTAGGACTACTCCCTCATATCAGTGTTTCAGTAGGACTACTCCCTCATATCAGTGTTTCAGTAGGACTACTCCCTCTTATCAATGTTTCAGTAGGACTACTCCCTGTTATCAATGTTTCAGTAGGACTACTCCCTGTTATCAATGTTTCAGTAGGACTACTCCCTCATATCAGTGTTTCAGTAGGACTACTCCCTCATATCAGTGTTTCAGTAGGACTACTCCCTCATATCAGTGTTTCAGTAGGACTACTCCCTCTTATCAATGTTTCAGTAGGACTACTCCCTGTTATCAATGTTTCAGTAGGACTACTCCCTCTTATCAATGTTTCAGTAGGACTACTCCCTCTTATCAATGTTTCAGTAGGACTACTCCCTCATATCAATGTTTCAGTAGGACTACTCCCTCCTATCAGTGTTTCAGTAGGACTACTCCCTCATATCAATGTTTCAGTAGGACTACTCCCTCCTATCAGTGTTTCAGTAGGACTACTCCCTCCTATCAGTGTTTCAGTAGGACTACTCCCTCCTATCAGTGTTTCAGTAGGACTACTCCCTCATATCAGTGTTTCAGTGGGACTACTCCCTCCTATCAATGTTTCAGTAGGACTACTCCCTCATATCAGTGTTTCAGTAGGACTACTCCCTCATATCAGTGTTTCAGTAGGACTACTCCCTCTTATCAATGTTTCAGTAGGACTACTCCCTGTTATCAATGTTTCAGTAGGACTACTCCCTGTTATCAAAGTTTCAGTAGGACTACTCCCTCATATCAGTGTTTCAGTAGGACTACTCCCTCATATCAGTGTTTCAGTAGGACTACTCCCTCATATCAGTGTTTCAGTAGGACTACTCCCTCTTATCAATGTTTCAGTAGGACTACTCCCTGTTATCAATGTTTCAGTAGGACTACTCCCTCTTATCAATGTTTCAGTAGGACTACTCCCTCCTATCAGTGTTTCAGTAGGACTACTCCCTCATATCAATGTTTCAGTAGGACTACTCCCTCCTATCAGTGTTTCAGTAGGACTACTCCCTCATATCAATGTTTCAGTAGGACTACTCCCTCCTATCAGTGTTTCAGTAGGCTACTCCCTCCTATCAGTGTTTCAGTAGGACTACTCCCTCCTATCAGTGTTTCAGTAGGACTACTCCCTCATATCAGTGTTTCAGTGGGACTACTCCCTCCTATCAATGTTTCAGTAGGACTACTCCCTCATATCAGTGTTTCAGTAGGACTACTCCCTCATATCAGTGTTTCAGTAGGACTACTCCCTCTTATCAATGTTTCAGTAGGACTACTCCCTGTTATCAATGTTTCAGCAGGACTACTCCCTGTTATCAATGTTTCAGTAGGACTACTCCCTCATATCAGTGTTTCAGTAGGACTACTCCCTCATATCAGTGTTTCAGTAGGACTACTCCCTCATATCAGTGTTTCAGTAGGACTACTCCCTCTTATCAATGTTTCAGTAGGACTACTCCCTGTTATCAATGTTTCAGTAGGACTACTCCCTCTTATCAATGTTTCAGTAGGACTACTCCCTCCTATCAGTGTTTCAGTAGGACTACTCCCTGTTATCAATGTTTCAGTAGGACTACTCCCTCTTATCAATGTTTCAGTAGGACTACTCCCTCATATCAATGTTTCAGTAGGACTACTCCCTCCTATCAGTGTTTCATTAGGACTACTCCCTCATATCAATGTTTCAGTAGGACTACTCCCTCCTATCAGTGTTTCAGTAGGACTACTCCCTCCTATCAGTGTTTCAGTAGGACTACTCCCTCCTATCAGTGTTTCAGTAGGACTACTCCCTCCTATCAGTGTTTCAGTAGGACTACTCCCTCATATCAGTGTGTCAGTGGGACTACTCCCTCCTATCAATGTTTCAGTAGGACTACTCCCTCATATCAGTGTTTCAGTAGGACTACTCCCTCATATCAGTGTTTCAGTAGGACTACTCCCTCTTATCAATGTTTCAGTAGGACTACTCCCTGTTATCAATGTTTCAGTAGGACTACTCCCTGTTATCAAAGTTTCAGTAGGACTACTCCCTCATATCAGTGTTTCAGTAGGACTACTCCCTCATATCAGTGTTTCAGTAGGACTACTCCCTCATATCAGTGTTTCAGTAGGACTACTCCCTCTTATCAATGTTTCAGTAGGACTACTCCCTGTTATCAATGTTTCAGTAGGACTACTCCCTCTTATCAATGTTTCAGTAGGACTACTCCCTCCTATCAGTGTTTCAGTAGGACTACTCCCTCATATCAATGTTTCAGTAGGACTACTCCCTCCTATCAGTGTTTCAGTAGGACTACTCCCTCATATCAATGTTTCAGTAGGACTACTCCCTCCTATCAGTGTTTCAGTAGGCTACTCCCTCCTATCAGTGTTTCAGTAGGACTACTCCCTCCTATCAGTGTTTCAGTAGGACTACTCCCTCATATCAGTGTTTCAGTGGGACTACTCCCTCCTATCAATGTTTCAGTAGGACTACTCCCTCATATCAGTGTTTCAGTAGGACTACTCCCTCATATCAGTGTTTCAGTAGGACTACTCCCTCTTATCAATGTTTCAGTAGGACTACTCCCTGTTATCAATGTTTCAGCAGGACTACTCCCTGTTATCAATGTTTCAGTAGGACTACTCCCTCATATCAGTGTTTCAGTAGGACTACTCCCTCATATCAGTGTTTCAGTAGGACTACTCCCTCATATCAGTGTTTCAGTAGGACTACTCCCTCTTATCAATGTTTCAGTAGGACTACTCCCTGTTATCAATGTTTCAGTAGGACTACTCCCTCCTATCAGTGTTTCAGTAGGACTACTCCCTGTTATCAATGTTTCAGTAGGACTACTCCCTCTTATCAATGTTTCAGTAGGACTACTCCCTCATATCAATGTTTCAGTAGGACTACTCCCTCCTATCAGTGTTTCATTAGGACTACTCCCTCATATCAATGTTTCAGTAGGACTACTCCCTCCTATCAGTGTTTCAGTAGGACTACTCCCTCCTATCAGTGTTTCAGTAGTACTACTCCCTCCTATCAGTGTTTCAGTAGGACTACTCCCTCATATCAGTGTTTCAGTGGGACTACTCCCTCCTATCAATGTTTCAGTAGGACTACTCCCTCATATCAGTGTTTCAGTAGGACTACTCCCTCATATCAGTGTTTCAGTAGGACTACTCCCTCTTATCAATGTTTCAGTAGGACTACTCCCTGTTATCAATGTTTCAGTAGGACTACTCCCTGTTATCAATGTTTCAGTAGGACTACTCCCTCATATCAGTGTTTCAGTAGGACTACTCCCTCATATCAGTGTTTCAGTAGGACTACTCCCTCATATCAGTGTTTCAGTAGGACTACTCCCTCTTATCAATGTTTCAGTAGGACTACTCCCTGTTATCAATGTTTCAGTAGGACTACTCCCTCTTATCAATGTTTCAGTAGGACTACTCCCTCCTATCAGTGTTTCAGTAGGACTACTCCCTGTTATCAATGTTTCAGTAGGACTACTCCCTCTTATCAATGTTTCAGTAGGACTACTCCCTCTTATCAATGTTTCAGTAGGACTACTCCCTCTTATCAATGTTTCAGTAGGACTACTCCCTCCTATCAGTGTTTCAGTAGGACTACTCCCTCTTATCAATGTTTCAGTAGGACTACTCCCTCCTATCAATGTTTCAGTGGGACTACTCCCTCCTATCAATGTTTCAGTAGGACTACTCCCTCCTATCAGTGTTTCAGTAGGACTACTCCCTCATATCAATGTTTCAGTAGGACTACTCCCTCCTATCAATGTTTCAGTAGGACTACTCCCTCCTATCAATGTTTCAGTAGGACTACTCCCTCATATCAGTGTTTCAGTAGGACTACTCCCTCATATCAATGTTTCAGTAGGACTACTCCCTCCTATCAATGTTTCAGTAGGACTACTCCCTGTTATCAATGTTTCAGTAGGACTACTCCCTCTTATCAATGTTTCAGTAGGACTACTCCCTCCTATCAGTGTTTCAGTAGGACTACTCCCTCATATCAATGTTTCAGTAGGACTACTCCCTCCTATCAGTGTTTCAGTAGGACTACTCCCTCATATCAATGTTTCAGTAGGACTACTCCCTCCTATCAGTGTTTCAGTAGGACTACTCCCTCCTATCAGTGTTTCAGTAGGACTACTCCCTCCTATCAGTGTTTCAGTAGGACTACTCCCTCATATCAGTGTTTCAGTGGGACTACTCCCTCCTATCAATGTTTCAGTAGGACTACTCCCTCATATCAGTGTTTCAGTAGGACTACTCCCTCATATCAGTGTTTCAGTAGGACTACTCCCTGTTATCAATGTTTCAGCAGGACTACTCCCTGTTATCAATGTTTCAGTAGGACTACTCCCTCATATCAGTGTTTCAGTAGGACTACTCCCTCATATCAGTGTTTCAGTAGGACTACTCCCTCATATCAGTGTTTCAGTAGGACTACTCCCTCTTATCAATGTTTCAGTAGGACTACTCCCTGTTATCAATGTTTCAGTAGGACTACTCCCTCTTATCAATGTTTCAGTAGGACTACTCCCTCCTATCAGTGTTTCAGTAGGACTACTCCCTGTTATCAATGTTTCAGTAGGACTACTCCCTCTTATCAATGTTTCAGTAGGACTACTCCCTCATATCAATGTTTCAGTAGGACTACTCCCTCCTATCAGTGTTTCAGTAGGACTACTCCCTCATATCAATGTTTCAGTAGGACTACTCCCTCCTATCAGTGTTTCAGTAGGACTACTCCCTCCTATCAGTGTTTCAGTAGGACTACTCCCTCCTATCAGTGTTTCAGTAGGACTACTCCCTCATATCAGTGTTTCAGTGGGACTACTCCCTCCTATCAATGTTTCAGTAGGACTACTCCCTCATATCAGTGTTTCAGTAGGACTACTCCCTCATATCAGTGTTTCAGTAGGACTACTCCCTCTTATCAATGTTTCAGTAGGACTACTCCCTGTTATCAATGTTTCAGTAGGACTACTCCCTGTTATCAATGTTTCAGTAGGACTACTCCCTCATATCAGTGTTTCAGTAGGACTACTCCCTCATATCAGTGTTTCAGTAGGACTACTCCCTCATATCAGTGTTTCAGTAGGACTACTCCCTCTTATCAATGTTTCAGTAGGACTACTCCCTGTTATCAATGTTTCAGTAGGACTACTCCCTCTTATCAATGTTTCAGTAGGACTACTCCCTCCTATCAGTGTTTCAGTAGGACTACTCCCTGTTATCAATGTTTCAGTAGGACTACTCCCTCTTATCAATGTTTCAGTAGGACTACTCCCTCTTATCAATGTTTCAGTAGGACTACTCCCTCTTATCAATGTTTCAGTAGGACTACTCCCTCCTATCAGTGTTTCAGTAGGACTACTCCCTCTTATCAATGTTTCAGTAGGACTACTCCCTCCTATCAATGTTTCAGTGGGACTACTCCCTCCTATCAATGTTTCAGTAGGACTACTCCCTCCTATCAGTGTTTCAGTAGGACTACTCCCTCATATCAATGTTTCAGTAGGACTACTCCCTCCTATCAATGTTTCAGTAGGACTACTCCCTCCTATCAATGTTTCAGTAGGACTACTCCCTCATATCAGTGTTTCAGTAGGACTACTCCCTCATATCAATGTTTCAGTAGGACTACTCCCTCCTATCAATGTTTCAGTAGGACTACTCCCTGTTATCAATGTTTCAGTAGGACTACTCCCTGTTATCAAAGTTTCAGTAGGACTACTCCCTCATATCAGTGTTTCAGTAGGACTACTCCCTCATATCAGTGTTTCAGTAGGACTACTCCCTCTTATCAATGTTTCAGTAGGACTACTCCCTGTTATCAATGTTTCAGTAGGACTACTCCCTCTTATCAATGTTTCAGTAGGACTACTCCCTCCTATCAGTGTTTCAGTAGGACTACTCCCTCATATCAATGTTTCAGTAGGACTACTCCCTCCTATCAGTGTTTCAGTAGGACTACTCCCTCCTATCAGTGTTTCAGTAGGACTACTCCCTCCTATCAGTGTTTCAGTAGGACTACTCCCTCATATCAGTGTTTCAGTGGGACTACTCCCTCCTATCAATGTTTCAGTAGGACTACTCCCTCATATCAGTGTTTCAGTAGGACTACTCCCTCATATCAGTGTTTCAGTAGGACTACTCCCTCTTATCAATGTTTCAGTAGGACTACTCCCTGTTATCAATGTTTCAGCAGGACTACTCCCTGTTATCAATGTTTCAGTAGGACTACTCCCTCATATCAGTGTTTCAGTAGGACTACTCCCTCATATCAGTGTTTCAGTAGGACTACTCCCTCATATCAGTGTTTCAGTAGGACTACTCCCTCATATCAGTGTTTCAGTGGGACTACTCCCTCCTATCAATGTTTCAGTAGGACTACTCCCTCATATCAGTGTTTCAGTAGGACTACTCCCTCCTATCAATGTTTCAGCAGGACTACTCCCTGTTATCAATGTTTCAGTAGGACTACTCCCTCATATCAGTGTTTCAGTAGGACTACTCCCTCATATCAGTGTTTCAGTAGGACTACTCCCTCATATCAGTGTTTCAGTAGGACTACTCCCTCTTATCAATGTTTCAGTAGGACTACTCCCTGTTATCAATGTTTCAGTAGGACTACTCCCTCTTATCAATGTTTCAGTAGGACTACTCCCTCCTATCAGTGTTTCAGTAGGACTACTCCCTGTTATCAATGTTTCAGTAGGACTACTCCCTCTTATCAATGTTTCAGTAGGACTACTCCCTCTTATCAATGTTTCAGTAGGACTACTCCCTCTTATCAATGTTTCAGTAGGACTACTCCCTCCTATCAGTGTTTCAGTAGGACTACTCCCTCTTATCAATGTTTCAGTAGGACTACTCCCTCCTATCAATGTTTCAGTGGGACTACTCCCTCCTATCAATGTTTCAGTAGGACTACTCCCTCCTATCAGTGTTTCAGTAGGACTACTCCCTCATATCAATGTTTCAGTAGGACTACTCCCTCCTATCAATGTTTCAGTAGGACTACTCCCTCCTATCAATGTTTCAGTAGGACTACTCCCTCATATCAGTGTTTCAGTAGGACTACTCCCTCATATCAATGTTTCAGTAGGACTACTCCCTCCTATCAATGTTTCAGTAGGACTACTCCCTGTTATCAATGTTTCAGTAGGACTACTCCCTGTTATCAAAGTTTCAGTAGGACTACTCCCTCATATCAGTGTTTCAGTAGGACTACTCCCTCATATCAGTGTTTCAGTAGGACTACTCCCTCTTATCAATGTTTCAGTAGGACTACTCCCTGTTATCAATGTTTCAGTAGGACTACTCCCTCTTATCAATGTTTCAGTAGGACTACTCCCTCCTATCAGTGTTTCAGTAGGACTACTCCCTCTTATCAATGTTTCAGTAGGACTACTCCCTCCTATCAATGTTTCAGTGGGACTACTCCCTCCTATCAATGTTTCAGTAGGACTACTCCCTCCTATCAGTGTTTCAGTAGGACTACTCCCTCATATCAATGTTTCAGTAGGACTACTCCCTCCTATCAATGTTTCAGTAGGACTACTCCCTCCTATCAATGTTTCAGTAGGACTACTCCCTCATATCAGTGTTTCAGTAGGACTACTCCCTCATATCAATGTTTCAGTAGGACTACTCCCTCCTATCAATGTTTCAGTAGGACTACTCCCTGTTATCAATGTTTCAGTAGGACTACTCCCTGTTATCAAAGTTTCAGTAGGACTACTCCCTCATATCAGTGTTTCAGTAGGACTACTCCCTCATATCAGTGTTTCAGTAGGACTACTCCCTCTTATCAATGTTTCAGTAGGACTACTCCCTGTTATCAATGTTTCAGTAGGACTACTCCCTCTTATCAATGTTTCAGTAGGACTACTCCCTCCTATCAGTGTTTCAGTAGGACTACTCCCTCATATCAATGTTTCAGTAGGACTACTCCCTCCTATCAGTGTTTCAGTAGGACTACTCCCTCCTATCAGTGTTTCAGTAGGACTACTCCCTCCTATCAGTGTTTCAGTAGGACTACTCCCTCATATCAGTGTTTCAGTGGGACTACTCCCTCCTATCAATGTTTCAGTAGGACTACTCCCTCATATCAGTGTTTCAGTAGGACTACTCCCTCATATCAGTGTTTCAGTAGGACTACTCCCTCTTATCAATGTTTCAGTAGGACTACTCCCTGTTATCAATGTTTCAGCAGGACTACTCCCTGTTATCAATGTTTCAGTAGGACTACTCCCTCATATCAGTGTTTCAGTAGGACTACTCCCTCATATCAGTGTTTCAGTAGGACTACTCCCTCATATCAGTGTTTCAGTAGGACTACTCCCTCATATCAGTGTTTCAGTGGGACTACTCCCTCCTATCAATGTTTCAGTAGGACTACTCCCTCATATCAGTGTTTCAGTAGGACTACTCCCTCCTATCAATGTTTCAGCAGGACTACTCCCTGTTATCAATGTTTCAGTAGGACTACTCCCTCATATCAGTGTTTCAGTAGGACTACTCCCTCATATCAGTGTTTCAGTAGGACTACTCCCTCATATCAGTGTTTCAGTAGGACTACTCCCTCTTATCAATGTTTCAGTAGGACTACTCCCTGTTATCAATGTTTCAGTAGGACTACTCCCTCTTATCAATGTTTCAGTAGGACTACTCCCTCCTATCAGTGTTTCAGTAGGACTACTCCCTGTTATCAATGTTTCAGTAGGACTACTCCCTCTTATCAATGTTTCAGTAGGACTACTCCCTCATATCAATGTTTCAGTAGGACTACTCCCTCCTATCAGTGTTTCATTAGGACTACTCCCTCATATCAATGTTTCAGTAGGACTACTCCCTCCTATCAGTGTTTCAGTAGGACTACTCCCTCCTATCAGTGTTTCAGTAGGACTACTCCCTCCTATCAGTGTTTCAGTAGGACTACTCCCTCATATCAGTGTTTCAGTGGGACTACTCCCTCCTATCAATGTTTCAGTAGGACTACTCCCTCATATCAGTGTTTCAGTAGGACTACTCCCTCATATCAGTGTTTCAGTAGGACTACTCCCTCTTATCAATGTTTCAGTAGGACTACTCCCTGTTATCAATGTTTCAGTAGGACTACTCCCTGTTATCAAAGTTTCAGTAGGACTACTCCCTCATATCAGTGTTTCAGTAGGACTACTCCCTCATATCAGTGTTTCAGTAGGACTACTCCCTCATATCAGTGTTTCAGTAGGACTACTCCCTCTTATCAATGTTTCAGTAGGACTACTCCCTGTTATCAATGTTTCAGTAGGACTACTCCCTCTTATCAATGTTTCAGTAGGACTACTCCCTCCTATCAGTGTTTCAGTAGGACTACTCCCTCATATCAATGTTTCAGTAGGACTACTCCCTCCTATCAGTGTTTCAGTAGGACTACTCCCTCATATCAATGTTTCAGTAGGACTACTCCCTCCTATCAGTGTTTCAGTAGGCTACTCCCTCCTATCAGTGTTTCAGTAGGACTACTCCCTCCTATCAGTGTTTCAGTAGGACTACTCCCTCATATCAGTGTTTCAGTGGGACTACTCCCTCCTATCAATGTTTCAGTAGGACTACTCCCTCATATCAGTGTTTCAGTAGGACTACTCCCTCATATCAGTGTTTCAGTAGGACTACTCCCTCTTATCAATGTTTCAGTAGGACTACTCCCTGTTATCAATGTTTCAGCAGGACTACTCCCTGTTATCAATGTTTCAGTAGGACTACTCCCTCATATCAGTGTTTCAGTAGGACTACTCCCTCATATCAGTGTTTCAGTAGGACTACTCCCTCATAGCAGTGTTTCAGTAGGACTACTCCCTCTTATCAATGTTTCAGTAGGACTACTCCCTGTTATCAATGTTTCAGTAGGACTACTCCCTCTTATCAATGTTTCAGTAGGACTACTCCCTCCTATCAGTGTTTCAGTAGGACTACTCCCTGTTATCAATGTTTCAGTAGGACTACTCCCTCTTATCAATGTTTCAGTAGGACTACTCCCTCATATCAATGTTTCAGTAGGACTACTCCCTCCTATCAGTGTTTCATTAGGACTACTCCCTCATATCAATGTTTCAGTAGGACTACTCCCTCCTATCAGTGTTTCAGTAGGACTACTCCCTCCTATCAGTGTTTCAGTAGGACTACTCCCTCCTATCAGTGTTTCAGTAGGACTACTCCCTCCTATCAGTGTTTCAGTAGGACTACTCCCTCATATCAGTGTTTCAGTGGGACTACTCCCTCCTATCAATGTTTCAGTAGGACTACTCCCTCATATCAGTGTTTCAGTAGGACTACTCCCTCATATCAGTGTTTCAGTAGGACTACTCCCTCTTATCAATGTTTCAGTAGGACTACTCCCTGTTATCAATGTTTCAGTAGGACTACTCCCTGTTATCAATGTTTCAGTAGGACTACTCCCTCATATCAGTGTTTCAGTAGGACTACTCCCTCATATCAGTGTTTCAGTAGGACTACTCCCTCATATCAGTGTTTCAGTAGGACTACTCCCTCTTATCAATGTTTCAGTAGGACTACTCCCTGTTATCAATGTTTCAGTAGGACTACTCCCTCTTATCAATGTTTCAGTAGGACTACTCCCTCCTATCAGTGTTTCAGTAGGACTACTCCCTGTTATCAATGTTTCAGTAGGACTACTCCCTCTTATCAATGTTTCAGTAGGACTACTCCCTCTTATCAATGTTTCAGTAGGACTACTCCCTCTTATCAATGTTTCAGTAGGACTACTCCCTCCTATCAGTGTTTCAGTAGGACTACTCCCTCTTATCAATGTTTCAGTAGGACTACTCCCTCCTATCAATGTTTCAGTGGGACTACTCCCTCCTATCAATGTTTCAGTAGGACTACTCCCTCCTATCAGTGTTTCAGTAGGACTACTCCCTCATATCAATGTTTCAGTAGGACTACTCCCTCCTATCAATGTTTCAGTAGGACTACTCCCTCCTATCAATGTTTCAGTAGGACTACTCCCTCATATCAGTGTTTCAGTAGGACTACTCCCTCATATCAATGTTTCAGTAGGACTACTCCCTCCTATCAATGTTTCAGTAGGACTACTCCCTGTTATCAATGTTTCAGTAGGACTACTCCCTCTTATCAATGTTTCAGTAGGACTACTCCCTCCTATCAGTGTTTCAGTAGGACTACTCCCTCATATCAATGTTTCAGTAGCACTACTCCCTCCTATCAGTGTTTCAGTAGGACTACTCCCTCATATCAATGTTTCAGTAGGACTACTCCCTCCTATCAGTGTTTCAGTAGGACTACTCCCTCCTATCAGTGTTTCAGTAGGACTACTCCCTCCTATCAGTGTTTCAGTAGGACTACTCCCTCATATCAGTGTTTCAGTGGGACTACTCCCTCCTATCAATGTTTCAGTAGGACTACTCCCTCATATCAGTGTTTCAGTAGGACTACTCCCTCATATCAGTGTTTCAGTAGGACTACTCCCTCTTATCAATGTTTCAGTAGGACTACTCCCTGTTATCAATGTTTCAGCAGGACTACTCCCTGTTATCAATGTTTCAGTAGGACTACTCCCTCTTATCAATGTTTCAGTAGGACTACTCCCTCATATCAATGTTTCAGTAGGACTACTCCCTCCTATCAGTGTTTCATTAGGACTACTCCCTCATATCAATGTTTCAGTAGGACTACTCCCTCCTATCAGTGTTTCAGTAGGACTACTCCCTCCTATCAGTGTTTCAGTAGGACTACTCCCTCCTATCAGTGTTTCAGTAGGACTACTCCCTCCTATCAGTGTTTCAGTAGGACTACTCCCTCCTATCAGTGTTTCAGTAGGACTACTCCCTCATATCAGTGTTTCAGTGGGACTACTCCCTCCTATCAATGTTTCAGTAGGACTACTCCCTCATATCAGTGTTTCAGTAGGACTACTCCCTCATATCAGTGTTTCAGTAGGACTACTCCCTCTTATCAATGTTTCAGTAGGACTACTCCCTGTTATCAATGTTTCAGTAGGACTACTCCCTCATATCAGTGTTTCAGTAGGACTACTCCCTCATATCAGTGTTTCAGTAGGACTACTCCCTCATATCAGTGTTTCAGTAGGACTACTCCCTCTTATCAATGTTTCAGTAGGACTACTCCCTGTTATCAATGTTTCAGTAGGACTACTCCCTCTTATCAATGTTTCAGTAGGACTACTCCCTCCTATCAGTGTTTCAGTAGGACTACTCCCTGTTATCAATGTTTCAGTAGGACTACTCCCTCTTATCAATGTTTCAGTAGGACTACTCCCTCTTATCAATGTTTCAGTAGGACTACTCCCTCTTATCAATGTTTCAGTAGGACTACTCCCTCCTATCAGTGTTTCAGTAGGACTACTCCCTCTTATCAATGTTTCAGTAGGACTACTCCCTCCTATCAATGTTTCAGTGGGACTACTCCCTCCTATCAATGTTTCAGTAGGACTACTCCCTCCTATCAGTGTTTCAGTAGGACTACTCCCTCATATCAATGTTTCAGTAGGACTACTCCCTCCTATCAATGTTTCAGTAGGACTACTCCCTCCTATCAATGTTTCAGTAGGACTACTCCCTCATATCAGTGTTTCAGTAGGACTACTCCCTCATATCAATGTTTCAGTAGGACTACTCCCTCCTATCAATGTTTCAGTAGGACTACTCCCTGTTATCAATGTTTCAGTAGGACTACTCCCTCTTATCAATGTTTCAGTAGGACTACTCCCTCCTATCAGTGTTTCAGTAGGACTACTGCCTCATATCAATGTTTCAGTAGGACTACTCCCTCCTATCAGTGTTTCAGTAGGACTACTCCCTCATATCAATGTTTCAGTAGGACTACTCCCTCCTATCAGTGTTTCAGTAGGACTACTCCCTCCTATCAGTGTTTCAGTAGGACTACTCCCTCCTATCAGTGTTTCAGTAGGACTACTCCCTCATATCAGTGTTTCAGTGGGACTACTCCCTCCTATCAATGTTTCAGTAGGACTACTCCCTCATATCAGTGTTTCAGTAGGACTACTCCCTCATATCAGTGTTTCAGTAGGACTACTCCCTCTTATCAATGTTTCAGTAGGACTACTCCCTGTTATCAATGTTTCAGCAGGACTACTCCCTGTTATCAATGTTTCAGTAGGACTACTCCCTCATATCAGTGTTTCAGTAGGACTACTCCCTCATATCAGTGTTTCAGTAGGACTACTCCCTCATATCAGTGTTTCAGTAGGACTACTCCCTCTTATCAATGTTTCAGTAGGACTACTCCCTGTTATCAATGTTTCAGTAGGACTACTCCCTCTTATCAATGTTTCAGTAGGACTACTCCCTCCTATCAGTGTTTCAGTAGGACTACTCCCTGTTATCAATGTTTCAGTAGGACTACTCCCTCTTATCAATGTTTCAGTAGGACTACTCCCTCATATCAATGTTTCAGTAGGACTACTCCCTCCTATCAGTGTTTCAGTAGGACTACTCCCTCATATCAATGTTTCAGTAGGACTACTCCCTCCTATCAGTGTTTCAGTAGGACTACTCCCTCCTATCAGTGTTTCAGTAGGACTACTCCCTCCTATCAGTGTTTCAGTAGGACTACTCCCTCATATCAGTGTTTCAGTGGGACTACTCCCTCCTATCAATGTTTCAGTAGGACTACTCCCTCATATCAGTGTTTCAGTAGGACTACTCCCTCATATCAGTGTTTCAGTAGGACTACTCCCTCTTATCAATGTTTCAGTAGGACTACTCCCTGTTATCAATGTTTCAGTAGGACTACTCCCTGTTATCAATGTTTCAGTAGGACTACTCCCTCATATCAGTGTTTCAGTAGGACTACTCCCTCATATCAGTGTTTCAGTAGGACTACTCCCTCATATCAGTGTTTCAGTAGGACTACTCCCTCTTATCAATGTTTCAGTAGGTCTACTCCCTGTTATCAATGTTTCAGTAGGACTACTCCCTCTTATCAATGTTTCAGTAGGACTACTCCCTCCTATCAGTGTTTCAGTAGGACTACTCCCTGTTATCAATGTTTCAGTAGGACTACTCCCTCTTATCAATGTTTCAGTAGGACTACTCCCTCTTATCAATGTTTCAGTAGGACTACTCCCTCTTATCAATGTTTCAGTAGGACTACTCCCTCCTATCAGTGTTTCAGTAGGACTACTCCCTCTTATCAATGTTTCAGTAGGACTACTCCCTCCTATCAATGTTTCAGTGGGACTACTCCCTCCTATCAATGTTTCAGTAGGACTACTCCCTCCTATCAGTGTTTCAGTAGGACTACTCCCTCATATCAATGTTTCAGTAGGACTACTCCCTCCTATCAATGTTTCAGTAGGACTACTCCCTCCTATCAATGTTTCAGTAGGACTACTCCCTCATATCAGTGTTTCAGTAGGACTACTCCCTCATATCAATGTTTCAGTAGGACTACTCCCTCCTATCAATGTTTCAGTAGGACTACTCCCTGTTATCAATGTTTCAGTAGGACTACTCCCTGTTATCAAAGTTTCAGTAGGACTACTCCCTCATATCAGTGTTTCAGTAGGACTACTCCCTCATATCAGTGTTTCAGTAGGACTACTCCCTCTTATCAATGTTTCAGTAGGACTACTCCCTGTTATCAATGTTTCAGTAGGACTACTCCCTCTTATCAATGTTTCAGTAGGACTACTCCCTCCTATCAGTGTTTCAGTAGGACTACTCCCTCATATCAATGTTTCAGTAGGACTACTCCCTCCTATCAGTGTTTCAGTAGGACTACTCCCTCCTATCAGTGTTTCAGTAGGACTACTCCCTCCTATCAGTGTTTCAGTAGGACTACTCCCTCATATCAGTGTTTCAGTGGGACTACTCCCTCCTATCAATGTTTCAGTAGGACTACTCCCTCATATCAGTGTTTCAGTAGGACTACTCCCTCATATCAGTGTTTCAGTAGGACTACTCCCTCTTATCAATGTTTCAGTAGGACTACTCCCTGTTATCAATGTTTCAGCAGGACTACTCCCTGTTATCAATGTTTCAGTAGGACTACTCCCTCATATCAGTGTTTCAGTAGGACTACTCCCTCATATCAGTGTTTCAGTAGGACTACTCCCTCATATCAGTGTTTCAGTAGGACTACTCCCTCATATCAGTGTTTCAGTGGGACTACTCCCTCCTATCAATGTTTCAGTAGGACTACTCCCTCATATCAGTGTTTCAGTAGGACTACTCCCTCATATCAGTGTTTCAGTAGGACTACTCCCTCTTATCAATGTTTCAGTAGGACTACTCCCTGTTATCAATGTTTCAGTAGGACTACTCCCTGTTATCAATGTTTCAGTAGGACTACTCCCTCATATCAGTGTTTCAGTAGGACTACTCCCTCATATCAGTGTTTCAGTAGGACTACTCCCTCATATCAGTGTTTCAGTAGGACTACTCCCTCTTATCAATGTTTCAGTAGGACTACTCCCTGTTATCAATGTTTCAGTAGGACTACTCCCTCTTATCAATGTTTCAGTAGGACTACTCCCTCCTATCAGTGTTTCAGTAGGACTACTCCCTGTTATCAATGTTTCAGTAGGACTACTCCCTCTTATCAATGTTTCAGTAGGACTACTCCCTCATATCAATGTTTCAGTAGGACTACTCCCTCCTATCAGTGTTTCAGTAGGACTACTCCCTCCTATCAGTGTTTCAGTAGGACTACTCCCTCCTATCAGTGTTTCAGTGGGACTACTCCCTCCTATCAGTGTTTCAGTGGGACTACTCCCTCCTATCAGTGTTTCAGTGGGACTACTCCCTCCTATCAGTGTTTCAGTAGGACTACTCCCTCCTATCAATGTTTCAGTGGGACTACTCCCTCCTATCAGTGTTTCAGTGGGACTACTCCCTCCTATCAGTGTTTCAGTGGGACTACTCCCTCCTATCAGTGTTTCAGTAGGACTACTCCCTCCTATCAGTGTTTCAGTAGGACTACTCCCTCCTATCAGTGTTTCAGTAGGACTACTCCCTCCTATCAGTGTTTCAGTGGGACTACTCCCTCCTATCAGTGTTTCAGTAGGATTACTCCCTCCTATCAGTGTTTCAGTGGGACTACTCCCTCCTATCAGTGTTTCAGTAGGACTACTCCCTCCTATCAGTGTTTCAGTAGGACTACTCCCTCCTATCAGTGTTTCAGTAGGACTACTCCCTCTTATCAGTGTTTCAGTAGGACTACTCCCTCCTATCAGTGTTTCAGTGGGACAACTCCCTCCTATCAGTGTTTCAGTAGGACTACTCCCTCCTATCAGTGTTTCAGTAGGACTACTCCCTCCTATCAGTGTTTCAGTAGGACTACTCCCTCCTATCAGTGTTTCAGTGGGACTACTCCCTCCTATCAGTGTTTCAGTAGGACTACTCCCTCCTATCAGTGTTTCAGTAGGACTACTCCCTCATATCAATGTTTCAGTAGGACTACTCCCTCCTATCAGTGTTTCAGTAGGACTACTCCCTCATATCAATGTTTCAGTAGGACTACTCCCTCCTATCAGTGTTTCAGTAGGACTACTCCCTCCTATCAGTGTTTCAGTAGGTCTACTCCCTCCTATCAGTGTTTCAGTGGGACTACTCCCTCCTATCAGTGTTTCAGTAGGTCTACTCCCTCCTATCAGTGTTTCAGTAGGACTACTCCCTCCTATCAGTGTTTCAGTAGGACTACTCCCTCCTATCAGTGTTTCAGTGGGACTACTCCCTCCTATCAGTGTTTCAGTGGGACTACTCCCTCCTATCAGTGTTTCAGTGGGACTACTCCCTCCTATCAGTGTTTCAGTAGGACTACTCCCTCCTATCAATGTTTCAGTGGGACTACTCCCTCCTATCAGTGTTTCAGTGGGACTACTCCCTCCTATCAGTGTTTCAGTGGGACTACTCCCTCCTATCAGTGTTTCAGTAGGACTACTCCCTCCTATCTCCTATCAGTGTTTCAGTGGGACTACTCCCTCCTATCAGTGTTTCAGTGGGACTACTCCCTCCTATCAGTGTTTCAGTAGGACTACTCCCTCCTATCAGTGTTTCAGTAGGACTACTCCCTCCTATCAGTGTTTCAGTAGGACTACTCCCTCCTATCAGTGTTTCAGTGGGACTACTCCCTCCTATCAGTGTTTCAGTAGGATTACTCCCTCCTATCAGTGTTTCAGTGGGACTACTCCCTCCTATCAGTGTTTCAGTAGGACTACTCCCTCCTATCAGTGTTTCAGTAGGACTACTCCCTCCTATCAGTGTTTCAGTAGGACTACTCCCTCTTATCAGTGTTTCAGTAGGACTACTCCCTCCTATCAGTGTTTCAGTGGGACTACTCCCTCCTATCAGTGTTTCAGTAGGACTACTCCCTCCTATCAGTGTTTCAGTAGGACTACTCCCTCCTATCAGTGTTTCAGTAGGACTACTCCCTCCTATCAGTGTTTCAGTGGGACTACTCCCTCCTATCAGTGTTTCAGTAGGACTACTCCCTCCTATCAGTGTTTCAGTAGGACTACTCCCTCATATCAATGTTTCAGTAGGACTACTCCCTCCTATCAGTGTTTCAGTAGGACTACTCCCTCATATCAATGTTTCAGTAGGACTACTCCCTCCTATCAGTGTTTCAGTAGGACTACTCCCTCCTATCAGTGTTTCAGTAGGACTACTCCCTCATATCAGTGTTTCAGTGGGACTACTCCCTCCTATCAATGTTTCAGTAGGACTACTCCCTCATATCAGTGTTTCAGTAGGACTACTCCCTCATATCAGTGTTTCAGTAGGACTACTCCCTCTTATCAATGTTTCAGTAGGACTACTCCCTGTTATCAATGTTTCAGTAGGACTACTCCCTGTTATCAATGTTTCAGTAGGACTACTCCCTCATATCAGTGTTTCAGTAGGACTACTCCCTCATATCAGTGTTTCAGTAGGACTACTCCCTCATATCAGTGTTTCAGTAGGACTACTCCCTCTTATCAATGTTTCAGTAGGACTACTCCCTGTTATCAATGTTTCAGTAGGACTACTCCCTCTTATCAATGTTTCAGTAGAGGGAGTAGTCCTACTGAAACATTGATATGAGGGAGTAGTCCTACTGAAACATTGATAGGAGGGAGTAGTCCTACTGAAACATTGATATGAGGGAGTAGTCCTACTGAAACACTGATAGGAGGGAGTAGTCCTACTGAAACATTGATAGGAGGGAGTAGTCCTACTGAAACATTGATAAGAGGGAGTAGTCCTACTGAAACATTGATAACAGGGAGTAGTCCTACTGAAACATTGATAAGAGGGAGTAGTCCTACTGAAACATTGATAACAGGGAGTAGTCCTACTGAAACACTAATAGGAGGGAGTAGTCCCACTGAAACATTTGATAACAGGAAGTAGACCTACTGAAACATTGATAAGAGGGAATAGTCACGTTGAAGCATTGGGATCATTAATAGCTAGCTGTTAGTGACTTTTGTTTTGTTTATGGTGAAAATGCCGTTTAAACATCAATGGAAAAATCTTTTATTTATTTAGGGCCAAATTTGAGCTAATTATTTTGTTGCTGTTGATCATTCTCAGTTAAGTAATGCTATTAACTTGATTAATTATTTGAATCGTTTGACAACCCCAGTGTTTATGTTTGTTGTGGTAGTCTAGTGCGTTCACAATAACCATTTTGTGGTTATGTGGAACCGACTTGGAAGTAGCACACCAATGGCTGTGTCCGTTATTTTATTAATACATTTTATATTAATACATTTTATATTAATACATTTTATATTTAGACATTCCTCGACCCTTTAAAATACGCTTTTCAATACTGGGAAAACAATGAATGAATTAATATAGACATTAAGAAAGTTAAAGACTTGTATAATGCGCTAACGTACAGGTATTAATAAGGAGTTTTTAAACTGGTTATTTGTCTCCATCTAGTGTTAGAACAGTTGTACTACAACCTGACTAACTTCATTAGAAATCAAACAACAATAACTGACTTTACATTCGTTAATATAATGGTGTCGATGAAACAATCGGACACAAACTGGGGGCCGTTATCTGACATGATTGCCCTGGGAAAGCCCACCATTATATTAATTAATTCATCTGTAAATAGCCCACCCAATCTACCTACCTCATCCCCATATTGTTTTTATTTACTTTGCTGCTCTTTTGCACACCAGTATCACTACTTACACACCATCCATCATCTGCACATCATCATCTGCTCATCTATCACTCCAGTGTTAATTTGCTAAATTGTAATTACTTTGCTACTATGGCCTATTTATTGCCTTACCTCCTCATGCCATTTGCACACACTGTATATAGACTTTATTTTTTTTCTACTGTGTCATTGACTGTACGCTTGTTTATTCCATGTGTAACTCTGTGTTGTTGTAGGCCCTCAATGTAAATAAGAATTTGTTCACTGTTTCACTGTGACCTTCTGGGCTTTCTGTAATACAGGTAACTGACAAAATAATAATATAAAATATTTGGAGTAAATGAGGAATACAAAGTATATTAAATGCAGGTGCTTCCACATAGGTGTGGTTCCTAAGTTAATTAAGCAATTAACATCCCATAATGCTTAGGGTCATGTATAAAAATGCTGGGCAGGCATATTTTAGATTTCGGGGATAAATTGACATAAAACATTGTTGAATTTAAACGTTCTGCTGACAGGTGCCTCATTCATAACCGTTGTGTAAACTGAATACAGTATCTGGCTGCACCATTTCTGAAAAATCGATGCATTTTCAAAAATATTGAGATTTATAAACTTTTGCGTATGCCATACGCACACGTTTCCTGTTATAAAACTGTGAACGAGCATTATAACTCCGCCTGAAAAACACCCACAATTCACCTTTTTTTTTATGGTTTACAATAACGCCCTTTATTTTCTGTAGGAAGTATCTAAAGTAAATATCAATGGGTGAACTTGGTCAAATGTCTTTTGGAGGGTTTTGGCAGAATGTTTTTTTTTTAATTTTGCAGTGACGTTTCTGAATTGTTGTGGACCTGTAAACAGATTATAATGTTGCACTGTTCAGAAAAACATGGTCTACTCGGGAAAAAATAAATGAAAACTACAGTAGGGCCCTATTTACAGTGTGGTAACCTACACACTTCAACGCAAAATATCAACTGTCTATTCACCTGTTAAATTCTACTGTATGTTATAAACTGCGCTCCCTGTTGAATGCATATAGTCTAGAGCAAAAAAACTATACCTTGTAATAGCCGATCTAATAGGCTACAATTAATTGAGAGATGCGCATGGTCATTTGTTGTATGGCTACTTCGAGATTATCCACTCATCATGTCCAGAAAAGGTGAGGAATTTATTCTGCAATGGTCATGATATGTATAATAATGTAATATGTTGATAAATTAAATATTGTCTACTGGAGAAATGTAACATTGCTTTATTCAGACGTAGCCTACAAAACGTCAATGGAAAAAGTCTGTTCTACCGTTAAACTTCGGATCGCATTGAGGGTAAATTACTTGAGTTAATATACTTCCTGACTGTGAAGAAGGTCCAGTGAAATGAGACGGGACGTTGCCCATCCTAAATTGTTGTCGGCTATTTCGCGAGTATGAAATCATCAGTCAGAAAAGGTGAGGAATTTATAGTTCAATTATCATGGAAATGAAATAAATAGTAGGAACTAGATGACTATATCTAATTATTTGAGATGTTTTACTTTTTTTATTTAACTAGGCACGTCAGTTAAGAACAAATTCTTAAGAATAAACCCGGACGACGCATTGTGCGCCGCCCTATGGGACTCCCTATCACGGCCGGTTGTGATACAGCCTGGATTCAAACCAGGGAGTCTGTAGTGACGGCTTTAGTACTGAGATGCAGTGCCTTAGACCGCTGCGCCACTTGGGAGGCCAAAAAAAAAAAAGACTGTCAGAAGTGGGATTCGAACCCACGCCTCCAGGGGAGACTGCGACCTGAACGCAGCGCCTTAGACCGCTCGGCCATCCTGACACACTGAATACGGTGGTACAATTAGTATATATTTCGCTCTTCTCACTAACACAAACGATTGCATCTTGTATTTAGTTACCTGTTTTTATTGTTTTGAATAATAGTGTCATCATATATTCCTGCTACTGTTGCCTTCTGGGAATGCAATACTTCAACCAATAGAAACTGTTCGTACACATGGTTTAAAGTTAACGGGGAGGAAAGCACATTCTCACGTCAAGTTCATTTTTTTATTTTTTTTAATAAAAGTCCCAATTTTTGCGTGAAAATCATGTTGGCCAACGATTTATAAACGAGGCAAGATGAGGACAGTGGAGAGACCATGAAGATACAGACCAGTATTCTTTTGGTAGTTAGTGAAACACTTTCCCATGAAGAGTTACTGCCTCCTGGTGGTCAATCTGGTGTACTTCATGTGAAGAATCCATTCAGACTCCAGCAATTTACAGTTTTACAGTTTCTCAATCGCATACAAGCAATATTTTTTGTAACAACGTTGTCAGTTTTCGAAACGGTGTTCACAAGACACAAAACTATCTGACAGTTTGCAAAACAGTCCTTTATTTTTTATTTATTTTTATGTAGCTGCCTTTCCAAAACAAATACATCAATCCAAACCAAATGATACTGTCAGACTTGCAAGTGCATTCTTTAAAACATGACCGTCTGCAAAAAGATTAACACAAACATACATTTGTTGAGTCTAAGCTGACAAAACAGAAAGTTAGTCTGTCTTTTAAGTAGATTTGAGATCAATAGATTGTCTTTGCAGTAACTAAATCATGATGATCAAATTTGGAAATACAACTATCGAAAGGTGCAGGAATTATAGGTAATTACTGTCCTTTTTTTAAATGCATATTTCACCAAACAATTTCATACACATCAAAATAAATATTATTCCTGATCAAAAAAGGAAAAATAGAAAATATCCACATTGTGTGCCGGATTTATTCATCGCCATCATTATAATCCAGATGCCGGTGTGCTCATAGGTTCGTCAACTTTCCAACGACGCAGAAACACAATCCACAATCGAAATAAAGAAACGGTGAATACAACTGATACGAACCAAGTCTCAAATCACACCGAAAACAAACCTGTAATGTTGGAGATGATGTCTTTTAGGAGTAACCCAAAGTTACTTACAAAATAACTCAACTTTCTTCTCTGCAATGTTGTCAAGAATCATAGCAGTTAGACAGTTCCCATGTTTACATCTTTCTTTATATTCTACTACTGAAAACGCCATTTAACATTTTGTACAGTTGCCGGAAACAGTGAACACATTTGTAACATGTTCTCTTCTTATGAAAACAACGTGTTGATATTCTGTCAGCAAAACACTTTTACACTCGACTTTGTATTCATTGATGACAATTCTATTTTTAGCAAAAATGGGTCTAAGATATTCAATCCAGGTAACAAAGACAATAACATTATCTGACTTTCTGAAAATCTATTTAATCATTTGACCATGGTTGGTTTGCTATCGGTCCGTTTAGCCATAGTTAATTTGACAATGGTTGGTTTGCTATAGGCACGTTTAACCAGTTCATTTGACCATGGTTGGCTTGCTATCGGTCCGTTTAGCCATAGTTAATTTGACAATGGTTGGTTTGCTATAGGCACGTTTAACCAGTTCATTTGACCATGGTTGGTTTGCTATAGGTATGTTTAACCAGTTAATTTGACCATGGTTGGTTTGCTATAGGCACGTTTAACCATTTCATTTGACCATGGTTGGTTTGCTATAGGTATGTTTAACCAGTTAATTTGACCATGGTTGGTTTGCTATAGGCACGTTTAACCAGTTCATTTCACCATGGTTGGTTTGCTATAGGTACGTTTAACCAGTTAATTTGACCATGGTTAGTTTGCTATAGGTACATTTAACCACAATTCATTTGACCATGGTTGGTTTGCTATAGGACGTTTAACCATAGTCCATTTGACCATGGTTGGTTTACTGTAGGTCCGTTTAACCATAGTTAATTTGACCATGGTTGGTTTGCTGTAGGTACGTTTAACCACAATTCATTTGACCATGGTTGGTTTGCCATAGGTATGTTTAGCCAGTTAATTTGACCATGGTTGGTTTGCTATAGGTATGTTTAACCAGTTAATTTGACCATGGTTGGTTTGCTATAGGTACGTTTAACCAGTTCATTTGACCATGGTTGGTTTGCTATAGGTTCATTTAAAACAAGTTAATTTGACCATGGTTGGTTTGCTATAGGTACATTTAACCAGTTCATTTGACCATGGTTGGTTTGCTATAGGTATGTTTAACCAGTTAATTTGACCATGGTTGGTTTGCTATAGGTACATTTAACCAGTTCATTTGACCATGGTTAGTGTACTACAGGTTTAGCCAGTTAATTTGACCATGGTTGGCTTGCTATCGGTCCGTTTAGCGATAGTTAATTTGACAATGGTTGGTTTGCTATAGGCACGTTTAACCAGTACATTTGACCATGGTTGGTTTGCTATAGGTATGTTTAACCAGTTAATTTGACCATGGTTGGTTTGCTATAGGCACGTTTAACCAGTTCATTTCACCATGGTTGGTTTGCTATAGGTACATTTAACCAGTTCATTTGACCATGGTTGGTTTGCTATAGGTACATTTAACCAGTTAATTTGACCACGTTTGGTTTGCTATAGGTTTAACCAGTTAATTTGACCATGGTTGGTTTGCTATAGGTTTAACCAGTTAATTTGACCACGGTTGGTTTGCTATAGGTTTAACCAGTTAATTTGACCATGGTTGGTTTGCTATAGGTTTAACCAGTTCATTTGACCATGGTTGGTTTGCTATAGGTTTAACCAGTTAATTTGACCACGGTTGGTTTGCTATAGGTTTAACCAGTTAATTTGACCATGGTTGGTTTGCTATAGGTTTAACCAGTTCATTTGACCACGGTTGGTTTGCTATAGGTTTAACCACAGTTCCAAAAGATGCTTGTACCCGATCCAGAAACTGTAATGAACCATCTGCATTGTCAGACTGCTTCATCCTCGTCTTTTCATCATTTAATAAACAGGTCTGTCTAAATAAAGACACATTAACAGGATATATATATATATATATATATATTATTGAGAAACTCACACAAAAAAAAAGACAAAATACCAAAATCCGATAAGAAATGTAAATTTTTTATAATAATAACAATAGTAATAATAATAATAATAGTTATATTAATGGTAATCAACAGTCCTATTTACGAACACAGTTTTTAAAAATGCAAAATACAAACAAAAAAGAGGGGAAAGTCAAAGGAAGTCACAAGATTCACCTCTAGACCAGCGATTGTACTTCACAATGTCTGCGTCCCAAAACACTACCCTATACCCTAGGATAGTGCACTACTTTAGACCAGAGCCCTACGGGGAACTGGGCAAAAGTATTACACTATATAAGGGATAGGGTGCTGTTTGGGATGCATCCAATCTCAGGGGTAGTAGTAGTAGTAGTAGTAGTAGTAGTAGTATAGGTCCTAGGAGTGATTAAAAGATCATTGATTTGCCATGTGTGCTAACGCTAACAACTCTATCAACAACAACTACTACTATTAGTTGTGTTTTTAGTCCAGCATTCCTGAACATCCTGCATGTAGATCTCATTGCTAACTCGGAGCCAGCAGTTTTATCTGCATGATTGTGTGAACTAACAAGGAACAACTCGGGGCCCTTGTTATATATATATATATATATATATAAAAGCTATAACTGGAGCCAGAGTGTTTCTTGTTATAGAAGCTCTAACGTTTATAGAACCCCTATGAATGTATATTGTGCAGGTAAAACTCCGGGTCCTGTATGTGTTGTTTTGATCAGAAAGTCTCACAGTTCCATGTAATTCTGTCCCACGGTTGAGTAGAAGTGCAGTTTGAATACATCCATAAATGGTGCACTAGTCTGTGCTATTTTTTTTTGTTGTTGTTGAGATATACAGTATTCTGTGTTTTGTGCCAAGTGTATTAGATAGACATAGAACAAGACAGTGTAGGAGAGAAAGCACAGTAGTTTAGCGGTAGCCGGCCTAGTAAGGAATTAGGACATAGATCCCTGGTTGGGAATAGACAGGAAGTTGCTCTGGATAAGAGCATCTGTTAAATGACCAAAATGTCAAACGTAGACAGACAAGAAAGACTTGCTTTTTAAAAAAAAAAAAATTCTTCAGATTTCAAACTTCAACCTTTTTGTTGTTGTTGTAGCTTTGCTCATTTGTAGATAAATATCGTTCTGTTTGACATGACAACAACAAAAAGATCGGGCAATTAATCCAGAGAGGTATACAAAGCAGGATACAAAGCAGGATCAATGAGTTCAACAGCTAACTTTAAATAAACAACCAGAGATAAATATAGATTTTCTGGTTTATTAATAATAAGAAAGCTAAACTTTAAAATGTGTTTTTAGTTATTTGGTTCAGTTAGACTATGGCCCATTTCAACCTTGTCTTTTTAAATAAATTATCTTATTTTAGAATATTTAGGCAAGTTAGCCGGTTAACTCATTCGATCCTGCTTTGTGGTACACTACACGTATCTGGAAACCAGGGAAGGTTTGTTCTACTTCAAAACTGAAAAATCTTTAGTTTCTATTTCCACTCAGCAGAGAGGACCCAGCGGTTGTTTTGTTTTGGTTTTGGAGGACTGATGGGGCGGGTCTTCAATAGTGCGAAACCAAAAGAAGAACAGGCGTCCGAGTGTTCGAAAAAACGTTTTCGTCTTTGCTTTGTGTGCTGCCTTGATTGTGACTTATCGTACAACCACAAGAGGAAACAGAAGCTAAGGATAACTCCTTTAAGCGTTAGTCAGAAGCTAAGGATAACTCCTTTAAGAATTAGTCATAAGCTAAGGATAACTCCTTTAAGAATTAGTCATAAGCTAAGGATAACTCCTTTAAGAGCTAGTCAGAAGCTAAGGATAACTCCTTTAAGAATTAGTCATAAGCTAAGGATAACTCCTTTAAGAGCTAGTCATTGCTTTTGAATTCGGAAACAATTCTTTAACCAATGAGATTTTAGCTAGCTAGATGAGCTAGCTAACATTTCTAATGATAAAGTTGACTAGCTTTCGTTAATGTTGATAATATTGTCAAACTACCTGCATTATCCACATTGATACAGAGAGTTAGACGATGTCAAAATGTTTTTATTTTTATTTTTTAATCTTTTGATTGAAAAGGTGAAAAAGGTCAGTGACGAAACATAACAACTCGTAAAGTCGGGGTATCAAAATTACCTCCGACTTTTCCACTTGGAAGACCGACTTGGCAGGGTCGTTCAACTATTTAGTTCCCAGTCGGAACCTCGTACTTCCCAGTTCTGAGGAGCATTTTGAAGGCAGCATGACACGGTAGTCGGGTCGACATTGGCAGCAGTCCAAATGGGTATACTACAAAGCATATTTATTGAGTTATCCAGCTTACTTGCCTAAATATTCTGAAATAACTTCTTACTTTAAAGATAAGCTTGAAATGGGCATGGTCTAATTTACTCAAGAACCAAAAAAACACAGATCTAAGTTTATCTTTCTTAAATGAACCAGAAAAAAATGATGGTTATTTCTGTTGTTTTTTTAAAATCAACATCAGCTGGGTAATTCATTGATCCTGCTTTGCAGTCAGTAACAGCAGGGTTTTTTTTTTTTGTCAAACATTTTCCTTTCAAACAAAACTCCAAAGAAAATTCAAGTAAAACAGGAAGTCATATTATTACTATGATGCCATATCCTGTCCCATGCGAGGGTCAGGGAGTGAGTAACACTGGATGTCATGTAAACAGAAAAAAAACACACAAAATAAAAAAATAAAAAAATGTGTTTAGTTCATTTTTTTTCCCATAGTCAACAAAATCAAGATTTGAACAAATATGTTGGTAGACGTGAATAAAAATTATGTTATTTTAGAAAAGACAATAAGCTATAATTGTGCCTGGACAGTTGCTCTGAGTGCTATCAGCAGCCGATATGGAGCAGAACAGTGTAAGCGCGGTAAAGCTAGCAGGGTTGTACACCATAGAGATGGAAAGAGATCTCATCTTTGTATTAATATCCAAGTTGTGTCCTCTATCTATCTCTATGTATTATATTACACAGCAGTCTGTAGCCCCTGAAGACAAGGTTTAGGATCAGAACCCTATATGGGTCCAGGGTGAAAAAACAGTGCACTAAAAAAAGGGTACACGGTACGGTAGCATCTGAGATGCAGACAAGGTTTAGAAGTTACACACAGCCCTTGAGTGTTACAAACAAACAAACAAACACAGTTTCTAAGTCAGAGAAGCAAAAAATATGACCCATCATTCCTGCGTTTGAAAAATAAACTTTTTTTTTTTTTTTTTTTGGCAACAAGATCATAGTTCAGTGTGTTTGCGTGTGCGGCCTCTCTCTCCCATCTGATACCAATTCAGTTGAGGCATTGTGAGACTGTGAGTCTGTCACCAAGTAGAAGAAGACAGTAGGATTGTCAGGAGAAAGTGGGCGATGGGTTGTATTCATTAGTGCAAATCGTTTTGTAATGGAAAACGTTTCGTAAATGAAAAACGAGTGTTCTTATGAGAAAAGTTCAGGTTAGTCCCTCCCTGTTTGCTTCCGTTTGGTTCCGTGGGAATAAACCCGTGGAGTGGTGAGGGGAGATAAGAGTTTACATCGACAAGGGTCCTTCTTCCCTCCTCGAAAACCTCCTTTTTAAAGCTTGTGTGAACGAACTCAGCAGTCACGTTTGTGTCCCGTCTGTCATGTCCCGTCTGTCATGTCCCGTCTGTCATGTCCCGTCTGTCATGTCCCGTCTGTCATGTCCCGTCTGTTATGTCCCGTCTGTTTTATCCCGTCTGTCATATCCCGTCTGTCATGTCCCGTCTGTCATGTCCCGTCTGTTTTATCCCGTCTGTCATATCCCGTCTGTCATGTCCCGTCTGTCATGTCCCGTCTGTCATGGCCCATCTGTTTTATCCCGTCTGTCATAGCCCATCTGTTTTATCCCGTCTGTCATAGCCCATCTGTTTTATCCCGTCTGTCATATCCCGTCTGTCATGTCCCGTCTGTCATAGCCCATCTGTTTTATCCCGTCTGTCATATCCCGTCTGTTTTATCCCGTCTGTTTTATCCCGTCTGTCATATCCCGTCTGTCATGTCCCGTCTGTCATGTCCCGGTCTGTCATAGCCCATCTGTTTTATCCCGTCTGTCATGTCCCGTCTGTCATAGCCCATCTGTTTTATCCCGTCTGTCATATCCCGTCTGTCATGTCCCGTCTGTCATGTCCCGTCTGTCATGTCCCGTCTGTCATGTCCCGTCTGTCATGTCCCGTCTGTCATAGCCCATCTGTTTTATCCCGTCTGTCATATCCCGTCTGTCATGTCCCGTCTGTCATAGCCCATCTGTTTTATCCCGTCTGTCATATCCCGTCTGTTTTATCCCGTCTGTTTTATCCCGTCTGTCATATCCCGTCTGTCATGTCCCGTCTGTCATGTCCCGTCTGTCATGTCCCGTCTGTCATGTCCCGTCTGTCATAGCCCATCTGTTTTATCCCGTCTGTCATATCCCGTCTGTCATGTCCCGTCTGTCATGTCCCGTCTGTCATGTCCCGTCTGTCATGTCCCGTCTGTCATGTCCCGTCTGTCATAGCCCATCTGTTTTATCCCGTCTGTTTTACCCCCGTCTGTTTTACCCCATCTGTCATAGCCAGTTTGTTTTATCCCGTCTGTCATGTCCCGTCTGTCATGTCCAGTTTGTTTTATCCCATCTGTTTTATCCCATCTGTTTTATCCCATCTGTCATAGCCCGTCATTCATATCCCGTCTGTTTTATCCCGTCTGTCATATCCCGTCTGTTTTATCCCGTCTGTTTTATCCCGTCTGTCATATCCCGTCTGTCATGTCCCGTCTGTCATGTCCCGTCTGTCATATCCCGTCTGTTTTATCCCGTCTGTCATGTCCCGTCTGTCATATCCCGTCTGTTTTATCCCGTCTGTTTTATCCCGTCTGTCATATCCCGTCTGTCATGTCCCGTCTGTCATGTCCCGTCTGTCATGTCCCGCCTGTCATATCCTCTTCTCCCTAGAAGGCGTTGATCCCTCTCTTCTCTTCCTCTCTTCCTGTTGTTCATCCCTCGCTCCCTCCCTCTCTCTTCTCTTCCTCTCTTTCTGTTGTTCATCACTCCCTCCCTCTCAGTCTCAGAAGATGTCGTTGTTCCCTCCGTTGGCGTAGTCTTCGCGTCGCACCCAGATGACATCACAGTGGTCCCTCTCGGCCACTCTCTCCACGGAACACTGCTTCCCGGCCACGCCCTCCGCAGCCCATTGCTTCCTTAGGGGGGTAAGCTTCACCGGCAGGGCAGGGGACCGTGAGGGGGGAGGGACGGGGGAGTCAGAGTCTACCTGTAACTCACCCCTTTCACCCCCCTCGTCCTCTTGGAGAATGCCATGGGAGCTCCTCCTCTCTTCCTCTACCGCTCCGTTCTGTCTCCTCTCATCTTTCTTTCCCTCCTCCTCCTCCTCCTCTTCTACCCCTCTGTCCTGGTCTTGGCTCCTCTCCTCTAGAGTCGCTCCCTCCATCCTCTCCTCCAGGAGGCTGGGTTCGGCTGATGAAGCCCTGACTGACTTGCAGTACTCGTCATCGTCGCTCAGAATGTCCGTCTCTTTCACCTCCATCCTTCCCTCTATCCCTCCCTCCATCCTTCTCTCCTCCCCCGTCACTCCTCCCTGGTCGTCGTAGCAACCCAGGTCGAACTGTTCCTCCACCCAGCGGTCAGTGTCGCCTCCAGTCACCAACAGCATCCGCTGCTGAGGCTTCTGAGTAGGAAGCAGGGGGTTATGGGAATGTGGAGGCTGTTGGGAATGGTCATGGGTAGAGTGGGAGGGGTTAGAGTCAGAGTCTTCGTGGTTGTCATGGAGAACGAGGTCGGTGTCAATGGTGAATCGGTTCCTAACCAGCTTCCTGCGACCAAGGGTCCGAGACGGGGCTGAGACTAGAAGGAGAGAGAGAGAGGGAGGGAGAGAGATGGGAGAGAAAAGAAGGGACAGGAGAGAAAGCGAGAGAGAAGGACAGGAAAGAGAGAGAGATGGGAGAGAGGGACAGGAGAGAGAGAGAGAGAGAGGGTCAGGAGAGAGAGAAGGACAGGAGAGAGAGAGAAAGGGAGAGACAGGAGAGAGAGATGAGAAGGAGCGGAGAGAGAGAATGATGAGAGAGAGAGGAGAGAGAGAGGGTCAGGAGAGAGAGAGAGAGAGAAGGACAGGAGAGAGAGAGGGGGAAGAGAGAGAAACAGGAGAAAGGAGAGAGAGAGAGCGAGAGAGAAAGAGAGAGGGAGAAAGAGAGAGAGAGGGGGGAGCGAGAAGGACATGAGAGAGAGAAAGAGGACAGGAGAGAGATGGGAGGAGAGCGAGAAGACGAGAGAGACGAGAGAGAGAGGAGAGAGAGATGAGAGCGAGGTGAGAGCGAGGTGAGAGAGGAGAGAGAGAGACGGGGGGGGGCAAGAGAGGAGAGAGAGAGCGAGAGGAGGAGATGACGAGAGGAGAGAGAGACGAGAGAGAGGAGAGAGAGAGGAGAGAGAGAGGAGAGAGAGAGGAGAGGGGGGGGGGCAAGAGAGGAGAGAGAGACGAGAGAGAGATGAGAGCGAGGTGAGAGAGAGGAGAGAGAGAGAGGCGAGAGTGTTAGTACATCACAGTACAAAGACAAATTAAAATGCAGTAACACACTACACAGAGAAACAGGGTAGAGACAACGCTACACTGTTGTTGATAGTTAACAAGGAAAGGTAAACTAGTTTCCCTTGAGGTTACAGAGGAATCACCCTACCTGCTCTGTTTCCCCTGAGGTTACAGAGGAATCACCCTACCTTCTCTGTTTCCCTTGAGGTTACAGAGGAATCACCTACCTTCTCTGTTTCCCTTGAGGTTACAGAGGAATCACCCTACCTTCTCTGTTTCCCTTGAGGTTACAGAGGAATCACCCTACCTTCTCTGTTTCCCTTGAGGTTACAGAGGAATCACCCTACCTTCTCTGTTTCCCTTGAGGTTACAGAGGAATCACCCTACCTTCTCTGTTTCCCTTGAGGTTACAGAGGAATCACCCTACCTTCTCTGTTTCCCTTGAGGTTACAGAGGAATCACCCTACCTTCTCTGTTTCCCTTGAGGTTACAGAGGAATCACCCTACCTTCTCTGTTTCCCCTGAGGTTACAGAGGAATCACCCTACCTTCTCTGTTTCCCTTGAGGTTACAGAGGAATCACCCTACCTTCTCTGTTTCCCTTGAGGTTACAGAGGAATCACCCTACCTTCTCTGTTTCCCTTGAGGTTACAGAGGAATCACCCTACCTTCTCTGTTTCCCTTGAGGTTACAGAGGAATCACCCTACCTTCTCTGTTTCCCTTGAGGTTACAGAGGAATCACCCTACCTTCTCTGTTTCCCTTGAGGTTACAGAGGAATCACCCTACCTTCTCTGTTTCCCTTGAGGTTACAGAGGAATCACCCTACCTTCTCTGTTTCCCTTGAGGTTACAGAGGAATCACCCTACCTTCTCTGTTTCCCCTGAGGTTACAGAGGAATCACCCTACCTTCTCTGTTTCCCTTGCGGTTACAGAGGAATCACCCTACCTGCTCTGTTTCCCCTGAGGTTACAGAGGAATCACCCTACCTTCTCTGTTTCCCTTGAGGTTACAGAGGAATCACCCTACCTGCTCTGTTTCCCTTGAGGTTACAGAGGAATCACCCTACCTTCTCTGTTTCCCTTGAGGTTACAGAGGAATCACCCTACCTTCTCTGTTTCCCTTGAGGTTACAGAGGAATCACCCTACCTTCTCTGTTTCCCTTGAGGTTACAGAGGAATCACCCTACCTTCTCTGTTTCCCTTGAGGTTACAGAGGAATCACCCTACCTTCTCTGTTTCCCTTGAGGTTACAGAGGAATCACCCTACCTTCTCTGTTTCCCTTGAGGTTACAGAGGAATCACCCTACCTTCTCTGTTTCCCTTGAGGTTACAGAGGAATCACCCTACCTTCTCTGTTTCCCTTGAGGTTACAGAGGAATCACCCTACCTTCTCTGTTTCCCTTGAGGTTACAGAGGAATCACCCTACCTTCTCTGTTTCCCTTGAGGTTACAGAGGAATCACCCTACCTTCTCTGTTTCCCTTGAGGTTACAGAGGAATCACCCTACCTTCTCTGTTTCCCTTGAGGTTACAGAGGAATCACCCTACCTTCTCTGTTTCCCTTGAGGTTACAGAGGAATCACCCTACCTTCTCTGTTTCCCTTGAGGTTACAGAGGAATCACCCTACCTTCTCTGTTTCCCTTGAGGTTACAGAGGAATCACCCTACCTTCTCTGTTTCCCTTGAGGTTACAGAGGAATCACCCTACCTTCTCTGTTTCCCCTGAGGTTACAGAGGAATCACCCTACCTTCTCTGTTTCCCTTGAGGTTACAGAGGAATCACCCTACCTTCTCTGTTTCCCTTGAGGTTACAGAGGAATCACCCTACCTTCTCTGTTTCCCTTGAGGTTACAGAGGAATCACCCTACCTTCTCTGTTTCCCTTGAGGTTACAGAGGAATCACCCTACCTTCTCTGTTTCCCTTGAGGTTACAGAGGAATCACCCTACCTTCTCTGTTTCCCTTGAGGTTACAGAGGAATCACCCTACCTTCTCTGTTTCCCTTGAGGTTACAGAGGAATCACCCTACCTTCTCTGTTTCCCTTGAGGTTACAGAGGAATCACCCTACCTGCTCTGTTTCCCTTGAGGTTACAGAGGAATCACCCTACCTGCTCTGTTTCCCTTGAGGTTACAGAGGAATCACCCTACCTGTTCTGTTTCCCTTGAGGTTACAGAGGAATCACCCTACCTTCTCTGTTTCCCTTGAGGTTACAGAGGAATCACCCTACCTTCTCTGTTTCCCTTGAGGTTACAGAGGAATCACCCTACCTTCTCTGTTTCCCTTGAGGTTACAGAGGAATCACCCTACCTTCTCTGTTTCCCTTGAGGTTACAGAGGAATCACCCTACCTACTCTGTTTCCCTTGAGGTTACAGAGGAATCACCCTACCTTCTCTGTTTCCCTTGAGGTTACAGAGGAATCACCCTACCTTCTCTGTTTCCCTTGAGGTTACAGAGGAATCACCCTACCTTCTCTGTTTCCCTTGAGGTTACAGAGGAATCACCCTACCTTCTCTGTTTCCCTTGAGGTTACAGAGGAATCACCCTACCTTCTCTGTTTCCCTTGAGGTTACAGAGGAATCACCCTACCTTCTCTGTTTCCCTTGAGGTTACAGAGGAATCACCCTACCTTCTCTGTTTCCCTTGAGGTTACAGAGGAATCACCCTACCTTCTCTGTTTCCCCTGAGGTTACAGAGGAATCACCCTACCTTCTCTGTTTCCCCTGAGGTTACAGAGGAATCACCCTACCTTCTCTGTTTCCCTTGAGGTTACAGAGGAATCACCCTACCTTCTCTGTTTCCCCTGAGGTTACAGAGGAATCACCCTACCTTCTCTGTTTCCCTTGAGGTTACAGAGGAATCACCCTACCTGCTCTGTTTCCCCTGAGGTTACAGAGGAATCACCCTACCTTCTCTGTTTCCCCTGAGGTTACAGAGGAATCACCCTACCTGCTCTGTTTCCCTTGAGGTTACAGAGGAATCACCCTACCTTCTCTGTTTCCCTGAGGTTACAGAGGAATCACCCTACCTTCTCTGTTTCCCTTGAGGTTACAGAGGAATCACCCTACCTTCTCTGTTTCCCTTGAGGTTACAGAGGAATCACCCTACCTTCTCTGTTTCCCTTGAGGTTACAGAGGAATCACCCTACCTTCTCTGTTTCCCTTGAGGTTACAGAGGAATCACCCTACCTTCTCTGTTTCCCTTGAGGTTACAGAGGAATCACCCTACCTTCTCTGTTTCCCTTGAGGTTACAGAGGAATCACCCTACCTTCTCTGTTTCCCTTGAGGTTACAGAGGAATCACCCTACCTTCTCTGTTTCCCTTGAGGTTACAGAGGAATCACCCTACCTGCTCTGTTTCCCTTGAGGTTACAGAGGAATCACCCTACCTTCTCTGTTTCCCCTGAGGTTACAGAGGAATCACCCTACCTTCTCTGTTTCCCTTGAGGTTACAGAGGAATCACCCTACCTTCTCTGTTTCCCTTGAGGTTACAGAGGAATCACCCTACCTTCTCTGTTTCCCTTGAGGTTACAGAGGAATCACCCTACCTTCTCTGTTTCCCTTGAGGTTACAGAGGAATCACCCTACCTTCTCTGTTTCCCTTGAGGTTACAGAGGAATCACCCTACCTTCTCTGTTTCCCTTGAGGTTACAGAGGAATCACCCTACCTTCTCTGTTTCCCTTGAGGTTACAGAGGAATCACCCTACCTTCTCTGTTTCCCTTGAGGTTACAGAGGAATCACCCTACCTTCTCTGTTTCCCTTGAGGTTACAGAGGAATCACCCTACCTTCTCTGTTTCCCTTGAGGTTACAGAGGAATCACCCTACCTTCTCTGTTTCCCTTGAGGTTACAGAGGAATCACCCTACCTTCTCTGTTTCCCTTGAGGTTACAGAGGAATCACCCTACCTTCTCTGTTTCCCTTGAGGTTACAGAGGAATCACCCTACCTTCTCTGTTTCCCTTGAGGTTACAGAGGAATCACCCTACCTTCTCTGTTTCCCCTGAGGTTACAGAGGAATCACCCTACCTTCTCTGTTTCCCTTGAGGTTACAGAGGAATCACCCTACCTTCTCTGTTTCCCCTGAGGTTACAGAGGAATCACCCTACCTTCTCTGTTTCCCTTGAGGTTACAGAGGAATCACCCTACCTTCTCTGTTTCCCTTGAGGTTACAGAGGAATCACCCTACCTTCTCTGTTTCCCTTGAGGTTACAGAGGAATCACCTACCTGCTCTGTTTCCCCTGAGGTTACAGAGGAATCACCCTACCTTCTCTGTTTCCCCTGAGGTTACAGAGGAATCACCCTACCTTCTCTGTTTCCCTTGAGGTTACAGAGGAATCACCCTACCTGCTCTGTTTCCCTTGAGGTTACAGAGGAATCACCCTACCTTCTCTGTTTCCCCTGAGGTTACAGAGGAATCACCCTACCTTCTCTGTTTCCCTTGAGGTTACAGAGGAATCACCCTACCTTCTCTGTTTCCCTTGAGGTTACAGAGGAATCACCCTACCTTCTCTGTTTCCCTTGAGGTTACAGAGGAATCACCCTACCTTCTCTGTTTCCCTTGAGGTTACAGAGGAATCACCCTACCTTCTCTGTTTCCCTTGAGGTTACAGAGGAATCACCCTACCTTCTCTGTTTCCCTTGAGGTTACAGAGGAATCACCCTACCTTCTCTGTTTCCCTTGAGGTTACAGAGGAATCACCCTACCTTCTCTGTTTCCCTTGAGGTTACAGAGGAATCACCCTACCTTCTCTGTTTCCCTTGAGGTTACAGAGGAATCACCCTACCTTCTCTGTTTCCCTTGAGGTTACAGAGGAATCACCCTACCTTCTCTGTTTCCCTTGAGGTTACAGAGGAATCACCCTACCTTCTCTGTTTCCCTTGAGGTTACAGAGGAATCACCCTACCTTCTCTGTTTCCCTTGAGGTTACAGAGGAATCACCCTACCTTCTCTGTTTCCCTTGAGGTTACAGAGGAATCACCCTACCTTCTCTGTTTCCCTTGAGGTTACAGAGGAATCACCCTACCTTCTCTGTTTCCCTTGAGGTTACAGAGGAATCACCCTACCTTCTCTGTTTCCCTTGAGGTTACAGAGGAATCACCCTACCTTCTCTGTTTCCCTTGAGGTTACAGAGGAATCACCCTACCTTCTCTGTTTCCCTTGAGGTTACAGAGGAATCACCCTACCTTCTCTGTTTCCCTTGAGGTTACAGAGGAATCACCCTACCTTCTCTGTTTCCCTTGAGGTTACAGAGGAATCACCCTACCTTCTCTGTTTCCCTTGAGGTTACAGAGGAATCACCCTACCTTCTCTGTTTCCCTTGAGGTTACAGAGGAATCACCCTACCTTCTCTGTTTCCCTTGAGGTTACAGAGGAATCACCCTACCTTCTCTGTTTCCCTTGAGGTTACAGAGGAATCACCCTACCTTCTCTGTTTCCCTTGAGGTTACAGAGGAATCACCCTACCTTCTCTGTTTCCCTTGAGGTTACAGAGGAATCACCCTACCTTCTCTGTTTCCCTTGAGGTTACAGAGGAATCACCCTACCTTCTCTGTTTCCCCTGAGGTTACAGAGGAATCACCCTACCTTCTCTGTTTCCCTTGAGGTTACAGAGGAATCACCCTACCTTCTCTGTTTCCCTCTGAGGTTACAGAGGAATCACCCTACCTTCTCTGTTTCCCTTGAGGTTACAGAGGAATCACCCTACCTTCTCTGTTTCCCTTGAGGTTACAGAGGAATCACCCTACCTTCTCTGTTTCCCTTGAGGTTACAGAGGAATCACCCTACCTTCTCTGTTTCCCTTGAGGTTACAGAGGAATCACCCTACCTTCTCTGTTTCCCTTGAGGTTACAGAGGAATCACCCTACCTTCTCTGTTTCCCTTGAGGTTACAGAGGAATCACCCTACCTTCTCTGTTTCCCTTGAGGTTACAGAGGAATCACCCTACCTTCTCTGTTTCCCTTGAGGTTACAGAGGAATCACCCTACCTTCTCTGTTTCCCTTGAGGTTACAGAGGAATCACCCTACCTTCTCTGTTTCCCTTGAGGTTACAGAGGAATCACCCTACCTTCTCTGTTTCCCTTGAGGTTACAGAGGAATCACCCTACCTGCTCTGTTTCCCTTGAGGTTACAGAGGAATCACCCTACCTCCTCTGTTTCCCTTGAGGTTACAGAGGAATCACCCTACCTTCTCTGTTTCCCTTGAGGTTACAGAGGAATCACCCTACCTTCTCTGTTTCCCCTGAGGTTACAGAGGAATCACCCTACCTTCTCTGTTTCCCTTGAGGTTACAGAGGAATCACCCTACCTTCTCTGTTTCCCTTGAGGTTACAGAGGAATCACCCTACCTTCTCTGTTTCCCTTGAGGTTACAGAGGAATCACCCTACCTACTCTGTTTTCCTTGAGGTTACAGAGGAATCACCCTACCTTCTCTGTTTCCCTTGAGGTTACAGAGGAATCACCCTACCTGCTCTGTTTCCCTTGAGGTTACAGAGGAATCACCCTACCTTCTCTGTTTCCCTTGAGGTTACAGAGGAATCACCCTACCTTCTCTGTTTCCCTTGAGGTTACAGAGGAATCACCCTACCTTCTCTGTTTCCCTTGAGGTTACAGAGGAATCACCCTACCTTCTCTGTTTCCCCTGAGGTTACAGAGGAATCACCCTACCTTCTCTGTTTCCCTTGAGGTTACAGAGGAATCACCCTACCTGCTCTGTTTCCCTTGAGGTTACAGAGGAATCACCCTACCTTCTCTGTTTCCCTTGAGGTTACAGAGGAATCACCCTACCTTCTCTGTTTCCCTTGAGGTTACAGAGGAATCACCCTACCTTCTCTGTTTCCCTTGAGGTTACAGAGGAATCACCCTACCTTCTCTGTTTCCCTTGAGGTTACAGAGGAATCACCCTACCTTCTCTGTTTCCCTTGAGGTTACAGAGGAATCACCCTACCTTCTCTGTTTCCCTTGAGGTTACAGAGGAATCACCCTACCTGCTCTGTTTCCCTTGAGGTTACAGAGGAATCACCCTACCTTCTCTGTTTCCCTTGAGGTTACAGAGGAATCACCCTACCTTCTCCGTTTCCCTTGAGGTTACAGAGGAATCACCCTACCTGCTCTGTTCATGGCTGGTCTGTTTCCCTTGAGGTTACAGAGGCGTTTGCCTCCGAAGGGGACATATTGCTGGTTGGGTGGTAGAGACTCAGTCTTCATCAGCTGACGTCGTTGTTTATCCCTCAGGATGGAGTGGACTGTCTTCAGGAAGTCCTTTTTACTGTCCACAGAACTGGGGTCGGGGACACGGACACGTTAAATACACATCCACAAAATCCATTACAAACATACACCCAAATATATTACACACACACACACACACACACACACACACACACACACACACACACACACACACACACACACACACACACCGTGTAAACCTTTACACAAGCACACAATACACACATTCATGTGACACACACATTCAAATTCATGTAAACACACAATTATGTAAACACACACACACAAGCACACAAAACACACAATTATATAAACACACACACACGTAATGGTGCTGCAATATGTGTTTTTCTGTATTTTATTCAATTGATACATGAATCCGTTTCATTTCATTGAAAATAGCTATATGTTTAAACAGATAGGTATTTCAAATGTGTTCTCGGCGTGACGTCAGCCACACAGTTGTGATGTCAGAACTCACCTGCAGCACAGGTGAAAGGTTCTCTCTGGTCTCCCCTCAGACTCTGACCTCACGTGAACTATCTCACACACCGCTGTACCCTCGGAGTCTAGCAAGGAGAGAAAGAAAGGGAGAGAGAGCAGAGAGCGAGAGAGAGCAGAGAGCAGAGAGCGAGAGAGAGCGAGGGAGAGAGCAGAGAGGGAGAGAGCAGAGAGTAGAGAGAGGAGAGAGAAGAGAGAGCAGAGAGCAGAGAGAGAGCAGAGAGAGAGAGAGAGAGAGAGGGAGAGAGCAGAGAGGGAGAGAGCAGAGAGTAGAGAGAGGAGAGAGAAGAGAGAGCAGAGAGAGAGAGAGAGAGAGAGAGCAGAGAGAGAGCAGAGAGAGAGAGAGAGAGCAGAGAGAGAGAGAGAGAGCAGAGAGAGAGAGAGAGAGAGAGAGCAGAGAGAGAGAGAGAGAGAGAAGAGAGAGCAGAGAGAGAGAGCAGAGAGAGAGAGAGAGCAGAGAGAGAGAGAGAGCAGAGAGAGAAAGAGAGCAGAGAGAGAGAGAGAGAGCAGAGAGAGAGAGAGAGAGAGAGAGAGAGAGAGAGAGAGAGACAGAGAGAGAGAGAGAGAGCAGAAAGAGAGAGAGAGAGAGAGCAGAGAGAGAGCAGAGAGAGAGAGAGAGAGAGAGTTATCAACGTCGCCTTAAATCCCTACTATCTAGTGGAGAGGAAGAGAGATGAGCGTCAGAATGATGGATGGAGCAGGACAGGTAAAACGAAGGAGGTGACAGGGACAGTAAGATGAAGGAGGGAACAGGGACAGTAAGATGAAGGAGGGGACAGGGACAGTAAGACGAAGGAGGGAACAGGGACAGTAAGACGAAGGAGGGACCAGGGACAGTAAGACGAAGGAGGGAACAGGGACAGTAAGACGAAGGAGGGACCAGGGACAGTAAGATGAAGGAGGGGACAGGGACAGTAAGACGAAGGAGGGAACAGGGACAGTAAGACGAAGGAGGGAACAGGGACAGTAAGATGAAGGAGGGGACAGGGACAGTAAGACGAAGGAGGGAACAGGGACAGTAAGATGAAGGAGGGGACAGGGACAGTAAGACGAAGGAGGGGACAGGGACAGTAAGCCGAAGGAGGGACCAGGGACAGTAAGACGAAGGAGGGAACAGGGACAGTAAGACGAAGGAGGGAACAGGGACAGTAAGACGAAGGAGGGAACAGGGACAGTAAGATGAAGGAGGGAACAGGGACAGTAAGACGAAGGAGGGAACAGGGACAGTAAGACGAAGGAGGGAACAGGGACAGTAAGACGAAGGAGGGAACAGGGACAGTAAGATGAAGGAGGGAACAGGGACAGTAAGACGAAGGAGGGAACAGGGACAGTAAGACGAAGGAGGGAACAGGGACAGTAAGACGAAGGAGGGAACAGGGACAGTAAGATGAAGGAGGGGACAGGGACAGTAAGGTGAAGGGAAGAGTATGGAGGATAGAGGTCTACACGGATCCACCTGTACCCGAATATCCGAGCCCAAATCCGGGACCCGAGTGGGTCCGGATCCAGAATACTTCTTTTTTTTCTCGCACTGTAAGGTCTACTACACCTGTTGTATTCAGCGTTTCACTGTGAGGTCTACTACACCTGTTGTATTCAGCATTTCACTGTGAGGTCTACTACACCTGTTGTATTCAGCATTTCACTGTGAGGTCTACTACACCTGTTGTATTCAGCATTTCACTGTAAGGTCTACTACACCTGTTGTATTCAGCATTTCACTGTGAGGTCTACTACACCTGTTGTATTCAGCATTTCACTGTGAGGTCTACTACACCTGTTGTATTCAGCATTTCACTGTAAGGTCTACTACACCTGTTGTACTCAGCATTTCACTGTAAGGTCTACTACACCTGTTGTATTCAGCATTTCACTGTGAGGTCTACTACACCTGTTGTATTCAGCATTTCACTGTGAGGTCTACTACACCTGTTGTATTCAGCATTTCACTGTGAGGTCTACTACACCTGTTGTATTCAGCATTTCACTGTGAGGTCTACTATACCTGTTATATTCAGCATTTCACTGTGAGGTCTACTACACCTGTTGTATTCAGCATTTCACTGTGAGGTCTACTACACCTGTTGTATTCAGCATTTCACTGTAAGGTCTACTACACCTGTTGTATTCAGCATTTCACTGTGAGGTCTACTACACCTGTTGTATTCAGCATTTCACTGTAAGGTCTACTACACCTGTTGTATTCAGCATTTCACTGTAAGGTCTACTACACCTGTTGTATTCAGCATTTCACTGTGAGGTCTACTACACCTGTTGTATTCAGCATTTCACTGTACGGTCTACTACACCTGTTGTATTCAGCATTTCACTGTGAGGTCTACTACACCTGTTGTATTCAGCATTTCACTGTAAGGTCTACTACACCTGTTGTATTCAGCATTTCACTGTACGGTCTACTACACCTGTTGTATTCAGCATTTCACTGTGAGGTCTACTACACCTGTTGTATTCAGCATTTCACTGTAAGGTCTACTACACCTGTTGTATTCAGCATTTCACTGTACGGTCTACTACACCTGTTGTATTCAGCATTTCACTGTGAGGTCTACTACACCTGTTGTATTCAGCATTTCACTGTGAGGTCTACTACACCTGTTGTATTCAGCATTTCACTGTGAGTTCTACTACACCTGTTGTATTCAGCATTTCACTATGAGGTCTACTACACCTGTTGTATTCAGCATTTCACTGTACGGTCTACTACACCTGTTGTATTCAGCATTTCACTGTGAGGTCTACTACACCTGTTGTATTCAGCATTTCACTGTAAGGTCTACTACACCTGTTGTATTCAGCATTTCACTGTACGGTCTCCTACACCTGTTGTATTCAGCATTTCACTGTGAGGTCTACTACACCTGTTGTATTCAGCATTTCACTGTAAGGTCTACTACACCTGTTGTATTCAGCATTTCACTGTGAGGTCTACTACACCTGTTGTATTCAGCATTTCACTGTGAGGTCTACTACACCTGTTGTACTCAGCATTTCACTGTAAGGTCTACTACACCTGTTGTATTCAGCATTTCACTGTGAGGTCTACTACACCTGTTGTATTCAGCATTTCACTGTGAGGTCTACTACACCTGTTGTATTCAGCATTTCACTGTGAGGTCTACTACACCTGTTGTATTCAGCATTTCACTGTGAGGTCTACTACACCTGTTGTATTCAGCATTTCACTGTGAGGTCTACTACACCTGTTGTATTCAGCATTTCACTGTGATGTCTACTACACCTGTTGTATTCAGCATTTCACTGTGAGGTCTACTACACCTGTTGTATTCAGCATTTCACTGTGAGGTCTACTACACCTGTTGTATTCAGCATTTCACTGTGAGGTCTACTACACCTGTTGTATTCAGCATTTCACTGTGAGGTCTACTACACCTGTTGTATTCAGCATTTCACTGTAAGGTCTACTACACCTGTTGTATTCAGCATTTCACTGTGAGGTCTACTACACCTGTTGTATTCAGCATTTCACTGTGAGGTCTACTACACCTGTTGTATTCAGCATTTCACTGTGAGGTCTACTACACCTGTTGTATTCAGCATTTCACTGTGAGGTCTACTACACCTGTTGTATTCAGCATTTCACTGTAAGGTCTACTACACCTGTTGTATTCAGCATTTCACTGTGAGGTCTACTACACCTGTTGTATTCAGCATTTCACTGTGAGGTCTACTACACCTGTTGTATTCAGCATTTCACTGTAAGGTCTACTACACCTGTTGTATTCAGCATTTCACTGTGAGGTCTACTACACCTGTTGTATTCAGCATTTCACTGTGAGGTCTACTACACCTGTTGTATTCAGCATTTCACTGTGAGGTCTACTACACCTGTTGTATTCAGCATTTCACTGTAAGGTCTACTGCACCTGTTGTATTCAGCATTTCACTGTGAGGTCTACTACACCTGTTGTATTCAGCATTTCACTGTGAGGTCTACTACACCTGTTGTATTCAGCATTTCACTGTAAGGTCTACTGCACCTGTTGTATTCAGCATTTCACTGTGAGGTCTACACCTGTTGTATTCAGCATTTCACTGTAAGGTCTACTACACCTGTTGTATTGAGCATTTCACTGTGAGGTCTACTACACCTGCTGTATTCAGCATTTCACTGTGAGGTCTACTACACCTGTTGTATTCAGCATTTCACTGTGAGGTCTACACCTGTTGTATTCAGCATTTCACTGTGAGGTCTACTACACCTGTTGTATTCAGCATTTCACTGTGAGGTCTACTACACCTGTTGTATTCAGCATTTCACTGTAAGGTCTACTACACCTGTTGTATTCAGCATTTCACTGTGAGGTCTACTACACCTGTTGTATTCAGCATTTCACTGTGAGGTCTACTACACCTGTTGTATTCAGCATTTCACTGTAAGGTCTACTACACCTGTTGTATTCAGCATTTCACTGTAAGGTCTACTACACCTGTTGTATTCAGCATTTCACTGTGAGGTCTACTACACCTGTTGTATTCAGCATTTCACTGTAAGGTCTACTACACCTGTTGTATTCAGCATTTCACTGTGAGGTCTACTACACCTGTTGTATTCAGCATTTCACTGTGAGGTCTACTACACCTGTTGTATTCAGCATTTCACTGTAAGGTCTACTACACCTGTTGTATTCAGCATTTCACTGTAAGGTCTACTACACCTGTTGTATTCAGCATTTCACTGTAAGGTCTACTACACCTGTTGTATTCAGCATTTCACTGTAAGGTCTACTACACCTGTTGTATTCAGCATTTCACTGTGAGGTCTACTACACCTGTTGTATTCAGCATTTCACTGTAAGGTCTACTACACCTGTTGTATTCAGCATTTCACTGTAAGGTCTACTACACCTGTTGTATTCAGCATTTCACTGTGAGGTCTACTACACCTGTTGTATTCAGCATTTCACTGTGAGGTCTACGACACCTGTTGTATTCGGGCGCACGTTACAAATAAACTTTGATTTGATCTGATTGTCACAGGTTCCGGGTCGGATATGACTGTCACAGATCTGGGGCACAAACAGTTTGTTGTGGTTGGCCGATCATAAGTCATCAAAGCGTCAATAAGCTACGGTCACAGAGCCTCTGTGTGGTAAACGTTAGGAGATACCTAATCAGTGGAAGATGGAATTAAAATGACGGAATTAATAGTTAAAGTAGAAAGACAGCTAATAACGACCGAGAGCCAACAGGGCTGCTACTTCATTTTTCTGAATGGAGTTGTTATTAACTGTAGAATGAGAAATTAGCCTAGCTAGCTAACGTTAGCTAGCTTAACTAGCTTCTCCCGGGTTTGATGCAGTCAAGACAAAGTACTACGTCATTGTATTGGATGATAAATTAGCCTAGCTAGCTAACGTTAGCTAGCTTAACTAGCTTCTCCCGGGTTTGATGCAGTCAAGACAAGGTACTGCGTCATTGTATTGGATGATAAATAACCTAGCTAGCTAACGTTAGCTAGCTTAACTAGCTTCTCCCGGGTTTGATGCAGTCAAGACAAGGTACTGCGTCATTGTATTGGATGATAAATTAGCCTAGCTATGGCAGCTATTAGTCTACTATAGCTCGAGTCGGCTGGGTTGGTTGCGGTCTCTCTCCCTGTGTCATTCACAGTATGGCACCTCTCTCTCCCTCCCTGTGTCATTCACAGTATGGCACCTCTCTCTCCCTCCCTGTGTCACTCTCTCACAGTATGGCACCTCTCTCTCCCTCCCTGTGTCACTCTCTCAGTATGGCATCTCTCTCTCCCTCCCTGTGTCAATCTCTCACAGTACTGCACCTCTCTCTCCCTCCCTGTGTCACTCTCTCACAGTACGGCACCTCTCTCTCCCTCCCTGTGTCAATCTCTCACAGTACGGCACCTCTCTCTCCCTCCCTGTGTCACTCACTCACAGTACGGCACCTCTCTCTCCCTCCCTGTGTCACTCTCTCACAGTACTGCACCTCTCTCTCCCTCCCTGTGTCACTCACTCACAGTACGGCACCTCTCTCTCCCTCCCTGTGTCACTCTCTCACAGTACGGCACCTCTCTCTCCCTGTGTCACTCACTCACAGTACGGCACCTCTCTCTCCCTCCCTGTGTCACTCTCTCACAGTATGGCACCTCTCTCTCCCTCCCTGTGTCAATCTCTCACAGTACGGCACCTATCTCTCCCTCCCTGCGTCACTCACTCACTCACAGTACGGCACCTCTCTCTCCCTCCCTGTGTCAATCTCTCACAGTACGGCACCTCTCTCTCCCTGTGTCACTCACTCACAGTACGGCACCTATCTCTCCCTCCCTGCGTCACTCTCTCACAGTACGGCATCTCTCTCTCCCTCCCTGTGTCACTCTCTCACAGTACTGCACCTCTCTCTCCCTCCCTGTGTCACTCACTCACAGTACGGCACCTCTCTCTCCCTCCCTGTGTCAATCTCTCACAGTACGGCACCTTTCTCTCCCTCCCTGTTTCACTCTTTCACAGTACGGCACCTCTCTCTCACTCCCTGTGTCAATCTCTCACAGTATGGCACCTCTCTCTCCCTCCCTGTGTCACTCTCTCACAGTACGGCACCTCTCTCTCCCTCCCTTCTCTCAGGTCTTATCAGCTCCGCGTAATAAAGTAGCTTAAATAATTACTTTTCTGCTGCTTCCCTCACTCGGATCAGACCGGGTCTGGATCCGACCAGGTCTAAAAGGAAACGGGTCTAGTTGTCCTCGGGTCTAGACCCGTTTAGACGAGTCTGTACATTATAAAAAAAATATATTCATGTATATCGGATGCGGGGGTGAAAGCCCCAGGTACATTTTGGAACTGGTCCAACTTTTTTTGGACCCCGTGAAGACCTCTCTAATGGAGGGTGAGAGGGGTGTAGAGAGGACGGCAGAAAGAAAGGTGGAGGGATCAGGCAGAGTAAAAGGTGGAGGGATCAGGCAGAGTAAAAGGTGGAGGGATCCGGCAGAGTAAAAGGTGGAGGGATCCGGCAGAGTAAAAGGTGGAGGGATCAGGCAGAGTAAAAGGTGGAGGGATCCGGCAGAGTAAAAGGTGGAGGGATCCGGCAGAGTAAAAGGTGGAGGGATCAGGCAGAGTAAAAGGTGGAGGGATCAGGCAGAGTAAAAGGTGGAGGGATCCGGCAGAGTAAAAGGTGGAGGGATCCGGCAGAGTAAAAGGTGGAGGGATCAGGCAGAGTAAAAGGTGGAGGGATCCGGCAGAGTAAAAGGTGGAGGGATCCGGCAGAGTAAAAGGTGGAGGGATCCGGCAGAGTAAAAGAAAGAAACACATACTTGTGAGGGCGCGGACTTGTAGGGCGTCTGTCGAGATCATGTGACGGAACAGGAACGGGACTCTGTCATCTGCCACAGCAGGACGATGAGACCCGCCCTGAAAGAGAGACACACACACACACACACACACACACACACACACATACACACACACACATACACACACACACACACACACACACACACACACACACACACACACACACACACACACACACACACACATACACATACACATACACACACACACACACTTTTAGAGCAAGGTTTGCTACAAGTGTGTGCAATGATACTGTATCTAATAAACAGTCCTCTACTTTATAGAGCGTAATGATACTGTATCTAATAAACAGTCCCTCCTCTACTTTATAGAGCGTAATGATACTGTATCTAATAAACAGTCCTCCTCTACTTTATAGAGCGTAATGATACTGTATCTAATAAACAGTCCTCTACTTTATAGAGCGTAATGATACTGTATCTAATAAACAGTCCTCCTCTACTTTATAGAGCGTAATGATACTGTATCTAATAAACAGTCCCCCCTCTACTTTATAGAGCGTAATGATACTGTATCTAATAAACAGTTCTCCTCTACTTTATAGAGCGTAATGATACTGTATCTAATAAACAGTCCTCTACTTTATAGAGCGTAATGATACTGTATCTAATAAACAGTCCTCCTCTACTTTATAGAGCGTAATGATACTGTATCTAATAAACAGTCCTCTACTTTATAGAGCGTAATGATACTGTATCTAATAAACAGTCCCTCCTCTACTTTATAGAGCGTAATGATACTGTATCTAATAAACAGTCCTCCTCTACTTTATAGAGCGTAATGATACTGTATCTAATAAACAGTCCCTCCTCTACTTTATAGAGCGTAATGATACTGTATCTAATAAACAGTTCTCCTCTACTTTATAGAGCGTAATGATACTGTATCTAATAAACAGTTCTCCTCTACTTTATAGAGCGTAATGATACTGTATCTAATAAACAGTTCTCCTCTACTTTATAGAGCGTAATGATACTGTATCTAATAAACAGTCCCCCCTCTACTTTATAGAGCGTACAGAAAGTGCATATTTTATTGGAGCACTCAACCCTTTTACTTTCACATGAAGACTTTAGAGGGAGCATTAACCCAGATCCACTCTACGGGTGACCCCATTGTGTCTGTTCCAAAACTAAAAGCATTCCAAAACGCCCTCTAGGACATGGGCCCCCCAGCAGTATAGTAACAGGGGTAAAGGAAAACTCACAAGCTTCTTCCTCTGCTTGGAGCGATCTCTGTACACAAAGACCACCGCTGTCTTGAACACTGGAAGAGAGATGGAGAGAGAGGGAGAGTGGTGGGGGTGAAGGTATGGGGGAGAGAGATGGAGAGAGGTGAGGAGGAAGGTAGGGGGAGAGAGATGGAGAGAGGTGGGGGTGAAGGTAGAGGGAGAGAGATGGAGAGAGGTGAGGGTGAAGGTATGGGGAGAGAGATGGAGAGAGGAAGGAGGAAGGTAGGGGAAGAGAGATGGAGAGAGGAAGGAGGAAGGTAGGGGGAGAGAGATGGAGAGAGGAAGGAGGAAGGTAGGGGGAGAGAGATGGAGAGAGGGAGGAGGAAGGTAGGGGGAGAGAGATGGAGAGAGGAAGGAGGAAGGTAGGGGGAGAGAGATGGAGAGAGGGAGGAGGAAGGTATGGGGAGGGAGATGGAGAGAGGAAGGAGGAAGGTAGGGGGAGAGAGATGGAGAGAGGGAGGAGGAAGGTAGGGGGAGAGAGAGGTGAGGGTGAAGGTAGGGGGAGGGAGATGGAGAGAGGAAGGAGGAAGGTAGGGGAAGAGAGATGGAGAGAGGAAGGAGGAAGGTAGGGGAAGAGAGATGGAGAGAGGAAGGAGGAAGGTAGGGGGAGAGAGATGGAGAGAGGAAGGAGGAAGGTAGGGGGAGGGAGATGGAGAGAGGGAGGAGGAAGGTAGGGGGAGAGAGATGGAGAGAGGTGGGGGTGAAGGTAGGGGGAGAGAGATGGAGAGAGGAAGGAGGAAGGTAGGGGGAGAGAGATGGAGAGAGGAAGGAGGAAGGTAGGGGGAGGGAGATGGAGAGAGGGAGGAGGAAGGTAGGGGGAGAGAGATGGAGAGAGGTGGGGGTGAAGGTAGGGGGAGAGAGATGGAGAGAGGTGGGGGTGAAGGTAGGGGGAGAGAGATGGAGAGAGGTGAGGGTGAAGGTAGAGGGAGAGAGATGGAGAGAGGTGAGGGTGAAGGTAGGGGGAGAGAGATGGAGAGAGGAAGGAGGAAGGTAGGGGGAGAGAGATGGAGAGAGGAAGGAGGAAGGTAGAGGGAGAGAGATGGAGAGAGGGAGGAGGAAGGTAGGGGGAGAGAGATGGAGAGAGGGAGGAGGAAGGTAGGGGAAGAGAGATGGAGAGAGGTGAGAGTGAAGGTAGGGGGAGAGAGATGGAGAGAGGAAGGAGGAAGGTAGGGGGAGAGAGATGGAGAGAGGGAGGAGGAAGGTAGAGGGAGAGAGATGGAGAGAGGAAGGGGTGAAGGGGAAGAGCATTAGAATAGCACATCATTTCATACCACATTGTAAAGCATTTACCAAAGAAGATTTACAAACTACATGTATTCTTTTAGGGGTTAGCATTAATACTAACCACTAACATAACACTAATACTAACCCCTAACCACTAACACAATACTAATACTAACCACTAAGACAATACTAATACTAACCACTAACACACCACTAATATTAACCACTAACACAACACTAACCACTAACCACTAACACAACACTAAGCACTAACACACCACTAATACTAACCACTAACACACCACTAATATTAACCACTAACACAACACTAACCACTAACACAACACTAAACACTAACCACTAACACACCACTAACACAACACTAATATTAACCACTAACACAACACTAATACTAACCCCTAACCACTAACATAACACTAACCACTAACACAACACTAACCACTAACCACTAACACAACACTAACCACTAACACAACACTAATACTAACCCCTAACCACTAACATAACACTAACCACTAACACAACACTAACCACTAACCACTAACACAACACTAACCACTAACCACTAACACAACACTAACCACTAACCACTAACACAACACTAACCACTAACCACTAACACAACACTAAGCACTAACACACCACTAATACTAACCACTAACACACCACTAATATTAACCACTAACACAACACTAACCACTAACCACTAACACAACACTAAGCACTAACACACCACTAATACTAACCACTAACACACCACTAATATTAACCACTAACACAACACTAACCACTAACACAACACTAAACACTAACCACTAACACACCACTAACACAACACTAATATTAACCACTAACACAACACTAATACTAACCCCTAACCACTAACATAACACTAACCACTAACACAACACTAACCACTAACCACTAACACAACACTAACCACTAACACAACACTAATACTAACCCCTAACCACTAACATAACACTAACCACTAACACAACACTAACCACTAACCACTAACACAACACTAACCACTAACCACTAACACAACACTAACCACTAACCACTAACACACCACTAATATTAACCACTAACACAACACTAACCACTAACCACTAACACACCACTAACACTAACCACTAACACAACACTAATACTAACCCCTAACCACTAACACTAACCACTAACCACTAACACAACACTAATACTAACCACTAACACAACACTAATACTAACCACTAACACAACACTAATATTAACCACTAACACAACACTAACCACTAACCACTAACACAACACTAACCACTAACCACTAACACAACACTAACCACTAACCACTAACGCACCACTAATATTAACCACTAACACAATACTAACCACTAACACAACACTAATACTAACCACTAACACAATACTAACCACTAACACACCACTAATACTAACCACTAACACAACACTAACCACTAACACAACACTAATACTAACCACTAACACACCACACTAACCACTAACACAACACTAATCACTAACCACTAACACAATACTAACCACTAACACAACACTAACCACTAACACAACATTAACCACTAACACAATCATTAAAATGTACCACTTGGCCTTTGAAAATCTCTCACTCACTCACTCTGTTGTCTTCTACTAATGCCTGGCCTGGGAAAAGCTCTCACCCACTCACTCTGTTCTCTTCTACTAATGCCTGTCCTGGGAAAAGCTCTCACCCACTCACTCTGTTGTCTTCTACTAATGCCTGTCCTGGGAAAAGCTCTCACCCACTCACTCTGTTGTCTTCTACTAATGCCTGTCCTGGGAAAAGCTCTCACCCACTCACTCTGTTGTCTTCTACTAATGCCTGTCCTGGGAAAAGCTCTCACCCACTCACTCTGTTGTCTTCTACTAATGCCTGTCCTGGGAAAAGCTCTCACCCACTCACTCTGTTGTCTTCTACTAATGCCTGTCCTGGGAAAAGCTCTCACCCACTCACTCTGTTGTCTTCTACTAATGCCTGTCCTGGGAAAAGCTCTCACCCACTCACTCTGTTGTCTTCTACTAATGCCTGTCCTGGGAAAAGCTCTCACCCACTCACTCTGTTGTCTTCTACTAATGCCTGTCCTGGGAAAAGCTCTCACCCACTCACTCTGTTGTCTTCTACTAATGCCTGTCCTGGGAAAAGCTCTCACCCACTCACTATGTTCTCTTCTACTAATGCCTGGCCTGGGAAAAGCTCTCACCCACTCACTCTGTTGTCTTCTACCCTGCCTGGCCTGGGAAAAGTCCTTGGAGGTTGTGACATGTTCTATTAATACCTTAAAGTGGCTGAACACTGTAGGTTCTCCAGAAACACTATGCTACAGTCAATAGCCTTGCTGGCCTTGCAAGACAGAGTATGAGAGAGTTTTAGCCTTCACAAAATCATTACGATCGTTAACATGGAGAATATTTGACAGACGATACAATCTAAATGTACATAATTTCCTCACTAATTTCAGATATATTATGTTATTTCATTACTAAAGGTCTTTTGCAGACTGTACGTCGTATTCAGTCTTTTTACGAGTATCACATCACACTGTGCGATGTTCCCGAATTAAAATCTTGATATTAACCTGGCCAGATTGTATGATTTGCTTCAGTTCTGTGATCACATTCTGCGATTGGCTTGCGAGGCTACTGTACGACAGGAAACGTCGAGAGAGAGAGAGAGGAGAGGGGGGGTGAATACACTTCCAGGTCAACCACAGAAGTGTATTTCATCTGCGCATGACACCTAGTACACATCCTACAGACTGAGTATTCCCTGCAATACTTTTACTGTTGCACCTAGAATATTATTCAAATGTCATGCCAAATGTCACTTTATTAAGGAATATATATAAAAAATATTAAGAAATATAAATCATGGTTAATGTTTTTACGCTTATTTGCGAGTGAAAATATGTATCTTAAAAATAGTTTTCACGTACAAACTTTATCGGAGCCTAAAACCGGATGTAGTGGTACTTCACCGGCAGACCTAGACCCTGTCACACTGAACGAGCCAAAACGGCCGACGCTCGTTTACCACCTAAGAATTTTCCCCACAACGTGGACGTTTTCGTCTGGGACGGTAAAAATCGTACGGTCTACAAAGGCCTTAAGAAGAAGGCCCTTAGTAATAGGCCTTATGTGGATCCCCAGTGTCTAGTAGTGAGTGTAACCCCTACCGAAGGTTGCCAGCTCAGGGTCCTTTTTGCCCTTGACCAGGGAGGCTGGAGGATTGATCCACACCAGGGTGGAGTGGAGGAGAAGATCTCCCATGGATAGATCGGATACCTGAGACATGCACACAGAGATAGATCCATTAAAACAAGGTCTCGTGGAAATCCTGGTGGAAATGGTATTCAAGACTTACATTAGGATATATTTTAAATTATAATATAATTTTGTTAGATAATGAAAATCTGGGATTTACATAGACTTTAATAGATTATTGTTCTAAGGGCAAATTGATCATGAATATCTGTTAAAATAAATCTTTGGTCGATGAGTGACCTCCTTCTTGTCTGCAGTCATCTCATTGATGAGCTGGTCAAACACGGCGCCGTACTCCTCATGAAGTTTCTGCATCTCGTTGATGTGACTGGCCACCTTGTTCATGGCCTTCATCGCAACTGAGGAAGACGAGGAGAAAAGCAGAGGTTACAAACCGTGACAACACAATGGATCCCCAACACACGCGCGCGCACGCACGCACGCACGCACACCACACACACACACACACACACACACACACACACACACACACACACCACACACAACACACACAACACACACACACACACACACACACACACACACACACACACACACACACACACACACACACACACACACACACACACACACACACACACACACACACACACACACACACCATCATATAGAACTAGATGTTAGCGATCCTCTGTTGAGTACAGCTCCCAAAGCAGCATGGGTACTTCAGGACTCAGATACAACTCACACACACCCCTCCTCTCCCTCCCTCCCTCCCTCCCTCCCTCCCTCCCTCCATGCATCCCCCCTCCCCCCCTCCCACCCTCCCTCTCCCTCTCCCCCTCCCTCCCTCCCTCCTCTCCCTCCCTCCCTCCCTCCCTCCCTCCCTCCCTCCCTCCCTCCCTCCCTCCTTACCATTCAGGTGATAGTGTTCCTCACTCTCAGGGTCAGTCAGCGAGTACAGCTCTCTCAGTAGTAGTGGGTACTTCAGGATTCTCTGGATGGGTTTGATCAGGTAGGACTCCAGGGTTGAGGAGTGTTGCTGTTTAGGATTCCTCTCTGCTAGGAACGCTTTGAAGTCTGCATCTGTCTTAGCTGGACCACAGACAATACAGAAATGATAATTATCTTTACTACATGGCCATGAAACATCCACCCCCAACCCCCATAGTGTTAGACGAGAGAGCAAGAGAAAGACAACGTGATACAACCGTACAATATAATTTATTTATTTTTTTCCCAGCACGAGCGAATGTGAAAGGAGAAGCTGTTCCTTTGGCCAGGATCTTAGTTGTGGCAGGGTATATCTTAAAAACAAGCAGCTAGCTAGGGCACCTATATGTGCTACTACGTAGTACTAATAGAATATACAGTGCACCATACCTTTGGCCAGGACTTTGGGGACCTTGGTGTGGCTGGCACAGAAAGCACTGTAGATCTTGAAGCGATCGGCGTAGTACAGGAACGATCCACCCAGAGAGAACAGCACTTTCTGGAGAAACAGATGTAGACTATGAAATACAATTTATTCTAAATAATATTAAATCTAGCAGGAGAGGAAACCCATCTTTTATTTTTCCCTTAGATATGCAGGTTATATATATATATATATATAAAGTGTCTTTCTGGTTTATACATTGACAGTAAGAGGCTGGGATGGTTAGTCTACTCTTGATCATGGGTTGTCATTGTGGATCACATTGTCTGCTGTCACACACACACACACACACACACACACACACACACACACACACACACACACACACACACACACACACACACACACACACACACACACACACACACACACACACACACACACACACACTATCAATAGGATTCAAAATAGGGAGGCAATCTGTGCCTGCGCCTCATATGCCACCCTATTCCCTATATAGTGCACTACTTTAGACCAGGGCCCTATGGCACCCTATTCCCTATATAGTGCACTACTTTAGACCAGAGCCCTATGGCACCCTATTCCCTATATAGTGCAGTACTTTAGACCAGAGCCCTATGGCACCCTATTCCCTATTTAGAGGCACTACTTTAGACCAGAGCCCTATGGAACCCTATTCCCTATATAGTGCACTACTTTAGGCCAGAGCCAAATGGCACCCTATTCCCTATATAGTGCACTACTTTAGACCAGAGCCCTATGGCACCCTATTCCCTATATAGTGCAGTACTTTAGACCAGAGCCCTATGGCACCCTATTCCTTATATAGTGCACTACTTTAGACCAGAGCCCTATGGTACCCTATTCCCTATATAGTGCACTACTTTAGACCAGGGCCCTATGGCACCCTATTCCCTATATAGTGCACTACTTTAGACCAGAGCCCTATGGCACCCTATTCCCTATATAGTGCAGTACTTTAGACCAGAGCCCTATGGCACCCTATTCCCTATATAGTGCACTACTTTAGGCCAGAGCCAAATGGCACCCTATTCCCTATATAGTGCACTACTTTAGACCAGAGCCCTATGGCACCCTATTCCCTATATAGTGCAGTACTTTAGACCAGAGCCCTATGGCACCCTATTCCTTATATAGTGCACTACTTTAGACCAGAGCCTATGGCACCCTATTCCCTATATAGTGCACTACTTTAGACCAGGGCCCTATGGCACCCTATTCCCTATATAGTGCACTACTTTAGACCAGAGCCCTATGGCACCCTATTCCCTATATAGAGTGCACTACTTTAGATCAGGGCCCTATGGCACCCTATTCCCTATATAGTACACTACTTTAGACCAGAGCCCTATGGCACCCTATTCCCTATATAGTGCACTACTTTAGACCAGAGCCCTATGGCACCCCATTCCCTATATAGTACACTACTTTAGACCAGAGCCCTATGGCACCCTATTCCCTATATAGTGCACTACTTTAGACCAGGGCCCTATGCCACCCTATTCCCTATATAGTACACTACTTTAGACCAGAGCCCTATGGCACCCTATTCCCTATATAGTGCATTACTGTTAACCAGGACCCATAGTGCACTACTGTTGACCAGGACCCATAGTGCTCTACTGTTGACCAGGACACATAGTGCTCTACTGTTAACCAGGACCCATAGTGCTCTACTGTTAACCAGGACCCATAGTGCTCTACTGTTAACCAGGACCCATAGTGCTCTACTGTTGACCAGGACCCATAGTGCTCTACTGTTAACCAGGACTCATAGTGCTCTACTGTTAACCAGGACCCATAGTGCTCTACTGTTGACCAGGACCCATAGTGCTCTACTGTTGACCAGGACCCATAGTGCTCTACTGTTAACCAGGACCCATAGTGCACTACTACTAACCAGGACCCATAGTGCTCTACTGTTGACCAGGACCCATAGTGCACTACTGTTGACCAGGACCCATAGTGCACTACTGTTAACCAGGACCCATAGTGCTCTACTGTTGACAAGGACCCATAGTGCACTTCTGTTGACCAGGACCCATAGTGCTCTACTGTTGACCAGGACCCATAGTGCACTACTGTTGACCAGGACCCATAGTGCACTACTGTTGATCAGGACCCATAGTGCTCTACTGTTGACCAGGACCCATAGTGCACTACTGTTGACCAGGACCCATAGTGCTCTACTGTTGACCAGGACCCATAGTGCTCTACTGTTAACCAGGACCCATAGTGCTCTACTGTTGACCAGGACCCATAGTGCTCTACTGTTGACCAGGACCCATAGTGCTCTACTGTTAACTAGGACCCATAGTGCACTACTACTAACCAGGACCCATAGTGCTCTACTGTTGACCAGGACCCATAGTGCACTACTTTTGACCAGGACCCATAGTGCACTACTGTTAACCAGGACCCATAGTGCTCTACTGTTGACAAGGACCCATAGTGCACTTCTGTTAACCAGGACCCATAGTGCTCTACTGTTGACCAGGACCCATAGTGCTCTACTGTTGACCAGGACCCATAGTGCACTACTGTTGACCAGGACCCATAGTGCACTACTGTTAACCAGGACCCATAGTGCTCTACTGTTGACAAGGACCCATAGTGCACTTCTGTTAACCAGGACCCATAGTGCTCTACTGTTGACCAGGACCCATAGTGCTCTACTGTTGACCAGGACCCATAGTGCACTACTGTTGACCAGGACCCATAGTGCACTACTGTTGATCAGGACCCATAGTGCTCTACTGTTGACCAGGACCCATAGTGCTCTACTGTTGACCAGGACCCATAGTGCTCTACTGTTGACCAGGACCCATAGTGCTCTACTGTTAACCAGGACCCATAGTGCTCTACTGTTAACCAGGACCCATAGTGCACTACTGTTAACCAGGACCCATAGTGCACTACTGTTAACCAGGACCCATAGTGCTCTACTGTTAACCAGGACCCATAGTGCTCTACTGTTGACCAGGACCCATAGTGCTCTACTGTTAACCAGGACCCATAGTGCTCTACTGTTAACCAGGACCCATAGTGCACTACTGTTAACCAGGACCCATAGTGCTCTACTCTTGACCAGGACCCATAGTGCTCTACTGTTAACCAGGACCCATAGTGCTCTACTGTTGACCAGGGCCCATAGTACACTTCTGTTGACCAGGACCCATAGTGCTCTACTGTTGACCAGGACCCATAGTGCTCTACTGTTGACCAGGACCCATAGTGCACTACTGTTAACCAGGACCCATAGGGCACTACTGTTGACCAGGACCCATAGTGCTCTACTGTTAACCAGGACCCATAGTGCACTACTGTTGACCAGGACCCATAGTGCTCTACTGTTGACCAGGACCCATAGTGCTTTACTGTTAACCAGGACCCATAGTGCTCTACTGTTATCCAGGACCCATAGTGCTCTACTGTTAACCAGGACCCATAGTGCTCTACTGTTAACCAGGACCCATAGGGCACTACTGTTGACCAGGACCCATAGGGTACTACTGTTAACCAGGACCCATAGTGCTCTACTGTTGACCAGGACCCATAGTGCTCTACTGTTAACCAGGACCCATAGTGCTCTACTGTTAACCAGGACCCATAGTGCTCTACTGTTAACCAGGACCCATAGAGCACTACTGTTAACCAGGACCCATAGGAAAATGTGACTGTACCTTAAACTGTTCTACTCTCTCCAGCCTGTCCAGGTCGGCTACCAGTCTGGTCCCGTCTTCTAGAGTCTTCAGGAACTCTACCTGGAACTCCAGCATCTCTCCGAGGTTACCGAACAGGACATCCAGCTGGAGGAGGTAGCATAGCAACGGTAACCATCTTGCTTTGCAATTACTATTAAAGATATTGTCTTGTAAACATGATCAGTATTTTATAGAGATCTTAATTCCAAACGGGGGAAGAAAAAGAGAACCTGAGCTTGTCCAATTCGTTGAGTACATTTTGCTACGGTGCCCCCTAATGAATACCACCCTATCCACAGTCATGATGACCCAGTAGCATGCAGGGGGTGTCTATGAGATGACCTTTGAACCTACCTCATCCTGGGTGAGGAAGCTCTCCTTCTGTAATGGGGTAAGGTAGCGCTCGATCAGACAGCCCAGGTCCTGCAGGAGACAGGAGACAGGGTTTAGAGTGTGTGTGAGAGAGAGAGAGAGTGTGTGTGTGTGTGTGTGTGTGTGTGTGTGTGTGTGTGTGTGTGTGTGTGTGTGTGTGTGTGTGTGTGTGTGTGTGTGTGTGTGTGTGTGTGACTGACAGTGTTGTGATTGTTGTGTTGTGTGTTGTGACTGTTGTGTTGTGACTGTTGTGTTGTGTTATGACTGTTGTACTGTATGCATTGATCCATGTTAGAAACTAGGAGTTTGTCTGTGTCACCCCCACCACCTCCACCACCACCACCTCCACCTTCTCCACCACCTCCACCTTCTCCACCTCCACCACCACCTCCACCTTCTCCACCACCTCCACCACCACCAACACTACCTCCACCACCTCCACCTCCACCTCCTCCACCATCACCACCACCACCTCCACCACCTCCACCTCCACCTCCTCCACCATCACCACCACCACCACCACCTCCACCACCACCACCACCACCACCACCTCCACCATCACCACCACCACCACTACCACCCCCACCACCACCACCTCCACCAACACTACCTCCTCCACCACCTCCACCACCAACACTACCTCCACCACTACCAACACTACCTCCATCACCTCCACCACCTCCACCACCAACACTACCTCCATCACCTCCACCACCACCACCACCACCACCTCCACCACCTCCACCACCTCCACCACTACCACCACCACCTCCACCACCTCCACCACCACCTCCACCACCACCACCTCCACCTCCACCACCACCACCTCCACCTCCAACACCACTACCACCTCCACCACCACCACCACCTCCACCACCACTACCACGTCCACCACCTCCACCACCACTTCCACCTTCTCCACCACCTCCACCACCTCCACCTTCTCCATCACTACCACCTCCACCACCACCACCACTACCACGTCCACCACCTCCACCACCACTTCCACCTTCTCCACCACCTCCACCACCTCCACCTTCTCCATCACCACCACCTCCACCACCACCTCCACCTTCTCCACCACCTCCACCTTCTCCACCACCTCCACCACTACCTCCACCTTCTCCACCACCTTCTCCACCACCTCCACCTTCTCCACCACCTTCTCCACCACTACCTCCACCACCTCCACCACCTCCACCACCACCACCTCCACCACCTCCACCACCACCACCTCCACCACCACCTCCACCACCACCTCCACCACCACCACTCTCTACTAACCTTGACGTAGGTCCTCTCAGTCTCCACCAGTTCACTGATGACTTTACGTAGTTTGTCGGCGTGTGACAGCTGTCTCTGGATGGCAAAGCCCGCCGCCACTGGCATTGACTGGCTGGGAGAGAGGGAGGAAGAGCAGGACGAGGAAGACTGAGGGGGAACATGGGAAGGATTCATCTCATGGAGACTCCGGCAGTATGCAGTCACCTGCTCAGTACTCTGTGGAGACGGAGAGAGATAAAGAGAGAGATATATAGAGAGAGACAGGCCATATTAGAGACATATTTTCCCCACAAATCACACAGACCCACAAAGAATTTGAAAACAAATCAAACATTGATAAACTCCCATATCTGTTATGTGAAATACCAACATGCAATCACAGCAGCAAGATTTGTGGCCCGTTGCCATGAGAACAGGGCAACCAGTGGAACACAAACATTGTAAATACCACCGTCATTATTATCTGTTTATCCATCTTCCCCTTCTATTCGTACTACAACTATTTGCACATTGTTAAAACATAGCTGATAATGCAACACTGTGACGTGATGTTTACTGTTCATGTTTCCATGTGTTTTTCTTTCTTCTCACTATTGTTTATTATTATTTTTATTGCTTTGGCAATGTAAACAAGTATGCCAATAAAACCCCTTTGAATTGAATTGAGAGACAGCGAGCGATACAGAGAGATACAGAGAGAGAATTAGATATGTGGGATTTGTGTATTCAACATTAGAGTTGACATGAATCGAAACACATTTCCTGATGAGGAAATGGAAACATTTGTCTTCGTTGTCATATACCCCTCCCTCCCTCCCTCCCTCCCTCCCTCCCTCCCACCCTCCCTCCCTCCCTCCCTCCCTCCCTCCCATCTAGCCCCTCCCTCCCCTCCAGCCCCTCCCTCCCTCCCTCCCTCCCATCTAGCCCCTCCCTCCCTCCCTCCCATCTAGACCCTCCCGCCACCCTCCCTCCCTCCCTCCCATCTAGCCCCTCCCCCCACCCTCCCTCCCTCCCTCCCTCCCATCTAGCCCCTCCCCTCCCTCCCTCCCTCCCTCCCATCTAGCCCCTCCCTCCCTCCCTCCCATCTAGCCCCTCCCTCCCCTCCAGCCCCTCCCTCTCCTCCCTGTCATCTAGCCCCTCCCTCTCCTCCCTAGTCCTCCCTCTCCTCCCCTCTCCTCCCTGTCCTCCCACCCCTCCCTGTCCTCCCTCTCCTCCCCTCTCCTCCCTGTCCTCCCTCCCTCCCTCTCCTCTCCTCCCCACCCCTCCGTGTCCTCCCCACCCCTCCCTCTCCTCCCTGTCCTCCCTCCCTCTCCTGTCCTCCCACCCCTCCCTGTCCTCCCTCTCCTCCCCTCTCCTCCCTGTCCTCCCTCCCTCTCCTCTCCTCCCCACCCCTCCGTGTCCTCCCCACCCCTCCCTCTCCTCCCCACCCCTCCCTGTCCTCCCTCTCCTCCCCTCTCCTCCCTCTCCTCCCCTCTCCTCCCTGTCCTCCCTCCCTCTCCTCTCCTCCCCACCCCTCCGTGTCCTCCCTCTCCTCTCCTCCCCACCCCTCCGTGTCCTCCCTCTCCTCTCCTCCCCACCCCTCCCTCTCCTCCCTGTCCTCCATGTCCTCCCTCTCCTCCCTCTCCTCCCCACCCCTCCATGTCCTCCCTCTCCTCCCTGTCCTCCCTCTCCTCCCCACCCCTCCGTGTCCTCCCTCTCCTCCCCTCCCCTCCGTGTCCTCCCTCTCCTCCCCACCCCTCCGTGTCCTCCTCTCCTCTCCTCTCCTCTCCTCTCCTCTCCTCTCCTCTCCTCTCCTCTCCTCTCCTCTCTCTCTGCGTTGTGTATCAACCGCCCCCCGTCAGTTTTATTTTCTTCAAATCAAAGGATCTCAAAGTAACCAGGGTGAGAAGTTACCATGGAAACCAATGTTATTTTCTTCCCAAAAACACCGTTAGGGGCGTGCTCTGTTAAGGCACACCTAGAGGAACAACAATCTGGGCACACACACACACACACACCGGCATAGACACACACACACACACACACACCGGCACACACACACACTGGCACAGACACACACACACACACACACCGGCACACACACACACACACACACACACACACACACACACACACACACACACACACACACACACACACACACACCACACACACACACACACACACACACACACACACACACACACACACACCACCGGCACAGACACCGGCACAGACACCGGTAAACACACAGACACACCCACAGACACAGACACACACACCGACCGACCGACCGACCGACAGACAGACAGACAGACAGACAGACAGACAGACAGACAGACAGACAGACAGACAGACAGACAGACAGACAGACAGACAGACAGACAGACAGACAGACAGACAGACAGACAGACAGACAGACAGACAGACAGACAGACAGACAGACAGACAGACAGACAGACAGACAGACAGACAGACAGACAGACAGACAGACAGGCAGGCAGGCAGACAGACAGACAGACAGACAGACAGACAGACAGACAGACAGACAGACAGACAGACAGACAGACAGACAGACAGACAGACAGACAGACAGACAGACAGACAGACAGACAGACAGACAGACAGACAAACAGACCAGCACAGTGAGAGCAGGGAAAAGAGAGTAGAACAGTGCCAACCCTGGGGCGACGATGAATCCCACACCTGCCAACATGCCAGGCAAGACAAGACACGCCAAACCCTCTCTCCTCCTCTCCAGTGGTGGTTCTAGACCATTTCAACTGGGGGGGGGGGGGGGGCAAGCTGGGGCCAGTTGTACTGTTAAAGGGGCCAGTTACATTAGACGTTATTGTTGTCATATCGTTTTCTTCACTGCATTAGCAGGTAAAAGACCATGTTCATAATCATCATCGTTGCCACTGTCTAATAACGGATGTAAAAAAAGAAGCATAGCAAAAATCTGTTATGTAAAAATGATTTCATACTCCACATTTAGGGGGGCCACAAGGGGGTCCACAATTGTTTTCACCCCCTGCCCCCCCAGAACCGCTAGTCCTCCTCTCCCTCTCTCTCTCTATCAGTGGAATGAACCAGAGGTTGAGTCACACAGCGAGAGAGAGAGGACAGCAACACAATTAGACCCAACCAAGTCATGAGAAAACAAAAAGATAATTTCCTGACACATTGGAAAGAATTCACAAAAAAACAGAGCAAACTAGAATGCTATTTGGCCCTAAACAGAGAGTACACAGTGGCAGAATACCTGACCACTGTGACTGACCAAAATTTAGGGAAAGCTTTGACCATGTACAGACTCAGTGAGCATAGCCTTGCTATTGAGAAAGGCCGCCGTAGGCAGACCTGGCTCTCAAGAGAAGACAGCCTATGTGCAACACTGCACACAAAATGAGGTGGAAACAGATGCACTTCCTAACCTCCTGCCAAATATATGACCATATTAGAGACACATATTTCCCTCAGATTACACAGATCCACAAAGAACTCGAAAACAAACCCGATTTTAATAAACTCCCATATCTACTGGGTGAAATACCACAGTGTTCCATCACAGCAGTAAGATGTGTGACCTGTTGCCACAAGAAAAGGGCAACCAGTGAAGAACAAACACCATTGTAAATACAACCCATATTTATTTGTATTTACTTTCCCTTTTGTACTTTAACTATGTGTACATCGTTACAACACCGTATATATCTACATAATTATCTCGCTCCCTGACCTGACAAAGGCTCCTGTCTAACATCACAGCTACTGCTGTTCACATGAAAGCTGGTGGATTTCTGCTCATGAAGATGTGCTTGACTTACATTCATCTGAGCTAAGATGCGTAGGAGGTGTGATATACAGGAGTGATATACTGTCAGAGACTGGACTACTAGACCAAGAACTGGACTGGACTATTAGACCCTGGACTGGACTGTTAGACCCTGGACTGGACTGTTAGATCCTGGACTGTTAGTACCTGGACTGGACTGTTAGACCCTGGACTGGACTATTAGACCATGGACTGGACTGGACTGGACTACTAGACCCTGGACTGGACAACTAGACCCTGGACTGGACTACTAGACCCTGGACTGGACTTCTAGACCCTGGACTGGACTACTAGACCCTGGACTGGACTGGACTACTAGACCCTGGACTGTTAGTCCCTGGACTGGACTACTAGACCATGGACTGGACTGCTAGACCCTGGACTTGGACTACTAGACCATGGACTGGACTACTAGACCATGGACTGGACTACTAGACCCTGGACTGGACAACTAGACCATGGACTGGACTGACTAGACCTTGGACTGGACTACTAGATCCTGGGCTGGACTATTAGACCTTGGACTGGACTACTAGACCCTGGACTGGACTACTAGACCCTGGACTGGACAACTAGACCCTGGACTGGACAACTAGACCATGGACTGGACTACTAGACCATGGACTGGACTACTAGACCCTGGACTGGACAACTAGACCATGGACAGGACAACTAGACCTTGGACTGGACTACTAGATCCTGGGCTGGACTATTAGACCTTGGACTGGACTACTAGACCCTGGACTGGACTACTAGACCCTGGACTGGACAACTAGACCCTGGACTGGACAACTAGACCCTGGACTGGACTACTAGACCCTGGACTGGACTACTCCACCATGGACTGGACTACTAGACCATGGACTGGACTACTAGACCATGGACTGGACTACTAGACCCTGGACTTGACAACTAGACCATGGACTGGACTGGATTGTTAGACCCTGGACTGGACTACTACACCATGGACAGGACTGGACTACTAGACCATGGACTGGACTGGACTACTAGACCCTGGACTGGACAACTAGACCATGGACTGGACTGGACTACTAGACCCTGGACTGGACTACTAGACCATGGACTGGACTACTAGACCATGGACTGGACTGGACTACTAGACTAGTTTCCTTTCAAATCCATGAAGGGAAGTGAACAAGTGCACATTTTGTGAGGTAGGAGAGATTGTTGGGACGCGGCCGTAGTCCTCAGTAATAACACAGTGTCTTTCTGGTTTATACATTGACAGTAAGAGGCTGGGATGGTTAGTCTGCTCTTGATCATGGGTTGTCATTGTGGATCACATCGTCTGCTGTCACACACACACACACACACACACACACACACACACACACACACACACACACACACACACACACACTCAGTAGGCGTTCCCCAACATTAGGTGTGTTTACTGTTCAAACCAGTTTTACCATGCTGAGACAAGTCATTTTCCTTTCATATCACTCCCTCTTAGTGGAACACACACACACACACACACACACACACACACACACACACCACACACACACACACACGCCATTTTAGTCACTCAGCAGATGCCCTTATCTGAGGTACTTACACACCAGAAGGAATCTTTGAGTTTCTAGAATGTTGTGTCAGCACCACATCGGTACAGCGGTGAAAAGCAGAGTCCGATTCACAATATGTACCATTCAGCTTCGTCCAACATATGTTCCCGTTACATTGAAATTGAACGAGGATGGATGGGAAGGGTTGGACCAGGAGACGGCTAAAGCAGGACGATAGTGTCACTTTATCAGCGTGTTGCTGCAGAACGTCTCTGAGAGAGAGAGAGACAGACAGATGATATCACCACAGAGAGAGAGACAGACAGATGATATCGCAGAGAGAGACATGACATCAATACAGAGAGAGAGAGACAGATGACATCACAGAGAGAGAGACAGATGACATCACAGAGAGAGAGAGACAGATGACATCACAGAGAGAGAGAGAGAGAGAGACAGATGACATCATCACAGAGAGAGAGAGAGACAGATGACATCATCACAGAGAGAGAGAGAGAGACAGATGACATCACAGAGAGAGAGACAGATGACATCACAGAGAGAGAGAGACAGATGACATCACAGAGAGAGAGAGAGAGACAGATGACATCATCACAGAGAGAGAGAGAGACAGATGACATCATCACAGAGAGAGAGAGAGAGACAGATGACATCATCACAGAGAGAGAGAGAGAGAGACAGATGACATCATCACAGAGAGAGAGAGACAGATGACATCACAGAGAGAGACAGATGACATCACAGAGAGAGAGACAGATGACATCACAGAGAGAGAGAGACAGATGACATTACAGAGAGAGAGAGAGAGAGAGAGAGAGACAGATGACATCATCACAGAGAGACAGACAGGGCAGATGACACCATCACAGAGAGAGAGAGAGAGAGAGAGAGAGAGAGAGACAGATGACATCATCACAGAGAGACAGACAGGGCAGATGAGTCACAAGATCCACTTCAGGTGATCAACACTTCAGGTCAATCCTTGACCCCCAACACATCACCTGTCCAGACACCCAGAGGTCAAAGGTCTCAGCTCTTACAATCAGACTGCTGACAAATCAACAAGTCTGCAGCTGGATCAATACATGCTGTTTATGTGTATTTGACCAGCATTTCACCTGCAATCTACTTCATGTTATCTGCATTTTACCTGTTCAGCAGAGGATTGTCTGAAGAGATCAAACGGTTTACTGTTTAAATAAAGTGACATCAAAGACTAATATAACTTAGTCCCTTTGTCATCACTTTGATTTGATTTAATTTATTAGGATCTCCATTAGCCGACGCCAATGGCGAAAGCTAGTCTTACTGGGGTTCGACATAACCAAAAAGAGATTACAGACAAAATACTTTACAACTAACATTACAACTAACATTTAAAAAAAATGTAGTTTTTAACTGAATCTATCATACACACAACAAGTAGGTCTTCAACTTCAGCAAGACCCACTCGCCTAGACAACGTGGATCTGTCCCAAGTGACATCCTATATCCTAACGGAGCCCTGGTCAAGAGTAGTGCACTATGACGAGAATAGGGGGTAATTTGGGACAGAAACCACATTGAGAGGTCTTCAGAATGACATAGGGGGTAATTTGGGACACAAACCACATTGAGATGTCTTCAGAATGACATAAGGGGTAATTTGGGACACAAACCACGTTGAGAGGTCTTCAGAATGACATAGGGGGTAATTTGGGACAGAAACCACATTGAGAGGACTTCAGAATGACATAGGGGGTAATTTGGGACAGAAACCACATTGAGAGGTCTTCAGAACGACATAGGGGGTAATTTGGGACAGAAACCACATTGAGAGGACTTCAGAATGACATAGGGGGTAATTTGGGACAGAAACCACATTGAGATGTCTTCAGAATGACATAGGGGGTAATTTGGGACAGAAACCACATTGAGAGGACTTCAGAATGACATAGGGGGTAATTTGGGACACAAACCACATTGAGATGTCTTCAGAATGACATAGGGGGTAATTTGGGACACAAACCACATTGAGATGTCTTCAGAATGACATAGGGGGTAATTTGGGACACAAACCACGTTGAGATGTCTTCAGAACGACATAGGGGGTAATTTGGGACACAAACCACATTGAGAGGTCTTCAGAATGACATAGGGGATAATTTTGGACACAAACCACGTTGAGATGTCTTCAGAACGACATAGGGGGTAATGTGGGACACAAACCATGTTGAGAGGTCTTCAGAATGACATAGGGGGTAATTTGGGACACAAACCACATTGAGAGGTCTTCAGAACGACATAGGGGGTAATTTAGGACACAAACCACGTTGAGATGTCTTCAGAACGACATAGGGGGTAATGTGGGACACAAACCATGTTGAGAGGTCTTCAGAACGACATAGGGGGTAATTTGGGACACAACCCATGTTGAGAGGTCTTCAGAACGACATAGGGGGTAATTTAGGACACAAACCACGTTGAGAGGTCTTCAGAACGACATAGGGGGTAATTTGGGACACAAACCACGTTGAGAGGTCTTCAGAACGACATAGGGGGTAATTTGGGACACAAACCATGTTGAGAGGTCTTCAGAACGACATGAAATGATACCATGTATGTCTTGCCCTGTTCAAACAAGGTGCTGTAATTCACAATTACATAAGCATGTTGTTGAGTGGCTGAACAAGTTAGGGACTGTATCAGTCTTTCTGTCTGTCAGAAATACCACACCAACATTGGTTAGACACACACACACACACACACACACACACACACACACACACACACACACACACACACACACACACTACTGTTGAGTGTCAATAGAAGGAAAGACAGCATCAACATTAGACACACACACAAACAATCAACAAGCACATAGGACTATGACTATCTGTCACTGAACAGTTGAGAAGGCATGAGAGGAGAGAGAGACAGAGAGAGAGAGAAACTGAGAGAGAGAGAGAGAGAGACAGAGAGAGACAGAGAGAGACAGAGACAGAGAGAGAGAGAGACCGAGAGAGAGACAGAGAGAGACCGAGAGAGAGAGACAGAGAGAGAAACCGAGAGAGAGAGACAGAGAGAGACAGAGAGAGAGAGAGAGAAACCGAGAGAGAGAAAGACAGAGACCAAGAGACAGAGAGAGAGAGACCGAGAGAGAGAGAGACAGAGAGAGAGAGACAGAGAGACCGAGAGACAGAGAGAGAGCGAGACCCACAGAGGGAGAGAGACCGAGAGAGAGACAGAGAGAAACCGAGAGAGAGAGAAACCGAGAGAGAGAGAGACAGAGACCGAGAGACAGAGAGAGAGAGAGAGACAGAGAGACCGAGAGAGAGAGAGAGACAGAGAGAGAGACACTGAGAGAGAGACAGAGAGAAAGAGAGACACTGAGAGAGAGACCGAGAGAGAGAGAGACACAGAGAGAGAGAGACCGAGAGAGAGAGAGACACAGAGAGAGAGAGACCGAGAGAGAGAGAGACCGAGAGAGAGAGACCGAGAGAGAGAGACACAGAGAGAGATAGACCGAGAGAGAGAGAGACACAGAGAGAGAGACCGAGAGAGAGAGAGACACAGAGAGAGAGACCGAGAGAGAGAGACACAGAGAGAGAGAGACCGAGAGAGAGAGAGACACAGAGAGAGAGAGACCGAGAGAGAGGGACACTGAGAGAGAGAGAGAGAGAAGGAGAAAGACGAATAAAAGACTGGAAACAGTGGATGAATAGAGGAGTGAGAATAGAGCAGCCATACCTTTACTCCTGTCATCCCAACACTGTCCTTCTCTCTCTCTCCGTCCAAAAGAACAGATAGACAGAGGGGGCGAGTACTAACCCGTCCCCCCGTCACCCCCGCACCCCCCCCCCCCCCCATACACACTACCGATGGAATGTGAGACACACACACACACACACACACACACACACACACACACACACACACACACACACACACACACACTCTCCTGAAAGTATTTTTTTCTAGCACACAAAACCAACAGGAAAATAGCACATGAACCACCTTCACCATTATGGTTCCCTGGGCGAGGGTTTTCTCAAACCCTGGGTACACGTTGATGAGGAGGGGATTATTTCAATCAGCTGTGTAGTGCCAGGGCAGAAAAACCAATCATCCACGCAGGGGAGCCCCAAGAATGAGTTTGGGAAACGCTGCCCTAGGATAGAACTCTCCCCAGAGTGTGTGTGTGTGTGTGTGTGTGTGTGTGTGTGTGTGTGTGTGTGTGTGTGTGTGTGTGTGTGTGTGTGTGTTTATCAAAGAAACAGAGACTCATGGGAGACAGGAAAAGCTTTGCTTCCGTACCTGGAGGGGAAAGGCGTCCCCCTTATCAATGCACACACACACACACACACACGCACACGCACGCGCACGTACACGCACGTACACGCGCGCACACACGCTCACACACACATAAGCGAGGGTATTGTCCTCGGGAACCATGCAGGAGGTGTTCGAGGTTTTGCTGTTGGTTTAGTACACTACTTTCTGCACTAGCAAAATAGCTTCAGAAGTGTGTAACATACAAAACAATGTGCCATATGGCTCTGGTCTAAATTAGTGCACTATGTCGGGAATAGGGTGCCATAGGGTTCTGGTCTAAAGTAGTGCACTATATAGGGAGTAGGGTGCCATAGGGCTCTGGTCTAAAGTAGTGCACTATATAGGGAATAGGGTGCCATAGGGCTCTGGTCTAAAGTAGTGCACTATATATAGGGAATAGGGTGCCATAGGACTCTGGTCTAAAGTAGTGCACTATATATAGGGAATAGGGTGCCATAGGACTCTGGTCTAAAGTAGTGCACTATATAGGGAGTAGGGTGCCATAGGACTCTGGTCTAAAGTAGTGGACTATATATAGGGAATAGGGTGCCATAGGACTCTGGTCTAAAGTAGTGCACTATATAGGGAGTAGGGTGCCATAGGACTCTGGTCTAAAGTAGTGCACTATATAGGGAATAGGGTGCCATAGGGCTCTGGTATAAAGTAGTGCACTATATAGTAAATAGGGAGCCATTTGGGACATGGCCTTGGGCTACAGTCAGTCATCCCATCCAGTAATCATCACGATCACTTGCATCCCAGTACCCGAATGAGATCCTAGTTTGTCATTAGTGTTCCTTAACGAGGTGGTTCTACTTGTTAAGTGCTCTTAATTACCCCCCGCCCCCCCCCCCCTGTCTGCTCCTCACTGGGTCATTTATCTCAGCTAAACGATCTGGATGTTCCTGGCTAATCAACCAATTAGGATGCAAGGATAATTAAACGGGGACACAATGAGAAGGGGACACCTTCCTTCTCCCTTCCACCCCTCCTCCTCTACGTTAAACTACAGGGGGTAGTCTGAGAAGGAAGAGAGAGAGAGACAGAGACAGAGAGAGAGAGAGAGAGAGAGAGAGAGAGAGAGAGAGAGAGAGAGACAGAGAGAGAGACAGAGAGAGAGACAGAGAGAGAGAGACAGAGACAGAGAGAGAGAGAGAGAGACAGAGAGAGAGAGAGAGAGAGAGAGAGAGAGAGACAGACAGATGTGGGAAAATGTTATATCGGAAAAACAATAAAATCTCCAAATGTGCCGTACAGTTGTTTAGGTCTGAGTCTCTATTTGCTTGGGTAGAAAAGTCCAATAACAGCTTTAGGTTAAGTGACTGCTTTATAAAGTTAGGAAGCTTCTGTGGTAGAGGTTACCTTTACCTTTCTACAGGTCATGAGACTCATGTTTATGAAGACACACAACAGGAGGGGGAAGGAGAGAAACAGATGGATGAGGTGAAGAGACGAGGGGGGAGGAGGAAGGAGACGGGAAGGAGAGAACTTGAAGGGATAAACGTGTGACAGGGATGCAGATGGCGAAAGAGGGAGAGAGAGAGAGAAGGAGGAGGGAGAGAGAGAGAGAGCGACAAAATAGAAGAAAAGAAGAGACAAAGAGAAAGAGGGAGAAGGCATTTTATTAAGACCAGGAACCTGGCAGGGTGAAAAGAGAGAGACACAGAGAGAGAGAGGACAGACAGAAAGAGGACAGATAGACAGAGAGTGGACAGACAGATAGAGGACAGACAGATAGAGGACAGACAGAGAGAGAGAGGACAGAGAGAGAGAGGACAGACAGACAGAGAGTGGACAGACAGAGAGAGGACAGACAGACAGAGAGAGAGATTACAGAGAGTCAAATGGAGGCTTTAGGTTACAGAGAGTCAAATGGAGGCTCTAGGTTACAGAGAGTCAAATGGAGGCTCTAGGTTACAGAGAGTCAAATGGAGGCTCTAGGTTACAGAGAGTCAAATGGAGGCTCTAGGTTACAGAGAGTCAAATGGAGGCTCTAGGTTACAGAGAGTCAAATGGAGGCTCTAGGTTACAGAGAGTCAAATGGAGGCTCTAGATTACAGAGAGTCAAATGGAGGCTTTAGGTTACAGAGAGTCAAATGGAGGCTCTAGATTACAGAGAGTCAAATGGAGGCTCTAGGTTACAGAGAGTCAAATGGAGGCTCTAGGTTACAGAGAGTCAAATGGAGGCTCTAGGTTACAGAGAGTCAAATGGAGGCTCTACGTTACAGAGCGTCAAATGGAGGCTCTAGGAGACAGAGAGTCAAATGGAGGCTCTAGGTTACAGAGAGTCAAATGGAGGCTCTAGGTTACAGAGAGTCAAATGGAGGCTCTAGGTTACAGAGAGTCAAATGGAGGCTCTAGGTTACAGAGAGTCAAATGGAGGCTCTAGGTTACAGAGAGTCAAATGGAGGCTCTAGGTTACAGAGAGTCAAATGGAGGCTCTAGGATTCAGAGAGTCAAATGGAGGCTCTAGATTATAGACAACATAAAATATCTGGAATCCAGTACCGCCCAAATCTTTTCCCTACAAGCCAAAAAGCGCAGACAATTACAAATACAACTGAATTAAATATTTTCCCTAATCCTTTAGTCCACTGTCTTTCTGTTCATGTTTTCCATCTTATGTTTCCTCGGTTTGGCATCTTATTTTTCCTGTTTTCTCTCTCTCTCTCTCTCTCTCTCTCTCTTTTTTTTTTTTCTTTGTCTCAGTGTTGCTGAATGAGCGAGAGAAGGGAAATCGTTTCCAGTCGTTACTGGTTATCAGGGGTTGCCGTGGTAATGGACGTGACAGCCGTATCCAGGGACGACCGGATGGAGCACAGGCATCACCGTGGGGACCATGATCAGACCAGACATAATCTTAATTAGATAGTAATGCACGCACGTGCGCACACTACACACACCACACACACACACTACACACTACACACACACACACACACACTACACACACACACACTACACACACACACTACACACTACACACACACACACACACACACACACACACACACACACACACACACACACACACACACACACACACACACACACACACACACACACACACGTCCACTCACTTGTCTGCAGATTGTCTTATCTAATTCTGTGTGTTAAGACAGACACACATATCCACAGTCTTAGGCGTCTTTTGTGGAACAGTGTTTGGTTACCGCGTCTTCCTGTTCCTGTATGTTCTCGATGGGACTGTAATATGGTCTTTACTACAACAGACCACAGAGACACATTAAATAACGCCGTTATAAATGACAAAACAAAACAGTCCAAAAATTCTATCATAATAAATAAATAAAGGTTTTGAAATGTCTGTCCTGTATCTAGGAGACATGAGAAAGCTCAAGAAATATGATTGTTTTTTTCAACACATTGTCACGTGTGCTCCCTCTCTGACCTCTAGGTCACCAGGCTGCTCGTTATGGAGCACACCTGTCACCATCATTACGCGCGTCAGCGCATTATGACACATCACCTGGACTCCATCACCTCCTCGGGTTTCTGCGTCTCAGCGGAGGCGACCGGTCTGCTCCGGATCGTCCCTGTGGTTGGCGTCCTGCGGCTGGAGACAAACGCCCCGGGGGAGGGAGGAGGGGGGGGGGGGACTGTCACGTATGCTCTCTCTCCGGCGCTCTAGGTCGCCATGCTCCCGCGCCTCAGCGGGATCGACAGGTTCCCGCGCCTTAGCAGAGGTGACCGGATCTTGGTCGGCATCCTGCGGCTGGAGCCGCACGTCGGGGAGGGGGTACTGTCACGTGTGCTCCCTCTCCGGACTCTAGGTCACCAGGATGCTCGTTATGGCGCACACCTGTCACCATCGTTACGCGCATCAGCGCATTATGACACATCACCTGGACTCCATCACCTCCTTGACTACCTGCCCTATATATGTCACTCCCCTTGGTTATTTCCCCAGGCGTTATTGTTTCTGTTTCATGTCTGTGCGTTGTTCGTGTTTTTGTAAAAATTATGTTCCGTTTATTTATTAAAAACACTCACTCCCTGAACTAGCTTCTCGACTCTCAGCGCACATCGTTACAACACATATTTAACCAGTGTTTAATTTGAGCCAGTGTCACGTCCTGACCAGTAAAAGGGGTTATTTGTTATTGTAGTTTGGTCAGGACGTTGCAGGGGGGTGTTTGTTTTATGTGTTTCGGGGTTTGTGGTTAATGTTCTATGTTAGTATATTTCTATGTTCGTTCTAGTCTTTCTATTTCTATGTGTAGTTTATTGCGTTGACCTTCAATTGGAGGCAGCTGTTCCTCGTTGCCTCTAATTGAAGGTCCTATTTAGTAGGGGTGTTTTTTCATGGGTTTTTGGTGGGTAGTTGTTCCGTATGTGTAGCTGTGTGCCTCACAGGACTGTTTCTCGTCGTTGTTTTTTTGTTTAAGTGTTTGTTTTTGGTTTTCTTCATTTAATAAAAGAAGATGAGCATTCACATTCCCGCTGCATTTTGGTCCACTCGTTACGACGAACGTGACAGCCAGATCCTGACGAAACAGGAACTGAAACGTCTCAGATTTGACTGGACACAGTACGTCTTATGATTTATTCATAAGTTCGCACTGTAAACGTTCTAGTAAACACCATCAACGTTAACCTGTTTGGGATAGGGGGCAGTATTTTCACAGCTGGATAAAAAACGTACCCGAATTAATCTGGCAACTACTCCTGCCCAGAAACTAGAATATGCATATAATTAGTAGATTTGGATAGAAAACACTCTAAAGTTTCTAAAACTGTTTGAATGGTGTCTGTGAGTATAACAGAACTCATGGGGCAGGCCAAAACCTGAGAAGATTCTATACAGGAAGTGCCCTGTCTGACAATTTGTTCTCCTTCTCGGGCATCTCTATCAAAAATACAGCATCTCTGCTGTAACGTGACATTTTCTAAGTCTTTCATTGGCTCTCAGAAGGCGCCAGAAAGTGGAATGAGAGCTCTCCAGTCTCCGGGCGAAAAACAGCAGGAGTTTTTGTGAGTGGTCCTGCTGAGAACAATGACACTGGAGCGCGCGTGCACGAGACGACTCCATTTTTTTCTTTCAGTGTTTGAACGAATACAACTTAGCTCGGTTGGAATATTATCGCTATTTTACGAGAAAAATAGCATAAAAATGTATTTTAAACAGCGTTTGACATGCTTCGAAGTACGGTAATGGAATATTTTGAATTCTTTTGTCACAAAATGCGCCGGCACGTCACCCTTCGGATAGTGACTTGAATGCACGAACAAAACGGAGCTATTTGGATATAATAATGGATTATTTCGAACCAAAACAACATTTGTTGTTGAAGTAGAAGTCCTGGGAGTGCATTCTGACGAAGAACAGCAAAGGTAATCCAATTTTTCTTATAGTAAATCTGAGTTTGGTGAGGGCCAAACTTGGTGGGTGTCAAATTAGCTAGCCATGATGGCCGGGCTATGTACTCAGAATATTGCAAAATGTGCTTTCACTGAAAAGCTATTTTAAAATCTGACACCGCGATTGCATAAAGGAGTTCTGTATCTATAATTCTTAAAATAATTGTTATGTATTTTGTCACGTTTATCATGAGTAATTTAGTAAATTCACCGGAAGTTTGCGGTGGGTATGCTAGTTCTGAACATCACATGCTAATGTAAAAAGCTGTTTTTTTATATAAATATGAACTTGATTGAACAAAACATGCATGTATTGTATAACATCATGTCCTAGGAGTGTCATCTGATGAAGATCATCAAAGGTTAGTGCTGCATTTAGCTGTGGTTTTGATTTATGTGACATATATGCTTGCTTGGAAAATGGCTGTGTGATTATTTGTGTCTATGTACTCTCCTAACATAATCTAATGTTTTGCTTTCACTGTAAAGCATTTTTGAAATCGGACAATGTGGTTAGATTAACGAGAGTCTTATCTTTAAAACGGTGTAAAATAGTTGATTGTTTGAGAAAATTGAATTGTGGTATTTTAGTTGGTTTTGTATTTGGCGCCGTGCGATGCCATTGGCTGTTGGCTAGGGGTTCCGCTAGCGGAACGTCTGTCCTCAACAGGGTAAATCGAGACGCATTCTCGTTATTTCTCTAAAATCAGGACATTAGAAGTTCAGACTTGTGTAAACCGCCGCAGCTATACTCAAATATGCGGGCAATACTGCAACGACATCTAAAATGCTTTAAATTAAATCAACACATTGGAGAATACTGTCCATTTCACCACAATAGGTAGGCTACTGTGTTCTGGGACCTTCCGACCTCCTAAACTTTACAAATTAAAAACTGTATTTAACCCCTTATTTTTATTGCCACAAAAACTACCTCCATATTTTCGTTAATAAAAAAAAAAAATGTTTAAACGGTACCAAGTTACCTTCCTGACAAGTCCCGTGATACTTGGGGGTGTCGTATAGCAACACAGGGGGTGTCGACAGCAACACAGGGGGTGTCGTACAGCAACACAGGGGGTGTCGTACAGCAACACGGGGGGGTGTCGTACAGCAACACGGGGGGGTGTCGTACAGCAACACCGGGGGTGTCGTATAGCAACACGGGGGGTGTCGACAGCAACACGGGGGGTGTCGTACAGCAACACAGGGGGTGTCGTACAGCAACACAGGGGGGTGTCGTACAGCAACACGGGGGGTGTCGTACAGCAACACCGGGGGTGTCGTGTAGCAACACGGGGGGTGTCGACAGCAACACGGGGGGTGTCGTACAGCAACACGGGGGGTGTCGTACAGCAACACGGGGGGTGTCGTACAGCAACACGGGGGGTGTCGTACAGCAACACGGGGGGTGTCGTACAGCAACACGGGGGGTGTCGTACAGCAACACGGGGGGTGTCGTACAGCAACACAGGGGGTGTCGACAGCAACACAGGGGGTGTCGTACAGCACCGCGGGGGGTGTTGTACAGCAACACGGGGGGTGTCGACAGCAACACGGGGGTGTCGTACAGCAACACGGGGGGTGTCGACAGCAACACGGGGGTGTCGACAGCAACACGGGGGTGTCGTACAGCAACACAGGGGGGTGTCGTACAGCAACACAGGGGGTGTCGTACAGCAACACAGGGGGGTGTCATACAGCAACACGGGGGGTGTCGTACAGCAACACGGGGGGTGTCGTACAGCAACACGGGGGTTGTCATACAGCAACACAGGGGGTGTTGTATAGCAACACGGGGGGTGTTGTATAGCAACACAGGGGGCGTCGTACAGCAACACGGGAAACACAGTCATCTTCATGAGAATATCATCTTTCTAGAGAGTGTGTAGGCTAAACCGATTGGACGCTACAGATGTTTTTTTTATACGTGAGAAAACCAATGTCTGACGAGCATTGGCTGTAGCTCGGCCACCTTCCACCACAGATGCGGAAGCGGAAGGATGACTTAGGTGGACGCAGCCCATGCAAAAAAAACCCCCAGATATCTCTAGTTTAAACTGACGGATTTAGATCAGGATTTTTCTTATTATGTTACTTATACTGAACAGAAATATAAAACGCAACATGTAAAGTGTTTTGGTCCCGTGTTTCATGAGCTGAAATAAAAAGATCCCAGAAATTTTCCATACGCACAGAAATATTATTTCTCTCAGAATTTTGTGCACTAATTTATTTACATTCCTGTTAGTGAGCATTTCTCCTTTCCCAAGACAATCCATCCACCTAACAGGTGTGGCATATCAAGAAGCTGATTAAATAGCATGATCATTACACAGGTGTACCTTGTGCTGGGGACAGATCCCGCAGTCATGTGAAATCCACAGATTAGGGGCTAATACATTTATTTAAATTGACTGATTTCCTAATATGAACTGTAACTCTTTGAAATTGTTGCATGTTGCATTTATATTTGTGTTCAGTGTAGATTGACACAAGGGTGCATCAATAGAGTCTTAAGGATTTTAATGCATGAATTTCGGGAATCAATGTGTCCACCCCTGGTTGTCTCAGATCCTCCCATCTGCCACCCTGAGACAACCAATCAAACAACCTTTTCTCAAAGGTCACCACTATCACACGAGAAACACACACAGTTGCACGTACTTACGCACACACAGGTACACAAAGTACACACACACACACACACACACACACACACACACACACACACACACACACACACACACACACACACACACACACACACACACACACACACACACACACACACACACACACACACACACACACACACGACTCATGTTCCACTCTCTGGCACTTGAACAAAACCATAAAATGGCTGCCATCTTTACAGGATGTGAAAACACAGACCTGTCACCACTGTTTCATTCCTCTGGATTAGTACTGAACGGCACACATTCAGGCACACGCACAAAGACACTTTATAAATCAAACGTACAATCCTGGGAAAAAAACAACTAGGATTACCCATGCCTAAGGCAGTGACGAACCGTCATTCATTTTTTTGAGCTTGCCTGTTTTGCATTTTATTTTGGCATTAATAGATGTCACATATCAGTTTGTAAACAATGTAAATAATATATATATATTATATATATATATCTCTTTGAGTTAATAAAGCCGCATACAAACATGGTCTCTTTTTTTGTTTTCTTGAGTAAAGCAGCTCCAAAAAGCAGGTGTTTCAGTCTAGCTCAGTGCTTTCTGTGGTGGTTGGGCAAGCCAGCAGAAAATACGGAGCGTTGCGCCGTGATCGGCTCAGTGTTCTGTCACTCACGGGGACACTACGTCACCTCCAAGTCTAAGGGTAGAGCTAGAAAATTCTAGCCCCCTAGGGTGCTGCCGTAGAGTTCCATTAGAAGTGCCGATCCAAAAAGGCTCAAGGTCATTGGCCACAGATAAAAATGACGTCAAATCACGTTATATGTACAGTAGCTTTCATTGGACTGATCATGTCAACATCTTACTTTCAAAATCTGTTTTGAATGGTCATCCAACTCGGAATTGTAAATCCGGCCTCTTTCTAGAGCTACGACCTGAAGATCAATGACATCATCATAATTCAACCTTTTCATTTTTCTCGAGTTCCCAGTTGTCTTGAAAGCACCATAAATCCAGAGAATGCCAGACTGAAGACAAAATTTGCCCACGAAGGACCGCCGCGCCACCTTCCTGTTCAAGTGAGCACATCACAACAAGGTGAGTTGTATTGTATTGTATGCTGCTGCATAAATGATGTAATATGCCAGGAGATGTGTATACTGTAGCTAAGAAAGTAATACTAAGTGTATGTTGCATAGTAAGACGTTAGTAGTCGATGTATCTAACCCTAATAATTTGGTCTGTTTACCCCTCTTAATTTCCCCTACTGTTCTGACTTGGTGGTGCACATGTAGCCAAAACCTGTTTTAGAGAAATGTCATTGAATACTGTAAGAGCTTTCATTGTCTGCTTATATGCCCCCTTTATTTATCCTACGGTTCTGACTTGGTGTACAGTGAGTACACAGTAAGAATGACCAATGTTCTGAATTGTGTCGCTGTACATTTAAAAAGTCCTAAACAAATAGTTAAATTCACTACGTCCGTCCTAGCTCGCTCATTAATGTCTTAATCAAAATGACGGATTGCCTCTTATCCGCTCATCGTCCCATTATGCCATAGTTTGTACATCTCAACCGTCAGTAAAAAACACATTTCTTTAAGCAAGTAAGCCATATCAGCTATGTTTTTTTTAAAGGCAGAAAATGAGGCTGAATGAACTGTTTGGCTGCCAGACAAGGCTCCATTGATAGCCAGGTGTAGCAGTGGTAAGGTGTTGGGACTGCTGTTGGGACTCTGCTGTAGGGACAGCTTTATGTAGGCCCTAACAGTTTGTGGGCACTGTTTGTCAACATTATAGTGCAATTAATGTATTGTTTAGTGTTGTGTTGTGTTGTGTAGCAGCTTTGCAGGTATGCATCCCACTTAAAAATTTTTCTGCCCCACAAAGATTTACATGCTAAAATCACCACTGGCCTAAGGTATCACGATCAATATCACAGGTCACCATGTGTCTGTGCAGCGATGCTCCAAGTCATCTCAAAGACTGATTGGCTGGTTTAATCATTCACCTCTACAAAAGGAGGGTTTTGGCTGCGGAGGAATGGGAGTCACAGGTGGTGTGTGTAATGCTGCAGTCCCAACTCTTACCTTCTGTCCTGTCTCAGCGTAGTCCGCCTGGTTGTGTCCTGAATTCTCCAGATCCAGAAGTGACTCATCCTCCAGAGTATCATCTGGACTGACCACCGTCAACCCTGATACCTCATCCAGAATGTCCTCTGAAGGGAGAGAGAGAGAGAATGTGTTTGAAACAACAATAGTTGCAGTACACTACAGGAGAAGAACACAACCCACAGATAACCCACAGCTCACAGATAACCCACAGCTCACAACCCACAGATAACCCACAGCTCACAACCCACAGATAACCCACAGCTCACAACCCACAGACAACCCACAACTCAAAACCCACAGATAACCCACAGCTCACAACCCACAGATAACCCACAGCTCACAGATAACCCACAGCTCACAACTCTCGACCCACAGATAACCCACAGCTCTCAACCCACAGATAACCCACAACTCTTTACCCACAGATAACCCACAGCTCACAACTCTCAACCCACAGATAACCCACAATTCTCAACCCACAGATAACCCACAGCTCACAGATAACCCACAGATAACCCACAGCTCACAACCCACAGATAACCCACAGCTCACAACTCTCAACCCACAGATAACCCACAGCTCACAACCCACAGATAACCAACAGCTCACAGATAACCCACAGCTCACAACCCACAGATAACCCACAGCTCACAACTCACAACCCACAGATAACCCACAGCTCACAACCCACAGATAACCCACAGCTCACAACTCTCGAACAACAGATAACCCACAGCTCTCAACCCACAGATAACCCACAGCTCTTTACCCACAGATAACCCACAGCTCACAACTCTCAACCCACAGATATCCCACAGCTCTCAACCCACAGATAACCCACAGCTCACAACCCACAGATAACCCACAACTCACAGATAACCCACAGCTCACAACTCTCAACCCACAGATAACCCACAGCTCACAACTCTCAACCCACAGATAACCCACAGCTCACAGATAACCCACAGCTCACAACTCTCAACACACAGATAACCCACAACTCTCAACCCACAGATAACCCACAGCTCACAACTCTCAACACACAGATAACCCACAACTCTCAACCCACAGATAACCCACAGCTCACAACTCTCAACCCACAGATAACCCACAGCTCACAACTCTCAACCCACAGATAACCCACAGCTCACAACTCTCAACCCACAGATAACCCACAGCTCACAACTCTCAACCCACAGATAACCCACAGCTCACAACTCTCAACCCACAGATAACCCACAACTCTCAACCCACAGATAACCCACAGCTCACAACTCACAACCCACAGATAACCCCCAACTCTTAACCCACAGATACCCACAGCTAACAACTCTCAACCCACAGATAACCCACAGCTCACAACTCACAGATAACCCACAGCTCACAACTCACAGATAACCCACAGCTCACAACCCACAGATAACCCACAACTCTCAACCCACAGCTCACAACTCTCAACCCACAGATAACCCACAACTCACAACCCACAGCTCACAACTCTCAACCCACAGATAACCCACAGCTCACAACCCACAGCTCACAACCCACAGCTCTCAACCCACAGCTCACAACTCTCAACCCACAGATAATCCACAGATAATCCACAGATAACCCACAGCTCACAACCCACAGCTCTCAACCCACAGCTCACAACTCTCAACCCACAGATAACCCACAGCTCACAACCCACAGATAACCCACAGCTCACAACTCTCAACCCACAGATAACCCACAGCTCACAACTCTCAACCCACAGATAACCCACAGCTCACAGATAACCCACAGCTCACAACTCTCAACCCACAGATAACCCACAGCTCACAACTCTCAACCCACAGATAACCCACAGCTCACAGATAACCCACAGCTCACAACTCTCAACACACAGATAACCCACAACTCTCAACCCACAGATAACCCACAGCTCACAACTCTCAACACACAGATAACCCACAACTCTCAACCCACAGATAACCCACAGCTCACAACTCTCAACCCACAGATAACCCACAACTCTCAACTCACAGATAACCCACAGCTCTCAACCCACAGATAACCCACAGCTCACAACTCTCAACTCACAGATAATCCACAGCTCACAACTCTCAACCCACAGATAACCCACAACTCTCCACTCACAGATAACCCACAACTCTCAACTCACAGATAACTCACAACTCTCAACCCACAGATAACTCACAGCTCACAACTCTCAACCCACAGATAACCCACAACTCTCAACCCACAGATAACCCACAACTCTCAACCCACAGATAACCCACAACTCTCAACTCACAGATAACCCACAGCTCTCAACCCACAGATAACCCACAGCTCACACCTCTCAACTCACAGATAATCCACAGCTCACAACTCTCAACCCACAGATAACCCACAACTCTCAACCCACAGATAACCCACAACTCTCAACTCACAGATAACTCACAACTCTCAACCCACAGATAACTCACAACTCTCAACCCACAGATAACCCACAACTCTCAACCCACAGATAACCCACAACTCTCAACTCACAGATAACCCACAACTCTCAACCCACAACTCTCAACTCACAGATAACCCACAACTCTCAACTCTCAACCAACAACTCTCAGCTCACAGATAACCCACAGCTCTCAACCCACAGATAACCCACAGCTCACAACTCTCAACTCACAGATAATCCACAACTCACAACTTTCAACCCACAGATAACCCACAACTCTCAACCCACAGATAACCCACAGCTCACCACTCTCAACCCACAGATAACCCACAGCTCACAACTCTTAACCCACAGATAACCCACAGCGACATAAACACACGAGGGGTTGGAAGCACAGGGTCAGCTGCGGTGCAGTGCCCCTGGAGCAGTTTACGGGTTAAGTACTTTGCTCAAAGGCACAACGACAGGAGATGGTATTTAGGAGGATGCTAACAGGAGCTGCGATTCGAACCAGCAACTCTAGCTTCTCCAGGCTACCTGCCACCCCAGACAGACCTATATAAGACAGTGTTTTGTCAATCCTGGTCCTGGGGACCTGAAAGGGTGTCCTATCACTAACACACCTGCTTTAACTAAAGGCTTGTTGATTAGTGGTGTCAGGTGTGTAGTGAACCCTTTGGGAACAGGATTGAGAAAAGCCCAATTCTACAGTATGGTCTGTGCATTATGAAGGTATTACTGTGTCTGACCTTCTGAAGGGGTTAGAAACGGACATGTTACGAATATAACTGCTGTTCCCTGAAGGAAGGGAACGAGGTATAACATACTATGGGGAGTCAACGACCAATCATATTTACCTGAAGAAAACTTAAACAAGCCCAACGGACCAATGAATACAGAGTCCGCTCTCGGAAGCCACCACCTTCCTGGCTATAACACAACGAGCCCAAACCCCTTGACGGCAGAGGGCCAAAATATGTTATACATTGTTCCCTCCTTCAGGCAGCAGTAGTTATATTCATAACTGTACGTTCCCTTTCAGTTGGTCACTCTGTAAAACATACTATGGACAGATACTATCACGCCCCAAGCTGGCTCAGAGGGTACCAAACTAGGATGCCCACGGCAGCCCAAGCACCCACAGGTTCAACCAGCTCCAAAAAAGGGGTTACAGAAGCCACCTTTTCCCCCTAATACTTACCCAAGAAGCCTGAACTGTCTGAGCCCCATATCGGGAACCAGAACCTGCTGCAACTTGGCTATGCGCACTGGACGCGCCGCCACTGGACGAGCCGTCACTGGACGCGCCGCCACTGGACGCGCCGCCACTGGACGCGCCGCCACTGGACGCACCGACACAGGGACAGGGAACCCTGTTTTTACAGTATGAAGGTACTCCTACTGACAGGGAACCCTGTTTCTACAGTATAAAGGTTCTCCTACTGAAAGGGAACCCTGTTTCTACAGTATAAAGGTTCTCCTACTGAAAGGGAACCCTGTTTCTACAGTATAAAGGTTCTCCTACTGAAAGGGAACCCTGTTTCTACAGTATAAAGGTTCTCCTACTGAAAGGGAACCCTACAGTATAAAGTTTCTCCTACTGAAAGGGAACCCTGTTTCTACAGTATAAAGGTTATCCTACTGAAAGGGAACCCTGTTTTTACAGTATGAAGGTTCTCCTACTGAAAGGGAACCCTGTTTCTACAGTATAAAGGTTCACCTACTGAAAGGGAACCCTGTTTCTACAGTATAAAGGTTCTCCTACTGAAAGGGAACCCTGTTTCTACAGTATAAAGGTTCTCCTACTGAAAGGGAACCCTGTTTCTACAGTATAAAGGTTCTCCTACTGAAAGGGAACCCTGTTTCTACAGTATAAAGGTTATCCTACTGACAGGGAACCCTGTTTCTACAGTATAAAGGTTATCCTACTGAAAGGGAACCCTGTTTTTACAGTATGAAGGTTCTCCTACTGAAAGGGAACCCTGTTTCTACAGTATAAAGGTTCTCCTACTGAAAGGGAACCCTGTTTCTACAGTATAAAGGTTCTCCTACTGAAAGGGAACCCTGTTTCTACAGTATAAAGGTTCTCCTACTGAAAGGGAACCCTGTTTCTACAGTATAAAGGTTCTCCTACTGAAAGGAAACCCTGTTTCTACAGTATAAAGGTTCTCCTACTGACAGGGAACCCTGTTTCTACAGTATAAAGGTTCTCCTACTGAAAGGGAACCCTGTTTCTACAGTATAAAGGTTCTCCTACTGAAAGGAAACCCTGTTTCTACAGTATAAATGTTCTCCTACTGAAAGGGAACCCTGTTTCTACAGTATAAAGGTTCTCCTACTGAAAGGAAACCCTGTTTCTACAGTATAAAGGTTCTCCTACTGAAAGGGAACCCTGTTTCTACAGTATAAAGGTTCTCCTACTGAAAGGAAACCCTGTTTCTACAGTATAAAGGTTCTCCTACTGAAAGGGAACCCTGTTTCTACAGTATAAAGGTTCTCCTACTGAAAGGGAACCCTGTTTCTACAGTATAAAGGTTCTCCTACTGAAAGGGAACCCTGTTTCTACAGTATAAAGGTTCTCCTACTGAAAGGGAACCCTGTTTCTACAGTATAAAGGTTCTCCTACTGAAAGGAAACCGTGTTTCTACAGTATAAAGGTTCTCCTACTGAATGGGAACCCTGTTTCTACAGTATAAAGGTTCTCCTACTGAAAGGGAACCCTGTTTCTACAGTATAAAGGTTCTCCTACTGAAAGGGAACCCTACAGTATAAAGGTTCTCCTACTGAAAGGGAACCCTGTTTCTACAGTATAAAGGTTCTCCTACTGAATGGGAACCCTGTTTCTACAGTATAAAGGTTCTCCTACTGACAGGGAACCCTGTTTCTACAGTATAAAGGTTCTCCTACTGACAGGGAACCCTGTTTCTACAATATAAAGGTTCTCCTACTGAAAGGGAACCCTGTTTCTACAGTATAAAGGTTCTCCTACTGAAAGGGAACCCTGTTTCTACAGTATAAAGGTTCTCCTACTGAAAGGGAACCCTGTTTCTACAGTATAAAGGTTCTCCTACTGAAAGGGAACCCTGTTTCTACAGTATAAAGGTTCTCCTACTGAAAGGGAACCCTACAGTATAAAGTTACTCCAGTGTCTGACCTTCTGAAGGGACCAACTGAATACCCGACAGCTCTCTCCAACCAGTGGCTCATGTCAATTCTATACATATTCATTAATGATCTTCAGCTCAACAACAGCCTGTCAGGCAGTTTAACATCAGAGGCTGATATACATAGAGGGTGTGTGTGTCCACCAGGGCTGTTGACAGAGTATTTAATGTTCATTTCTCTACTATAAGCCGCCTCCAATGTAATTTTAGAGAATTTGTCAGTATGTCCAAGCGGCCTCACAACCACAGAACAACGTGTAACCACGCCAGCCCAGAACCTCCACATCTGTCTTCTTCACCTGCGGGATCGTCTTGAGAACAGCCACCAGGACAGTTGATGAAATTGTGGGTTTGCAGAAATGAAGAATTTCTACACAAACTGTCAGAGAAGCTCATCTGCCTGTTTGCCGTCCTCACCAGGGTCTTGACCTTACTCCAGGTCTGTCCATCTGCAGTTCATCTGGGCGGATGGCCGACAGCGTGAATGGAGTCGTGTGGGCGAGCGGTTTGCTGATGTCAACGTTGTGAACAGAGCGCCCCATGGTGGCGGTGGGGTTAAGGTATGGCCAGGCATAAGCTACGGACAATGAACACAATTGCATTTTATCGATGGCAATTTGAATGCACAGAAATACCGTGACGAGATCCTGAGGTCCATTGTCATGCCATTCATCCGCCTCCATCACCTCATGTTTCAGCATCATAATGCACAGTCCCATGTCACAAGGATCAGTACACAATTCATGGAAGCTGAAAATGTCTCAGTTCTTCCATGGCCTGCATACACACCAGACATGTCACCCACTGAGCATGTTTGGGATGCTCTGGATCGACGCGTACGACAGCGTGTTCCAGTTCCCGCCAATATCCAGAAACTTCACACAGCCATTGAAGAGGAGCGAGGACAACAGGCCACAATCAACAGCCTGATCAACTCTATGTGAAGGAGATGTGTCTCGCTGCGTGAGGCTAAATGGTGGTCACACCAGATACTGACAGGTTTTCTGATCCACGCCCCCTACCTTTTTTTTTTTAAAGGTATCTGTGACCAACAGAAGCACATCTATATTCCCAGTCATGTGAAATCCATAGATTAGGGACTAATTAACGTATTTAAAAATGGACTGATGTCTTTACATAAACTGTACCTCAGCACAATCTTTGAAAATGTTGCATGTTGTTTATATTTTTTGTTGAGTGCAATATGTGTACGTGATTCCTGCAGGAATTGAACCCACAACATCGACATTGCGAGCTTGCCACGCTCTTATCGAAACGATTTTCAACGTAAAAATGTTTTGCAGCGAAAACGTCCGTTTACAACGGGGGGGGGGGGGGGGGGGGATGCAGGTAGATCCTTCTCCATTATGTTCTCTTGTGTTTCCTTCAGTTTTTTTTGGTCCCGTTTGATTTCTAGTGAATACACCCCTGAACTTGTTCAGTACTAATAAATACAACCACGTCTCGTTGCTTTACCACTCACCTTGGCTCTGGGAATAGATGTCTGTACAGGTGTCGTATTCTGCTGTGTTGGACCGTCGAGGGGGAAAAGGACAGAGGTCGCGGGGGTCAAGGGTCGGCAGGGTGCTCACGCTCAGGGACAACGAGGGGCCGACTAACGCTGACCTCATATCCAACACGCCCAGAGCCGACGCCGGTTTACCATTTAACAACAGGATCTCATCTCCCGCAAGCAGGCCTGGGGGGGAGAGCGAGAGACAGAGAGAGACAGAGAGAGACAGAGACAGAGAGACAGAGACAGAGAGAGAGAGAGAGAGAGAGACAGAGAGAGAGAGAGAGAACATTACACACTTACATAATCACCAAATCTTAGAGACAATAGATAAAGGTAGAGAGAGGACATGATAGAGACATTAGATAAAGGTAGAGAGAAGACATGATCTAACAAATGAAATTGTATTAGTCACATGCGCTGAATACAACAGGTGTAGACCTTACAGTGAAATGCTTACTTACAAACCCCTAACCAACAATGCAGTTTTAAGAAAATATTTTTTTCAAAAGTAAGAGATAAGAAGAACAAATTATTAAAGAGCAGCAGTAAATAACAATAGCGGGGCTATATACAGGGTATTACGGTACAGAGTCAATGTGGAGGTTATATACAGGGTATTACGGTATAGAGTCAATGTGGAGGCTCTATACAGGGTATTACGGTACAAAGTCAATGTGGAGGCTATATACAGGGTGTTACGGTACAGAGTCAATGTGGAGGCTCTATACAGGGTGTTACGGTACAGAGTCAATGTGGAGGCTATATACAGGGGGTACCGGTACAGAGTCAATGTGGAGACTATATACAGGGGGTACCAGTACAGAGTCAATGTGGAGACTATATACAGGGGGTACCGGTACAGAGTCAATGTGGAGACTATATACAGGGGGTACCAGTACAGAGTCAATGTGGAGACTATATACAGGGGGTACCGGTACAGAGTCAATGTGGAGTCTATATACAGGGGGTACCGGTACAGAGTCAATGTGGAGGCTATATACAGGGGGCACCGGTACAGAGTCAATGTGGAGACTATATTCAGGGGGAACTGGTACAGAGTCAATGTGGAGGCTATATACAGGGGGTACCGGTACAGAGTCAATGTGGAGGCTATATACAGGGGGTACCGGTACAGAGTCAATGTGGAGGCTATATACAGGGGGTACCGGTACAGAGTCAATGTGGAGGCTATATACAGGGGGGTACCGGTACAGAGTCAATGTGCGGGGGCACCGGTGTCAAGGTAATTGAGTTAATATGTACATGCAGGTAGAGTTATTAAAGTGACTATGCATAGATGATAACAACAGAGAGTAGCAGCAGTGTAAAAGAGGGTGGGGTGGCAATGTAAATAGTCTGAGTAGCCATTTGACTAGATGTTCAGGACTCTTATGGCTTGGGGGTAGAGGCTGTTTAGATGCCTCTTGGACCTAGACTTGGCACTCCGGTACCGCTTGCCGTGCAGTAGCAGAGAGAACTGTCTATGACTGGGGTGGCTGGAGTCTTTGACAATTTTTAGGGCCTTCCTCTGATACCGCCTGGTATAGAGGTCCTGGATGGCAGGAAGCTTGGCCCCAGTGATGTACTGGGCTGTACGCACTACCCTCTGTAGTGCCTTGCGTGCTCTTCACAACTGTCTTGGTGTGTTTGGACCATGATAGTTTGTTGGTGATGTGGACACCAAGGAACTTGAAACTCTCAACCCGCCCCACTACAGCCCTGTCGATGAGAATGGGGGAGTGCTCGGTCCTCCTTTTCCTGTAGTCCACAATCATTTCCTTTGTCTTGATCATGTTGAGAGAGAGGTTGTTATCCTGGTACCACAGGGTCAGGTCTCTGACCTCCTCCCTATAGGCCGTCTCATCGTTGTCGGTAATCCGGCCTACCACTGTCGTGTCATAACATACTGTACACATGTGCTGCTGACTGGAGGGCAGCTCATAATAATGTCTGGAACGACGCGATAACATTCCACTGATTCATGAGCTAACACACACACACACACACACACACACACACACACACACACACACACACACACACACACACACACACACACACACACACACACACACACACACACACACACACACACACACACACACACACACACACACACACACAGCACTCAGACCTAAAGTATGTGAATGGTTAATTCCAACGGTTCCCAAACCCCTCCAGTACAGACATCCAAGGAGAGGTAGAGGCCGTCCAGGCTGAGACAGACATTGACCAGTTAACCACAAAGATTCCTCAAGCAGACAGACTTTCCTACGGGCCGTCACATAAGGAACAAGCAAAACAAAACTGACACATATATCTTCACTTATATGTCAACAACAAAAATCGATTTAACAAAACATTTATTTCACTATTGTTTGTTTCCCTCTCTCCCTCTCTCCCTCTCTCCTTTTCCCTCTCTCCCTCTCTCCTTTTCCCTCTCTCCCTCTCTCCTTTTCCTTCTTCCCTCCATCCTTTTCCCTCTCTCCCTCTCTCCTTTTCCTTCTTCCCTCCATCCTTTTCCCTCTCTCCCTCTCTCCCTCTCTCCAACCTTTTCCCTCTCTCCCTCTCTCCAACCTTTTCCCTCTCTCCCTCTCTCCTTTTCCCTCTCTCCCTCTCTCCTTTTCCCTCTCTCCCTCTCTCCTTTTCCCTCTCTCCCTCTCTCCTTTTCCCTCTCTCTCTCTCTCCTTTTCCCTCTCTCCCTCTCTCCACCCTTTTCACCAACTGCTGTAGCATTAACTCAAGCTCTAGACAGATAAGGAAAAAGACGCTTCCTTTCTTCCCTCCTTCCTCGAAGCAACCACTAATCCGAACACCGTTGGATTAGTGTAAGCAGTATGTAGTGTGGTAGACACCTGGTCTTTTCCTATCCACTAACACACAGACCGGCGGTTACCTGAACAAAGAAAATAACAATGTATTGTATTGGACAAAGCCCTTTGATTGACTGGCTCTAGTCCCGCCTCCTTTCACCAACCGTGTCTGCGCAGTCCTAATTGGTAATTAGCAATCAAATAGCCAGCCAATTAGAATCGATTAAATCAAATTATGCAAATTGACTGTGAAAAGCAGTGTTGGATTTCTGACTGCTCCTGTCACTGTCCTGATGCAGGATCCTGTGTGGCTCAGTAAAGTAGACTCCCATGGTGCAACAGCAGGATTGTGGGGTTCAATTCGCCTGGGGGGGGGGCACTCATACACGTATAAGTGTTTGCACTACTGTAAATTTCTTTGGATAAAAGTCACATATCTAAATACATACATAGACTATATAGAAGAGGACAGACACCCAGGCCAGTTGGTAGGGAGGTTATAATGACTGTCTGGGAGAATAAAACAGAATTATACACACATTGTTATTAGTGTAGCAGCAATTATCCCTATAGGTCCAGACGTCAATCTCAATTCACATTCCTTCTGATAGAAGCAGTGCTATGGCTGGAATAATACACAGTGCTGTGCTGAGAATGAACAGGCTTGGAGTACAGACACACCCTCAAAGCCTACCACTAATGCTTTCCCATTGCCATTCAAGCTCTGAACACACACACACACACACACACACACACACGGCCCGAAGGCGTGACCCAGTTGTCTGAGATGTTTATATGTCAGTTGTAGAGAGAGAGTCTCTGTTGGACAAAGAGGGTTTTCACCCCTCTAGCTGTACGTGTGTGTAATGATGTCACAGAGAGACATGGGGGCTATTTGTCCAGTGCTGGCCTGGTTTCCCAACACACCCTCTTGTATTTCATGCTTTCGAATTGCCCTTCTCACACACACACACACACACACACACACACACACACACACACACACACACACCCTCAGGCCTACCACTAGTGCATTACCATTCATTCTCCTGAACACAAACACTCTCTCTCCCTCACACACACACACCATCGCATGCTCTACTTAAATATTTTCAAAATGTATTTTGGTGTTGTCTCTCAGCCAGGAGGTCTCTATATTTCCGACCTCTCCATAGAGAATAAGTCATATAGCCTCCAGCTAGCCACTGCTAGCATTATTTATAATGCCAAAGCTTAAGATTCCAGCAAGCCACTGCTAGCATAATTTACAATGCTAATGCATTAGTTTCCAGCTAGCCACTACTAGCATCATTTATAATGCTAATGCATTAGTTTCCAGCTAGCCACTGCTAGCATCATTTACAATGCTAATGCATTAGTTTCCAGCTAGCCACAGCTAGCATCATTTCCAATGCTAATGCATTAGTTTCCAGCTAGCCACTGCTAGCATCATTTCCAATGCTAATGCATTAGTTTCCAGCTAGCCACTGCTAGCATCATTTACAATGCTAATGCATTGGTTTCCAGCTAGCCACTGCTAGCATCATTTACAATGCTAATGCATTAGTTTCCAGCTTGCCACTGCTAGCATAATTTACAATGCTAATGCATTTGGTTTCCAGCTAGCCACTGCTAGCATCATGTACAATGCTAATGCATTAGTTTCCAGCTAACCACTGCTAGCATCATTTCCAATGCTAATGCCTTAGTTTCCAGCTAGCCACTGCTAGCATCATTTCCAATGCTAATGCATTAGTTTCCAGCTAACCACTGCTAGCATCATTTCCAATGCTAATGCCTTAGTTTCCAGCTAGCCACTGCTAGCATCATTTCCAATGCTAATGCATTAGATCACATCTAGCTACAACCTCACGCTGAATTAGCCTCCTCCCAACAGAGCAGACTATCATGTCAGCTCTATGCATTATGGGCTGGTTTCCCAAACCCAGATTAAGCCCTTGAAAGTGCTTTGAGTCCAGAAATGGGGTTTATATGGGTACAAGATTAAAGGGGTTTATATGGGTACGAGATAAAAGGGGTTTATATGGGTACGAGAGAAAACGGCCCTATCTGCAGCACATCTAAGAAGGGTCGGCATGTACTACTAAGGTTAGAGAAGCAAGCTTTCAACCGGAGGCTTGTCGGTTTGATTTCCAGGTGTGTTTGTACCTTTAGCAGAAGCCAGTCCTCCTGCCTTTACTTCAGTGATATGGAGCTGCTGAGTCCCCTCCTCGTCTACTACTGCTATTGAGAAACCTGGAGCAAGAGAGAGATTTAGATTATTAGGATACGCATTAGCTATTGAGAAACCTGGAGAGAGACAGAGATTTAGTTTATTAGGATACGCATTAGCTACTGAGAAACCTGGAGAGAGAGATTTAGTTTAGTTTATTATGATACCCATTAGGATACTGCACATGCAGGAGCTACTCTTCCTGGGGTCCACATAAAACGTAAAAATACATGACAAAGTACAGAACAGTTATAGACAAGAACATTACAATCAAATCCAAAAATGTATTTTTTATTTTTTTTGCCGTCAGAACAGCCTCAATTCGTCAGGGCTTGGACTCTACAAGGTGTCGAAAGTATTCCACACGGATGCTGGCCCCATGTAGACTCCAATGCTTCCCACAGTTGTGTCCAGTTGGCTGGATGTCCTTTGGGTGGTGGACCATTCTTGATACACAGAGGAAACTGTTGAGTGTGGAAAAACCCCAGCAGCGTTGCAATTCTTGACACAAACTGGTGCGCCTGGCATCTTCTACCATACCCTCATTTAAAGGCACTTTAATATTTTGTCTTGCCCCTTCACCCTCTGAATGGCACTCATACACAATCCATGTCTCAATTGTCTCAAGGCTTAAAAATCCTTCTTTAACCTGTCTCCTCCCCTTCATCTACGCTGATTTGAAGTGGATTTAACAAGTGACATCAATAAGGGATCATAGCTTTCACCTGGATTCACCTGGTCAGTCTGTGTCATGGAAAGTACATGTTTTGTGTACTCAGTGTATATTGGAAAGACCAAGAGACATCACCAAGAGACAAGACGTAGAGACAACAAAAATACTATTTACACACTATTCATACATACAGAACCCGTCTAAAGTTTGGACACACCTACTCATTCAAGGGTTTTTCTTTATTTTTACTATTTTCTACATTGTAGAATAATAGTGAAGACATCAACACTATGAAATAACACATATGGAATCATGTAGTAACCAAGTAACCTTTTCTTAAAAGTAGCCACCCTTTGCCTTGATGACAGCTTTGCACACTCTTGGCATTCTCTCAACCAGCTTCACCTGGAATGCTTTTCCAATAGGCGTGTCCAAACTTTTGACTGGTACTGTACATATTCATATGACTAAATTTGTTTTTGGTTTGGGTACTGTGAAGAAACCCATAGTGGCTTGTCTGGTGGGGTATGTATGTCTGTTTGAACTGTATGCAAATAGGTTATACAAGTGGTTACGCATTTTCAACACACAAATGTTTCTTAAAAATATTATTATTATTATTATTATTTTCTCCTCAGCCGTCAATCATGAAAGACTATCATGCATGTTGTTGATGTTAGTTCTGTGATTTAAGGGCAAGGCGTGCTGCTCTGTTTTGAGCCAGCTGCAGCTTAGCTAGGTCTTTCTTCGCTGCACCTGGCCATATTACCAGTCAGTAATCAAGATGGGACAAGACCAGAGTCTGAACAACTAGTACAAGATGATCTTTGTATCAAAAAGACAGAGCATCTTTTAATAAAAGACATACACGTCCCAGTCTTCACAACAACTTTGCTCAATATAAATTGACCACGGTCATACATACCCATGATGCACAACTCCAGATTGAGGTTTAGGTCTAAGTGAATGTTTTCAACCAAATACAATGTTTTTAGTTTGTAGATGTATTTAAGACTAGTTAATTGTTAATTAACCATTCTAGACACTGACATTAACACCTTACTAAGAGTCTCAGTGATCTCACTGGCTGTAGGCGCTGATGTGTAGAATGTGCAATCATCAGAATACGTAGTCATTTTTAGCTTCTTCTTATAAGACCAGTGGCAATTCATTAGTCAAAATAGAGAAGAGTAACGGCCCAATGAAACTGCCAATAAAGAACACTCTCTGGTTTCTATTGGCTAATTAACTCTCCAACCATATGATGGCAGGTGATGTAAAGCCAAAGCAAGTGAGTTTCTTCAATAACAATTTATGATCAATAACATCAAAGGCTGCACTGAAATCTAACAATACAGCTCTAACTATCATCTCATTGTCTGTTTCTTTTAACCAATCATCTGTCATGTGAGTCAGTGCAGTACAAGTTGAGTGCCCTTCTCTATATGCATGCTGAAAGTCAGTAGTTAACTTGTTCTCTGAAAAATAGCATTGTATTTGTTCAAACACAATTCTCTCCATCAGTTTACTAAGATCAGACCGCAAACTGTATGGTCGGCTGTTAGAGCTATTTTTAGGTAGTGAAATTACTTTAATTTCCTTCCACGTCCATGGACACACACACACACACACACACTCCTTTAGGATTTGGTTAAAGACATGGCAAATAAGTGGTGGCAATACAGTCTGCTACCATTCTCAATAGTTTCTCATCAAGGTTGTCTATACCTGGAGGCTTATCATTATTGATGGGGAAACAGTTTTTCTCCCCTCTCTCTAACACTAACTTTACCAATACACAAATATGATGATTCACCTGCTGCCATTTCACTTCTGAGTTTGTCCACTTTAACAGTGAAACGATTGGCTACATCAGAAACGATGGAGATGGGAGTCACAAAACTTCTAAACCAATCAACTGAGCAAGACCTACCGTATCCCAACGTGCAGGACTCAGCTTTGTCGAAGCGGATTAGCTTGGTGGTTTTGGGACGTATCTCAATCTCTTTGTAGAGCTGCAGAAAACAACAGGAAGATACAATCAGTCTTACCCGTGACACATGTATATCAGGTCATTTGTACTCCCGGCGAAAAAACTGCTTTGGCCCATTGAGTTGAAGCCCAGGCATTAGCTCAGGGAGCCAACGCAATTATTGGGGTGTTAGTCAAGGTTACTGATCATGTTAGGTTAGTTCAGCAAACCACAAGTTAGATATGTGTATTAGAGATTATGATGGATATCTGTATTAGACATTTACATTTTAGTCATTTAGCAGACGCTCTTATCCAGAGCAACTTACAGTAGTGAATGCATACATTTCATTTTTTTTTTTTTTTTTTTGTACTGGTCCCCCGTGGGAATCAAACCCACAACCCTGGCGTTGCAAACACCATGCTCTACCAACTGAGCCACAGGGGAGATTATGATTTTGATAGATATCTGTATTAGAGATTATGATGGATATCTGTATTAGAGATTAAGATGGATATCTGTATTAGAGATTATGATGATATCTGTATTAGAGATTAAGATGGATATCTGTATTAGAGATTATGATAGATATCTGTATTAGAGATTATGATGGATATCTGTATTAGAGATCACGTTAGAGATCTGTATTAGAGATAATGATAGATATCTGTATTAGAGATTATGATGGATATCTGTATTAGAGATTATGATGGATATCTGTATTAGAGACCATGATGGATATCTGTAATAGAGATTATGATAGATATCTGTATTAGAGATCATGTTAGATATCTGTATTAGAGATTATGATGGATATCTGTAATAGAGATTATGATAGATATCTGTATTAGAGGTCACGTTAGATATCTGTATTAGAGATCCCGTTAGATGTCTGTATTAGAGGTCACGTTAGATATCTGTATTAGAGATCACGTTAGATATCTGTATTAGAGATTATGAGAGATATCTGTATTAGAGATTATGATGGATATCTGTATTAGAGATTATGATAGATATCTGTATTAGAGATTATGATAGATATCTGTATTAGAGATTATGATAGATATCTGTATTAGAGATCATGTTATATATCTGTATTAGAGATCACATTAGATATCTGTATTAGAGATCACGTTAGATATCTGTATTAGAGATCACGTTAGATATCTGTATTAGAGATCACGTCAGATATCTGTATTAGAGATCACGTTAGATATCTGTATTAAAGATCACATTAGATATCTGTATTAGAGATCACATTAGATATCTGTATTAGAGATTATGTTCTACAGTGCATTCGGAAAGTTGTTAGACCCCTTGACATTTTCCACATTTTGTTACGTTACAGCCTTATTCTAAAATGGATTAAATAGATTTCCCCCCTCATTAATCTACACACAATACCTCATAATGACAAAGCAAAAACTGGTTTTTCGATTTTTTTTCAAATTTATTAAAATAAAAAACTAAAATATAAATGTAACATAAGTATTGAGGCCTTTTACTCAGTACTTTGATAAAACACCATTGGCAGCGATTACAGCCTCGAGTCTTCTTGGGTATAACGCTACAAGCTTGGAACACCTGTATTTAGGGAGTTTCTCCCATTCTTCTCTGTAGATCCTCTCAAGCTCTGTCAGGTTGGATGGGGAGCGTCGCTGCACAGCTATTTTCAGGTCTCTCCAGAGATGTTTGATCGGGTTCAAGTCCGGGCTCTGGCTGGGCCACTCAAGGACATTCAGAGACTTGTCCTGAAGCCACTCCGGCGTTGTCTTGGCTGTGTGCTTAGGGTCATTGTCCTGTTGGAAGGTGAACCTTCGCCCCAGTCTGAGGTCCTGAGCACCCTAGAGCAGGTTTTCATCAAGGAACTCTCTGTACTTTGCTCTGTTCATCTTTCCCTCGATCCTTACAAGTTTCCCAGTCCCTGCTGCTGAAAAACATCCCCACAGCATGATGCTGCCTCCACCATGCTTCACTGTAAGGATGGTGCCATGTTTCCTCCAGATCTGATGCTTGGCATTCAGGCCAAAAAGTTCACTATTGGTTTCATCAGACCAGAGAATCTGGTTTCTCATGGTCTGAGAGTCCTTTATGTGCCTTTTTGCAAACTCCAAGCGGGCTGTTAGGTGCCTTTTTGTCACGACTCCCGCCGAAGTCGGCCCCTCTCCTTGTTCGTTCGGCGGTCGACGTCACCGGCTTACTAGTTGCCACCGATCGACGTTTCCCTGTTCGTTTGGTTATTGTCTTTATTGTGTTCACCTGTGTTTGATTTCCCTAATTATGTTCATTATTTAAACCTCTGCATTTCCTGTTTGTCTTGTCGGTGATTGTTTGTCTGTTTTGTGTAGTTGGAGGTGTTTCTCCTAACTATGTATTTTTATGAGAAGATGGATTGATACATTTTAGTAAACACATTTTGTTTACCTTCATCCCTGTGTCCTGCGCCTGACTCCTCCACTTCTCTAAGAAAATCCGTTACACTTTTACTGCAGAGAAGCATCCGTCGAGCCACTCTACCATAAAGGCCTTATTGGTAGAGTGCTGCAGAGATGGTGGTCCTTCTGGAAGGTTCTCCCATCTCCACAGAGGAACTCTGGAGTGACCATTGGGTTCTTGGGCACCTCCCTGACCAAGGCCCTTCTCCTCCGATTGCTCAGTTTGGCCCGGGCGGCCAGCTCTAGGAAGAGTCTTGATGGTGCCAAACTTCTTCCATTTAAGAATGATGGAGTCCACTGCTGGAGAAATGTTCTGTCTCGGAGATCTGTACCTCGACACAATCCTGTCTCGGCGCTCTACGGACAATCCCTTCGACGTCATGTCTTGGTTTTTCCTCTGACATGCACTGTCAACTCTGGGACCTTATATAAACAAGTGTGTGCCTTTCCAAATCATGTCCAATCAATTGAATTTACCACAGGTGGAAACATCTCTAGGATGGTCAATGGAAACAGGATGCAGCTGAGCGAAGGGTTGGAATACTTATGTAAATAAGATATTTCCTTTTTTTTTTTTTTATATACATTTGTCATTATGGGGTAATGTGTGTAGATTGATGAGGATTTTTTATTTATTTAATCCATTTCAGAATAAGGCTGTAATGTAACAAAATATGGAAAAAGGGAATGGGTCTGAATATTTTACAAATGCACTATATATCTGTGTTAGAGATCACAGATGGTTGTTAAATGTCTCAGCATCTCAACATCACTACAAGCAATCTTACGATTGCGTTTCAAGAGTTAACAGTCGGAAAGCTATGACCTCAAATCCCATATCAAATATTTTCTATAAGTCCTTTAACAACTAGACTCTGATGTGCTTGAAGTATCACAGCATTCCAGTTTTTAACGACCCTAACCTCACCCCAACCCTACACCCCAAAAAACAAAGAATGTGTGTATTTGCCCAGCAGCTTTCTTTAACGTTACTGCTACTTTTGACCTCTTAGTGGCCCCAGCAGTGGCTACATGTGAACACACAGCTGTGTGTATGAATACCCAAACTGAAACAGTAGCCTAGTGTGTTTAAGTCACCATGGATAAATACTAAATGTCATATTACAGAGAGAGAGAGAGAGAGAGAGAGAGAGAGAGAGAGAGAGAGAGAGAGAGAGAGAGAGAGAGAGAGAGAGAGAGAGAGAGAGAGAGAGAGAGAGAGAGAGAGAGAGAGAGATGGATGGAAAGACAGAGGAAAATCATCTGCATTATTGACTTGTACATTTCCTCAGTGAAAACAATGTACTGAGTAAATGTCAAATAGCTTTTTACCAAATTACCATGCAGCAGAGCACATATTCACCCTTTATTTATTTAACTCGGCAAGTCAGTTAAGAACAAATTCTTATTTACAATGACAGTTTAGGAACAGTGGGTTAACTGCCTTGTGCAGGGGCAGAACGACAGATCTTTACCTTGTCAGCTCGAGGATTCGAACTAGCAACCTTTCGGTTACTGGCCCAACACTCTAAACATTAGGCTACCTGCCACCTCAATTGAGAAACAAACAAACAAACTAAAACAAAGGCAAAGTCTTCTCATGCTTTGTTGATTTCAAAAAAGCTTTTGACTCAATTTGGGTCTGCTATACAAACTGATAGAAAGCAGTGTTGGGGGAAAAACATACAACATAAAATCCAAAACTGGATAAAATTGAGAAAAAAACATAAGTTTCTTTCCACAGGTGTAGGGTTGCGGTGAGGTTAGGGTCGTTAAAAACTGGAATGCTGTGATGCAGCTTCAGACCCACCTTATTCAACATATATATAAACGAATTGACAAGGGCACTAGAATCTGAAGTCAAATGTCTACTGCTTGCTGATGATCTGGTTCTTCTGTCACCAACTAAGGAGTTGGAGCACCTAGAACTTCTGCACAGATTCTGTCAGACCTGGGCCCAGACAGTAAATCTCAGTTGACAAAAATAATGGTGGTCCAAAATAGGTCAAGTTTGCAAGACCACAAATACAAATTCCATCTAGACATCGTTGCTCAAGAGCAGTGGTTCCCAAACTTTTTATAGTCCCGTACCCCTTCAAACATTCAACCTCCAGCTGTACCCCCTCTAGCACCAGGGTCAGCGCACTCCAGCTGTGTACCCCCTCTAGCACCAGGGTCAGCACACTCTCAAATGTTGTTTTTTTGCCATCATTGTAAGCCTGCCACACACACTATACGATGCATTTATTAAACACAAGAATGAGTGTGAGTTTTTGTCACAACCCGGCTCGTGGGAAGTGACAAAGAGCTCTTATAGAACCAGAGCACAAATAATAATATAATAACAATCAATAATTTTGCTCTTTATTTAACCATCTTACATATAAAACCTTATTTGTTCATCGAAAATTGTGAAGAACTCACCACAGGTTAATGAGAAGGGTGTGCTTGAAAAGATGCACACAACTCTGCAATGTTGGGTTGTATTGGAGAGAGTCTCAGTAAACCTCTTTGGGATAGGGGGCAGTATTTTCACGTCCGGATGAAAAGCGTGCCCAAAGTAAACTGCCTGCTACTCAGGCCCAGAAGCTAGGATATGCATATAATTGATAGATTTCGATAGAAAACACTCTATAGTTTCTAAAACTGTTAACATAATGTCCATGAGTATAACAGAACTTATTTGGCAGGCAAAACCCAGAGGACAAACCATCCAGGAAAATAACAATGTGAGTTCACTGTGTTTTCTATTATATTTCTATGGGAAACTGGATTTATGAGGCACCTGGTTGCAGTTCCTATGGCTGCCACTAGATGTCAACAGTCTTTAGAAATTGATTTATGTTTTTCCTTTGAGAAATTAAGAAGTACGGCTATTCAGAATGAGTGTCAAGCCAAGTGGACTCTTTTGTTTGGGGCGTGCGACCTGGAGCTCGCTCCACTTTGATTTTACCCGCTATTGAACACAGTATATTCTGTCTTAAATTTTATCGATTATTTACATTTTAGGATACCTAAGGATGGATTAGGAAAGTTGTTTGAAATGTTTGGACCAAGTTTACAGGTAACTTATTAGATCATTTATAGTCATGTTGGGCGAGTTGGAACCTGTGTTTTTCTGAATCAAACGCGCCAAATAAATGGACATTTTGGGGATACAAAAAAGGAGTTTATCGAACCAAAGGACCATTTGTGATGTTTCTGGGACATATTGGAGTGCCAACAGAAGAAGATCTTCAAAGGCAAGGCATGAATTATATCGTTATTTCTGACTTTCGTGTCGCACCTGCTTGGTTGAAATATGATTTTCATGTATGGTGGGGTGCTGTCCTCAGATAATCGCATGGTTTGCTTTCGCCATAAAGCCTTTTTGAAATCTGACATGGTGGCTGGATTAACAAGAAGTGAAGCTTTATTTTGGTGTATTGCACATGTGATTTTATGAAAGTTAAATATTTCAAATAATTTCATTTGAATTTCGCGCTCTGCAATTTCACCGGATGTTGTCGATGTTGTCGCTAGCGGAACGTCTAGCCGTAACAGGCTAAACATAGTATCCACGGCAGTATAGAGTCATGGCAGTATGATCGCCATGGGCAGTATGGTCGCCACGGGCAGTATGGTAGCCACGGCAGTATGGTAGCCACGGCAGTATGGTCGCCACGGCAGTATGGTCGCCACGGGCAGTATGGTCGCCACGGGCAGTATGGTCGCCACGGCAGTATGGTCGCCACGGCAGTATGGTCGCCACGGGCAGTATGGTCGCCACGGGCAGTATGGTCGCCACGGGCAGTATGGTAGCCACGGCAGTATGGTCGCCACGGCAGTATGGTCGCCACGGGCAGTATGGTCGCCACGGGCAGTATGGTCGCCACGGGCAGTATGGTCGCCACGGGCAGTATGGTCGCCACGGGCAGTATGGTCGCCACGGCAGTATGGTCGCCACGGCAGTATGGTCGCCACGGCAGTATATAACCATGGCAGTATGGTCGCCACGGCAGTATGGTTGCCACGGTCAATCAGGAATTAATTCCTTGCTTCCTTCTTAAACCTTCTTAGACATAACTAACCCAGGGAAATACTGGTAGCTGGGTTGTTCACCATCACTTCACCCATCCTTTTTACAGTTAAAGTCGGAGGTTTACATACACCTTAACCAAATACATTTAAACTCAGTTTTTTGTTGTTCTGGGATTGATTTGCACTTTTTGCACCAAAGTACCTTCATCTCTAGGAGACAAAACGCGTCTCCTTCCTGAGTGGTATGACGGCTGTGTGGTCCCATGGTGTTTATACTTGCATACTATTATTTGTATAGATGAACGTGGTACCTTCAGGCATTTGGAAATTGCTCCCAAGAATGAACCAGACTTGTGAAGGTAAACTTTTTTTTTCTGAGGTCTTGGCTGATTTCTTTTGATTTTCCCATGATGTTAAGCAAAGAGGCACTGAATTTGAAGGTAGGCCTTGAAATACATCCACAGGTACACCTCCAATTGACTTAAATTATGTCAATTAGCCTATCAGAAGCTTCTAAAGCCATGACATCATTTTCTGGATTTTTCCAAGCTGTTTAAAGGCACAGTCAACTTAGTGTATGTAAACTTATGACCCACTGGAATTGTAATACTGTGAATTATAAGTGAAATAATCTGTCTGTAAACAATTGTTGGAAAAATGACTTGTGTCATGCACAAAGTAGATGTCCTAACCGACTTGCCAAAACTATAGTTTGTTAACAAGAAATTTGTGAAGTGGTTGAAAAACTAGTTTTAATGACTCCAGCCTAAGTGTATGTAAACTTCCGACTTCAACTGTATTTCCGTCTGATCACACAGACACAAAAATAAATAAACTCCCATATCTATTGGATGAAATACCACCACCGTGAAGCATGGAGGAGGAGGAGGTGGGATGGTGTGGGGGTGCTTTGCTGGTGACACTGTAAGAGGCACTTTATTTAGAATTCTAGGAACACTTAACCAGCATGGCTACCACATCATTCTGCAGCGATACGCCATCCCATCTGGTTTGTGCTTTGCGGGACGATCATTTGTTTTTCAACAGGACAATAAACCAACACACATCCAGGCTGTGTAAGGGTTATTTGACCAACAAGGAGAGGGATGGTGTGCTGCATCAGATGATCTGGCCTCCACAATCACACGACCTCAACCCAATTGAGATGGTTTGGGATGAATTGGACTGCAGAGTGAAGGAAAAGCAGCCAACAAGTGCTCAGCATATGTGGGAACTCCTTCAAGACTGTTGGAAAAGCATTCCAGGTGAAGCTGGTTGAGAGAATGCAAAGATTGTGCAAAGCTGTCATCAAGGCAAAAGGTGGCTACTTTGAAGAATCTCAAGTATAAAATCTATTTTGATTTGTTTAACCCCTTTTCTGGTTACTACATGATTCCATATGTGTTATTTCATAGTGTTGATGTTTTCACTATTATTCTACAATGTAGAAAATAGTAAAAAATAATACATATATATATATATGTATATATTATATATATGTGTGTGTGTGTGTGTGTATATATATATATATATATATATATATATATATATATATATATATATATATATATATATATATGTGTGTGTGTGTCTATATATATATATATATATGTGTGTGTATATATATAATATTTATATATTAATTTATAAAAAAATTACAAATTTGTAACCCCTTTTTTGGTGAAGGCACAAAACTATCTTCCATTATTTTTTTTAAAACTGGTACAGGTTACCTCTAGACAAGTCCTGTGACACTTGTGGGAGTCGTAGTCTCCCCTTTCCATTGAAGGGTCATAATAGTTTTGTAGGCCAAACCGTTCGGACGCTACAGACGTTTTGAGATGGTTGCAATGCAAAAACAAAAAAACATATCTGTAGTTTAAACTAATGGATTTTCATGGGGATTTTTTAAAATGATGTTAATTGGATTCGACTCTAGGGGGATAAAAAATAACCTTCAGAAAAACGACTATATTTATCAAAGTGATTCAGGAGTAACATTGTAACTGAATACTACCAACATTAGACAACTATAATGAAAACCCTGAAATTGCTGAAATAAGTAAATGAACTCAATAATGAGAAAATAGTTAGATTAACTGATCATTCAAATAGCAGTGAGAAAATAAATAACATCAAGTGAGATGGCACTTTTTTGCAAAAGAGACAACAAAAATGTAACACCACCTTTTCAGGTTTGGAAAATAATGTTTTCACCTCACAAAAAAAAACGTACCACGTGAAAATAGAATTTCCATTTTCACATGTGAAAAAAAAAGAATTTGCATTTTTACATGTGAAAAAACAAATTTGCATTTTCACAAGTGAAAAAATGAATTTGTATTTTCACATATGAAAAAATGCATGTGGTTTTTCCATAAGGGTACACAAAGATTGCACTCTGTTGAATATGTTTATATATGAAAAATAACAGCACAGTGAATTAGGTTTTGGGGTTACAGTGTCTGTTTGTGGATCCTATTGAACCAGCATGACATATTCCTTCTATTCTCTCTCACCAGATCAGAGATGTCTTCTTCCAGTTTGGGAACATATAGCAGCAGCTGCTCCTCTACACACACCTTCAGACGCAGGTAGAAGTTTGACGGGTCCAGTTTATGGGCCTAGGGATGGAGAGATAGAAGTTAGACGGGTCCAGTTTATGGGCCTAGGGATGGAGAGATAGAAGTTAGACAGGTCCAGTTTATGGGCCTAGGGATGGAGAGATAGAAGTTAGACGGGTCCAGTTTATGGGCCTAGGGATGGAGAGATAGAAGTTAGACAGGTCCTGTTTATGGGCCTAGGGATGGAGAGGTAGAAGTTAGACGGGTCCAGTTTATGGGCCTAGGGATGGACAGGTAGAAGTTAGACAGGTCCTGTTTATGGGCCTAGGGATAGACAGGTAGAAGTTAGACAGGTCCAGAGAGAGAGAGAAAGAGAGAGAGAGAGAGAGATCATTTGCAAAGACATTAACACCAGGGCCAATTCGTTTATGTTAATATTGAAGAGTGCTGCTGAGATTGAAACCTAAGATTGGGGTTATGAGGGCTTGGTTCCAGATGTCAGGGTTAAAAAAAAAGAACAGAAGTTATTAGCCTACTGTTTTTGTCTCCACATGTTGTTGTGTTACAAACGATCTACACAAAATAATCAGTAATGTAGAGGTGAAAGTTTTTGTTTTACATTTGTAAAATATATACATATATATGCACACGAAAAGTATTCCAAACCCTTGACTTTTTCCACATTTTGTAACGTTACAAGCTTACTCTAAAATTGAATCAATTTACACACAATACCCAAAAATGACATCATAATACCCCATAATGACATCACAATACCCCATAATGACAAAGCAAAAAAAGTTTTCTTTAGAAAAGTTAGCTAAATTATTTAAAACAAATTATAAACAGAAATACTTTATTATTTACATAAATCTTCAGACTCTTTGCTATGAGACTCGAAATTGAGCTCAGGTGCATCCTGTTTCCATTGATCATCCTTGAGATGTTTCTACAACTTGATGGGAGTCCACCTGTGGTAAATTAAATAGACTGGACATGATTTGGAAATGCACACACCTGTCTATATAAGGTCCCACAGTTGACAGTGCATGTCAGAGCAAAAACCAAGCCATGAGGTCGAAGGAATTGTTCGTAGAGATCCGAGATAGGATTGGGTCGAGGCACAGATCTAGGAAAGGGTACCAAAGAATGTCTGCAGCATTGAAAGTCCCCAAGAACACAGTGGACTCCATCATTCTTAAATGGAAGAAGTTTGGCACCATCAAGACTCTTCCTAGAGCTGGCCGCCCGGCCAAACTGAGCAATCGGAGGAGAAGGGCCTTGGTCAGGGAGGTGACCAAGTACCCGATGGTCACTATGACAGAGCTCCAGAGTGTCCTCTGTGGAGATGGGAGAACCTTCCAGAAGGTCAACCATCTCTGCAGCACTCCAGAGTTCCTCTGTGGAGACTAGAGAACCTTCCAGAAGGACAACCATCTCTTCAGCACTCCAGAGTTCCTCTGTGGAGACTAGAGAACCTTCCAGAAGGACAACCATCTCTGCAGCACTCCACCAATCAGGCCTTTATGGTAGAGGGCCAGACTGAAGCCACTCCTCAGTAAAAGGCACATGACAGCCCGCTTGGAGTTTGCCAAAAGGCACCCAAAGACTCTCAAACCATGAGAAACAAGATTCTCTGGTCTGATGAAACAAAGATTGAACTCTTTGGCCTGAATGTCAAGCGTCATGTCTGGTGGAAACCTGGCACCATTCCTACGATGAAGCATGGTGGTGGCAGCATCATGCTGTGGGGATGTTTTTCAGTGGCAGGGACTGGGGAACTTGTCAGGATCGAGGGAAAGATGAACGGAGCAAAGTACAGAGAGATCCTTGATGAAAACCTGCTCCAGAGCGCTCAGGACCTCAGACTGGGGGAAAGGTTCACCTTCCAACAGGACAACGACCCTAAACACACAGCCAAGACAATGCAGTAGAGGCTTCAGGACAAGTCTCTGAATGTCCTTGAAGGGTCCAGCCAGAGCCCGGACTTGAACCCGATTGAACATATCTGGAGAGACCTGAAAATAGCTATGCAGCGATGCTCCCCATCCAACCTGACAGAGCTTGAGAGGATCTGCAGAGAAGAATGGAAGAAACTCCCCAAATACAGGTGTGCCATTTTTGTAGCGTTATACCCAAGAATACTCGAGGCTGTAATCGCTGCAAAAGGTGCTTCAACAAAGTACTGAGTAAAGGGTCTGAATACTTGTAAATGTGATATTTCAGTTTTTTTGGGGGGGGGGGAACATTTGCAAAAAATCTAAAAAACGATTTTTGCTTCGTTATTATGAGGTATTGTGTGTAGATTGATGAGGGGGAAAAAATATTTAATCCATTTTAGAATAAGGCTGTAACGTATCAAAATGTTCGAAAAATGTCAAGGAGTCTGAATACTTCCCAAATGTATATGAAAAATTAAACACTGATATACAGTATTCAACCTCCTATATCAATATATGACAGAATCACCTTTGACAGAGATTAAAAATGACGAGTCTTTCTGGGTAAGAGCTCTAAGAGCTTTGCATATTCTTCAAGCTCTGTCAAGTTGGCTGTTGACCCTTACTAGTCAGGAAGGACACCTGTATCGTTGTAGTGACTGGGTGTATTGATCCAAAGTGGAATTAATACCTTCCCCAGGCTCCAAGGGATAATCAATGTCTGGTTTTTTTCTTCTATCATCTATCAATAGATGCCCTTCTTTGCGAGGCATTGGAAAACCTCCCTGGTCTTTGTGGTTGATTCTGTGTTTGAAATTCACTGGTCGACTGAGGGATTTACGTATAAGAAGAGAAGCGATCAGCTAGTAATTAAACAATTATGTTAAACACTATTATTCCACACAGAGTCCATGCAACTTATTATGTGACTTGTTAAGTACACTTCTAAACCTGAACTTATTTGCCATCACAAAGCGGTTGAATACTTATTAACTCAAAACTTTTTTTTAATTAATTTGTAAACATTTAGAAAAAAACATAATTTCACTTTGACATTATGGGGTATTGTGTGTAGACTAGTGACAAAAACCCCCCGTCTATTTAATACATTTTAAATTCAGGCTGTAACACAACAAAATGTGGACAAAGTCAAAGGCTGTGAATACTTTGTTAAGGCACTGTAACCTACTCTCAGAATTAAATTAAAACGGTTTAACCTGTTGGGGATAGGGGGCAGTATTTGCACGGCCGGATAAAAAACGTACCCGATTTAATCTGGTTACTACTCCTGCCCAGTAACTAGAATATGCATATAATTATTGGCTTTGGATAGAAAACACCCTAAAGTTTCTAAAACTGTTTGAATGGTGTCTGTGAGTATAACAGAACTCATATGGCAGGCAAAAACCTGAGAAGATTCCTTACAGGAAGTGGCCTGTCTGACCATTCCTTGAGCTTCTTGACTCTGTTTATTGAAGACTGAGGATCTTTGCTGTAACGTGACACTTCCTACGGCTCCCATAGGCTCTCTGAAGGCGCGAAAAAGCTGAATGATGTAATTCCAGCCCCAGGCTGAAACACATTAACGCTTTTGGCAAGTGCTCTATCAGAGGACAATGGGCTTAGGCGCGTGCACGAGTCGACCCCATGTTTTTATTTTCTATCGTCTTTGGACCTAAACACAGATTCCCGGTCAGAATATTATCGCTTTTTTACGAGAAAAATGGCATAAAAATGGATTTTAAACAGCGGTTGACATGCTTCGAAGTACGGTAATGGAATATTTTGATTTTTTTTGTCACGAATTGCGCCATGCGCACGACCCTTCTTTACCATTCGGATAGTGTCTGGGACGCACGAACAAAACGCCGCTATACGGATATAACGATGGATTATTTTGGACCAAACCAACATTTGTTATTGAAGTAGCAGTCCTGGGAGTGCATTCTGACGAAGACAACAAAAGGTAATCAAACTTTTCTAATAGTAAATCTGATATTGGTGAGTGCTAAACTTGCCGGGTGTCTAAATAGCTAGCCCGTGATGCCTGGGCTATGTACTTAGAATATTGCAAAATGTGCTTTCACCAAAAAGCTATTTTAAAATCGGACATATCGAGTGCATAGAGGAGTTCTGTATCTATAATTCTTAAAATAATTGTTATGCTTTTTGTGAACGTTTATCGTGAGTAATTTAGTAAATTGTTAGCAAATTCCCCGGAAGTTTGCGGGGGGTATGCTATTCTGAACGTCACATGCTAATGTAAAAAGCTGGTTTTTGATATAAATATGAACTTGATTGAACAAAACATGCATGTATTGTATAACATAATGTCCTAGGTGTGTCATCTGATGAAGATCATCAAAGGTTAGTGCTGCATTTAGCTGTCTTCTGGGTTTTTGTGACATTATATGCTAGCTTGAAAAATGGGTGTCTGATTATTTCTGGCTTGGTACTCTGCTGACATAATCTAATGTTTTGCTTTCGCTGTAAAGCCTTTTTGAAATCGGACAGTGTGGTTAGATAAAGGAGAGTCTTATCTTTAAAATGCTGTGAAATAGTCATATGTTTGAAAAAAAAATGTATTTTAGAGGAGTTTGTATTTCGCGCCACGCCCATCATTGGATATTGGAGCAGGTGTACCGCTAGCGGAACGTCTAGATGTAAGAGGTTCTAACCACACTGTCCGATTTCAAAAAGGCTTTACAACGAAAGCAAAACATTAGATTATGTCAGCAGAGTACCAAGCCAGAAATAATCAGACACCCATTTTTCAAGCTAGCATATAATGTCACAAAAACCCAGAAGACAGCTAAATGCAACACTAACCTTTGATGATCTTCATCAGATGACAACCCTAGGACATTATGTTATACAATACATGCATGTTTTGTTCAATCAAGTTCATATTTATATCAAAAACCAGCTTTTTACATTAGCATGTGACGTTCAGAACTAGCATACCCCCCGCAAACTTCCGGGGAATTCGCTAACATTTGACTAAATTACTCACGATAAACGTTCATAAAAAGCATAACAATTATTTTAAGAATTATAGATACAGACCTCCTCTATGCACTCGATATGTCCGATTTTAAAATAGCTTTTTGGTGAAAGCACATTTTGCAATATTCTAAGTACATAGCCCAGGCATCACGGGCTAGCTATTTAGACACCCGGCAAGATTAGCACTCACCATAATCATATTTACTATTATAAAAGTTTGATTACCTTTTGTTGTCTTCGTCAGAATGCACTCCCAGGACTGCTACTTCAATAACAAATGTTGGTTTGGTCCAAAATAATCCATCGTTATATCCGAATAGCGGCGTTTTGTTCGTGCGTCCCAGACACTATCTGAAATGGTAAAGAAGGGTCGCGCGCATGGCGCAATTCGTGACAAAAAAAATCTAAATATTCCATTACCGTACTTCGAAGCATGTCAACCACTGTTTAAAATCAATTTTTATGCCATTTTTCTCGTAGAAAAGCGATAATATTCCGACCGGGAATCTCCTTTTCGGCAAACAGAGGAAAAAAATCACAAAGACGGGGGCGGTCAGGTCACGCGCCTAAGCCCAGAGTCCCTTGATCGGCCACTTGAGAAAGGCGATAATGTGTTTCAGCCTGGGGCTGGGATGACGACATTCAGGTTTTTCCCGGGCTCTGAGCGCCTATGGACGACGTAGGAAGTGTCACGTTAGAGCAGAGATCCTTAGTAAAAGATAGAGATGGAAAAGAAGTTCAAGAAATGGTCAGACAGGCCACTTCCTGTAAAGGAATCTCTCAGGTTTTGACCTGCCATTTGAGTTCTGTTATACTCACAGACACCATTCAAACAGTTTTAGAAACTTTAGGGTGTTTTCTATCCATATGTAATAAGTATATGCATATTCTAGTTACTGGGTAGGAGTGGTAACCAGATTAAATCGGGTATGTTTTTTATCCAGCCGTGTCAATACTGCCCCCTAGCCCTAACAGGTTAACAACAATCATAGTAAGGTACTTAATTTGTTAAACAGAAATGATATGATATTGAGATAAAAGCGGCTGCATTGGCCATTTGAAATTTTGTGTCACGTCTGCTCCTGCTCCTCCAGTACTAACCACCGGTCCTGGGATTCATCATTACGCACACCTGGCGCTCATCATTACGCAAACCTGGCGCTCATCATTACGCGTACCTGGCGCTCATCATTACGCGTACCTGGCGCTCATCATTACGCACACCTGGCGCTCATCATTACACACACCTGGCGCTCATCATTACGCACACCTGGCGCTCATCATTACGCGTACCTGGCGCTCATCATTACGCGTACCTGGCGCTCATCATTACGCACACCTGGCGCTCATCATTACGCACACCTGGCGCTCATCATTACGCGTACCTGGCGCTCATCATTACGCGTACCTGGCGCTCATCATTACGCGTACCTGGTGCTCATCATTACGCGTACCTGGCGCTCATCATTACGCACACCTGGAACTCATCATTACGCGTACCTGGCGCTCATCATTACACGTACCTGTGATGATATTGAAGTTTCTTATAGAGTTACTGCTAAGTAATTAGGGTGAATAAAACAGTCACATCAAAACCACACCCATCATTATTATATTATGTACTTTTTACCCCTTTTTCGTGATATCCAATTGGTAGTTACAGTCTTGTCCCATTGCTGCAACTCCCATACGGACTCGGGAGAGGTGAAGGTCGAGAGCTATGCTTCCTCTGAAACACGACCCTGCGAAGCCGCATTGCTTCTTGACACACTGCTCGCTTAACCCGTAAGCCAGCCGCACCAATGTGTCGGAGGAAGAACCGTACAAGTGGCGACCGAAGTCAACGTGCATGCGCCCGGCCCACCACAAGGAATCGCTAGAGCGCGATGGTACAAGGACATCCTGGCCAGCCAAACACTCCCCTAACCCAGACGACGCCGGGCCAATTGACCCTCATGGGTCTCCCGGTCGCGGCCCGCTGCAACACAGCCTGGGATCGAACCCGGGTCTGTAGTGACGCCCCTTGCACTGCGATACAGTGCCTTAGACTGTTGCACTACTTGGGAGGCCACAACCATCATCATTATATTTCCCAACATGCTCTACTGCAGGTAGATTTTTTAGGATTGTTTTTAATGTCTGTGTTTTTGCATCCACATGGATTGATTTGGATTGATTTGATTGATTGATTATAGTGCTTCAAAGAAAACAATACAGAGTCTTGTATTAAAGCCCCTGTTGTTCTGAATGACTGTGTACTCTCGCTCTCTGTAGCCAATGTGAGTAAAACTTTTAAACAGGTTAACACTCACAAGGCTGCCGGCCCAGACGGAATACCAGGGCATGTTCTCAGAGAATGCGCACACCAGCTGGCAAGTGTCGTCACAGACATTTTCAATCTCTCCTTGTCCCAGTCTGTAATCCCAACATGTTTCAAGCTGACCACCATTGTCCCTGTTCCCAAGAACGCCAAGGTAACTTGAAATAAATGACTAACATCCTGTAGCGCTCATATCTGTAATTATGGAGTGCTTTGAAAAGGCTTCTCATGGCTCATATCAACACCATTATCCCAGACACCCTGGACCCACTCCAATTCACATACCAACCCAACAGATCCACAGATGACGCAATCTCAATTGTACTTAACGCTGCCCTCTCCCACCTGGACAAGTGAGGAAACAACTATGTGAGAATGCTGCTCATTGACTACAGCTCAGTGTTCAACACCATAGCTTGGGACCCTGGGACTGAACACCTCCATCGGTAACTGGATCCTGGACTTCCTGACTGGCCGGCCCAAGGCAGTGAGGGTAGGCAAAAATACCTCCGCCATGCTGACCCTCAACATGGGGGGGCCCCTCATGGGTGCGTGCTTAGTCCCCTCCTGTACTGCCTGTTCATCCATGACTGTGTGGCCAATCACGACTACAACACCATGGTCAAGTTTGCTGACGACAAGACGGCGGTAGACCTGATCACCAACAACAACGAGACAGCCTATAGGGAGGAGGTCAGAGACCTGGCAGTGTGGTGCCAGGACAACAACCTCATCCTCAACGACAGTAAGACCAAGGAGCTGATCGTGGACTACAGGAGAAAGAGGGGGGAGCACGTCCCTGTCCATATCGACAGCACTGTAGTGGAACAGGTCGAGAGCTTCAAGTTCTTTGGCGTCTACATCACTAAGGTCTTAACATAGTGCACACACACCCGAGCATTTGTGAAGAGGGCACGTCAGCGCCCCTTCCCCCTCAGGAGGCTGAAAAGATTTGGCAGATCCACTAAATGTTCTACTGCTGCACCATCGAGATAATCTTCACTGGCTGCCATCAAGGACTTCTGTATCAGGGGGTGTCGGAGGAAGGCCTTAAACATTGTCAGACTTCAGCCACCCAAGCCAGTTCACTCTGCTGCCATCCGGCAAACGATTCCCGGAGCATAGGCTCTCGGAACAACAGGCTTCGAGACACCTTCTACCCACAAGACATACAGCTGCAAAATAGCCATAAGACTGCTAAATAGCCATACAGCTGCAAAATAGCCATACGACTGCTAAATAGCCATAAGACTGCTACATAGCCATCTATCCTGATGCCTAGTCACTTTACCCTACCTTCATCTACATATCTACCTCTAATACCTTATTATTATCTATCCTGATGCCTAGTCACTTTACCCTGCCTTCATGTACATATCTACCTCAAATACCTTATTATTATCTATCCTGATGCCTAGTAATTTCCCCCCTTCCTTCATGTATATACTGTATCTACCTCAAACACCTCGTAGCCCAGCTCATTGATCTGGTACAGGTACTCCCTGTATATAGCTCCACATTGATCTGGTTCTCCCTGTATATAGCTCCACATTGACCTAGTACTTCCTGTATATAGCTCCACATTGATCTGCTACTTCCTGTATATAGCTCCACATTGATCTGGTACTTCCTGTATATAGCTCCACATTGATCTCGTACTTCCTGTATATAGCTCCACATTGATCTAGTACTTCCTGTATATAGCTCCTCATTGATCTGGTACTCCCTGATTATAGCTCCACATTGATCTGGTACTTCCTGTATATAGCTCCACATTGATCTGGTACTCCCTGATTATAGCTCCACATTGATCTGGTACTTCCTGTATATAGCTCCACATTGATCTGGTACTTCCTGTATATAGCTCCACATTGATATGGTACTTCCTGTATATAGCTCCACATTGATATGGTACTTCCTGTATATAGCTCCACATTGATCTGGTACTTCCTGTATATAGCTCCACATTGATCTGGTACTTCCTGTATATAGCTCCACATTGATATGGTACTTCCTGTATATAGCTCCATTCTTTTGTATTTTATACCTCGTGTGTTACTATTTAATTTGTATTAACATGTTTTAACTCTGCATCGTTGGGAAGGGCTCGTAATCAAGCATTTCACGGTAAAGTGTACACCCGTTGTTTTCGGTGCATTTATCAAATAACGTTTTATTTTATTTTGATTTGATTGATTAATATTATGCTATAAAAATCTAAATAACAAAAAAATCTAAACGAATCAATTAGATTTATTGTACTGAAATGGTTGTTCCGGTTAAAATGACGTAGGTAATTTCCTAACCCTGGCAGTCATTCTGAATGCAGGTGAATATAAATTCAAACTATTTGATATCTTAACTACGGCTTGATTCCAATAGAAATTACACATCACTTTGAAAGCCATCATAGTGGGACTTGCAGACCTAATGTGGCCTGTAAACCAGGAGTTTCCTAACACCACCGTGTTAAAGTAAGGCCTTATGATATATGTCAGGGTTTTCCAACCCTCTGGAGTTATCTCTAGATTAACACTAGAATAGAAATAACACTCATGGGAGTTATCTCCAGATTAACACTAGAATAGAAGTTACACTCATGGGAGTTATCTCCAGATTAACACTAGAATAGAAGTTACACTCATGGGAGTTATCTCCAGATTAACACTAGAATAGAAGTAACACTCATGGGAGTTATCTCTAGATTAACACTAGAATAGAAATAACACTCATGGGAGTTATCTCCAGATTAACACTAGAATAGAAGTTACACTCATGGGAGTTATCTCCAGATTAACATTAGAATAGAAATAACACTCATGGGAGTTATCTCCAGATTAACACTAGAATAGAAGTTACACTCATGGGAGTTATCTCCAGATTAACATTAGAATAGAAATAACACTCATGGGAGTTATCTCCAGATTAACACTAGAATAGAAGTTACACTCATGGGAGTTATCTCCAGATTAACTCTAGAATAGAAGTAACACTCACAGGAGTTATCTCCAGATTAACACTAGAATAGAAATGACACTCATGGGAGTTATCTCCAGATTAACACTAGAATAGAAATAACACTCATGGGAGTTATCTCCAGATTAACACTAGAATAGAAATAACACTCATGGGAGTTATCTCCAGATTAACACTAGAATAGAAGTTACACTCATGGGAGTTATCTCTAGATTAACACTAGAATAGAAGTTACACTCATGGGAGTTATCTCCAGATTAACACTAGAATAGAAGTTACACTCATCGGAGGTATCTCCAGATTAACACTAGAATTGTGTGACGTCCTGACCAGTAAAGGGGGTGTTTGTTATTGTAGTTTGGTCAGGGCGTGGCAGGGGGTGTTTGTTATTGTAGTTTGGTCAGGGCGTGGCAGGGGGTGTTTGTTATTGTAGTTTGGTCGGGGCGTGGCAGGGGCTGTTTGTTATTGTAGTTTGGTCAGGGCGTGGCAGGGGCTGTTTGTTATTGTAGTTTGGTCAGGGCGTGGCAGGGGCTGTTTGTTATTGTAGTTTGGTCAGGGCGTGGCAGGGGCTGTTTGTTATTGTAGTTTGGTCAGGGCGTGGCAGGGGGTGTTTGTTTAGGGTGTTTCGGGGTTGTTTGGGTTATGTTCTATGTTAGTGTATTTCTATGCTATTTCTAGTTGGTCTATTTCTATGTGGTGTTTATTGGGTTGACCTTGAATTGGAGGCAGCTGCTTTTCGTTGCCTCTGATTGAAGGTCCTATTTGTAGGGGTGTTTGTTCTATGGGGGTTTGTGGGTAGTTATTTCCTGGTTTAGTGTTTGTTGCACCTGACGGGACTGTTTGGAGTCGTTTGTTTTGTATACGTGTTTATTTTGTTTTTCATTCCTCAAATAAAAAAAAGAAGATGAGTACACATTTTCCCGCTGCGTTTTGGTCCACTCCTTACGACAATCGTGACAATCTAGAATAGAAGTAACACTCACAGGAGTTATCTCCAGATTAACACTAGAATAGAAGTAACACTCAAGTCTAATGCAGTATTAATTTGACACCACGGAGTGTTACATTAACACTCGTCATAATGCAACACTATAATCAGAGTAGTTTTGACACTCTGTAGAGTGGCACCATATGTACTCTGAGATAGTGTTAAAATTAACTCTTTAAATGTTGATTTAACACTGAAAAAGTGTACTGTGCACAAGCTGGTTGTTAGGTGTAGTGTGTAACATGTATAATCTATGTACTAACTTCATCTAAGTAACCCACCTTGCAGACAGTGTCCAGCGTATCTTCTGCAGTCTCCCCTGGTTGAATGACGGCTAGCACAGGCTGGTCGTTAGGTAGACACACCCAGGACGGGGCCAGGTAGTCAGGAACCCAAATCTCACTGTCCACGCTGTCCTGGGGAATAATTTTCAATGAACCCTCCTCCTTCTGGATATGGAAATAGAGGTTTAAGGAGAAAGGGAATTAAAATGATAACAAACTAAATGAATACTATTACTGAAATACTCCATACTATTACCTGAAATACTCCATACTATTACCTGAAATACTCTATAATGTTACCTGAAATACTCCATACTATTACCTGAAATACCTGTTACTAAGACTGCCATCCTGCCTGTCACTAAGACTACCATCCTGCCAGACTCGCTGAATGTCCTTGAGTGGCCCAAACAGAGCCCAGACTTGAACCCGACTGAACATCTCTGGAGAGACCTGAAAATAGCTGTGCAGCAACACTCCCCTTCCAACCAGACAGAGTTTGAGAGGATCTGCAGAGAAGAATGGGAGAAACTCCCCAAATACAGGTGTGCCAAGAAGACTCGAGGCTGTAATCGCTGCCAAAGGTGCTTCAACAAAGTACTGAGTAAAGGGTCTGAATACTTATGTACGTAAATGTAAAAAAACGGTTTCTGCTTTGTCATTATGGGGTATTGTGTGTAGAATAAGGCTGTAACAAATCTCTCTCTCTCTCTCTCTCTCTCTCTCTCTCTCTCTCTCTCCTTCTTACTTCCCTCCAATCTCTTTGTTCCTCCATCCCTCCATCCCCATCTATCCAATTCCCATCCCGTCTGTCTCTCCTTTCCATCTATCCATCATCCCATCCCTCGGTACCATCTCCATCTGTCCGCTGGTAGTGTGTCAGTCTACCTCGGTGGTCCCCTGTTTAACTGTGTGTGTGTGTGTGTGTGTGTGTGTGTGTGTGTGTGTGTGTGTGTGTGTGTGTGTGTGTGTGTGTGTGTGTGTGTGTGTGTGTGTGAAAGAGAGATGGGGGTATCTCACAGACAGACAGACAGACAGACAGACAGACAGACAGACAGACAGACAGACAGACAGACAGACAGACAGACAGACAGACAGACAGACAGACAGACAGACAGACAGACAGACAGAAGGTGGGGGAGGGAGAGAGACAGAGACAGAGACAGAGAGAGATAGAGACAACGTGGGGGAGGGAGAGAGACAGAGAGAGAGAGAGAGAAGGTGGGGGAGGGAGAGAGACAGAGAGAGATAGAGAGAGAAGGTGGGGGAGGGAGAGAGACAGAGAGAGATAGAGATAGAGAAGGTGGGGGAGGGAGAGAGACAGAGAGAGAGAGAGAGATAGAGAAGGTGGGGGAGGGAGAGAGACAGAGAGAGAGAGAGAGAGAGATAGAGAAGGTGGGGGAGGGAGAGAGACAGAGAGACAGAGACAGAGAGAGAAGGTGGGGGAGGGAGAGAGACAGAGAGACAGAGACAGAGAGAGAGAGAAGGTGGGGGAGGGAGAGAGACAGAGAGACAGAGACAGAGAGAGAAGGTAGGGGAGGGAGAGAGACAGAGAGAGATAGAGAGAGAAGGTGGGGGAGGGAGAGAGACAGAGAGAGAGAGAGAGAGATAGAGAAGGTGGGGGAGGGAGAGAGACAGAGAGACAGAGACAGAGAGAGAGAAGGTGGGGGAGGGAGGGAGAGAGACAGAGAGAGAGAGAGAGAGAGAGAGAAGGTGGGTGAGGGAGAGAGAGAGACAGACAGAGAGAGAGAGAGAAGGTGGGGCAGGGAGAGAGACAGACAGAGAGAGAGAGAGAGAAGGTGGGGGAGGGAGAGAGACAGAGAGAGATAGAGAGAGAAGGTGGGGGAGGGAGAGAGACAGAGAGAGAGAGAGAGAGATAGAGAAGGTGGGGGAGGGAGAGAGACAGAGAGACAGAGACAGAGAGAGAAGGTAGGGGAGGGAGAGAGACAGAGAGAGACAGAGACAGAGAGAGACAGAGCGAGATAAGGTAGGGGAGAGAGAGAGACAGAGACAGAGAGAGAGAAGGTGGGGGAGGGAGGGAGAGAGACAGAGAGAGAGAGAGAGAGAGAGAGAGAGAAGGTGGGTGAGGGAGAGAGACAGACAGAGAGAGAGAGAGAAGGTGGGGCAGGGAGAGAGACAGACAGAGAGAGAGAGAGAGAAGGTGGGGGAGGGAGAGAGACAGAGACAGAGACAGAGAGAGATAAGGTAGGGGAGAGAGAGGTCTAACACCAGACAGACAGAGTGAACTCCCCCTACTCCCTGTACCATCTGGCTCCCCTCCTGGTCCTTAGCCCACCAAGGAAGACTGTTCCCATCTTCCCAGCTCTCACACACACTAGTGGGGGATGGACAGAAGGCCAGCTGCATGGTATTGTAACATACACATCCCACTCACCTAACCTAACTTTGGAGAGAGTCTCGACCCCCCGCATTCCCTCTGCCAGAACACACAGTATGGCACATGTGGTGTGTGTGGAGAGAACTCTAACCCCCACAATCCCAGTGGGGCTTTACATAATGTGTGTGTGAGTGTGTTTCCATCTGCAAATAGGTGAAAGTGACAGCAGGCTCTTCCCTTGTTCACGAAATATGGAGCTTACTGTGCTGTCTTCGCTGCTCTCACACACACAGAGTCCTCTCTAGTTGTGTCCTCAGATGAACCATCTTTCTCTCACAACTCTCTCTCTCTCTGTCACTGGGTTCTCTCTAGCTGTGTCCTCAGGAAAGCATCTCTCTCTCTGTCACTGGGTTCTCTCTAGCTATGTCCTCAGGAAAGCATCTCTCTCTCTCTGTCACTGGGTTCTCTCTAGCTGTGTCCTCAGGAAAGCATCTCTCTCTCTGTCACTGGGTTCTCTCTAGCTATGTCCTCAGGAAAGCATCTCTCTCTCTCTGTCACTGGGTTCTCTCTAGCTATGTCCTCAGATGAACCCTCTTTCTCTCACAGCTGTTCCATGTCACCTTTAGAGGTAAAATATGCTTTTGACTCTTACCGATTTCTCACTGGCCGTATCTTCAAACATTCTCTCCGTTGGTTTGATCACTGGTTCCCCTCCAGCAACAAACACCTGCAAACACACACACACACACACACACACACACACACACACACACACACACACACACACACACACACACACACACACACACACACACACACACACACACACACACACACACACACACACACACACACACCATAACATTAGATAGATTAACAGCAGACAACAAAGACATACGTTAACTAAAGTAGAAATAAACAGGTCAAAGTGACTATTTCCAAAACGACACATGTTGTTTTCTTCATTATTTGTGGTATCCAGGAAATAAGGGTTAGGGGTTAAAGGTCAGGAGTCAGGGTTAAAATTCAAAAGGTGACTAACCTGGTTGATGCTGGGTCGACCTTTAACCTTCTTCTTAGATGTGGTGTCCAGCCCCCAGAGGGAAGAGAAGCGACTCCGACGTTTACTAGAGGGGCGGGGCATAGCCTGGGACCGCTTCCTCACCGCGCTCTCTGTACGTACCGCCACCTGAGGGTCAGATCAATATATTGATTGATTAGTTGATTAGAAGAGTGACTGTCTGTTTATTGTTTCTGATTGATTGATTGATTGATTGATTGATTGATTGATATGTGTTACATCATATTCTCAACAATCTATTCAGATCAATAGATTCTAGACTGATTGGCTGAGTAGGCATGGCGCCTTAAAGGCAGCATAGCGTAATCGCTCCTGTAAATATTATAATATTAGTCATAATAATATATATATATAATATTCTAATAAACAATTATAATATAGAATTATAATATATATATAATATTATAATATAGAATTATAATACATATATATAATATTATAATATACATTTCTAATATATAATATTATAATATACAATTATAATATATATATATATACAATTATAATATATATAATTTTACAATATACAATTAGAATGTTATATTAGTCATATTCAGTTGTTTTGCTAGAATTTTTTTTACAAGTTTTGTTTAAATTAACAATGAATATAATTACAATAGAGTATCTCTAAATGTCTTAAACCACCATGGTGTTTCAAAACTATCAAGTCGGTTGGTTTGACTAGCTAGCTAGCTAACATTAGCTAGTTGGTTTGACTAGCTAGCTAGCTAACATTAGCTAGTTGGTTTGGCTAGCTAGCTAGCTAACATTAGCTAGTTGGTTTGGCTAGGTAGCTAGCTAACATTAGCTAGTTGGTTTGGCTAGCTAGCTAGCTAACATTAGCTAGTTGGTTTGGCTAGCTAGCTAGCTAACATTAGCTAGTTGGTTTGACTAGCTAGCTAGCTAACATTAGCTAGTTGGTTTGGCTAGCTAGCTAGCTAACATTAGCTAGTTGGTTTGGCTAGCTAGCTAGCTAACATTAGCTAGTTTGTTTGACTAGCTAGCTAGCTAACATTAGCTAGTTGGTTTGACTAGCTAGCTAGCTAACATTATCTAGTTGGTTTGACTAGCTTGCTAGCTAACATTAGCTAGTTGGCTGACTAGCTAGCTGTTTTGATTTGAATGCTGAAGGTTGAGGAGAATCCTGAAGAAAGAGTGACAGCAGAAATGGCAGGGTGTCATGAGAAGGCAAAGGCACATTGTTGGGAAGACAAACGTGTAGTGAGCTTTCCGGAGCACAGAGACTGTCCAGGGAATCACCCAGGCGGGTGCTGCGTGTTTGGTCGAGGAGTAGTTTGTTAGCTACCTGTGGTGGCTCTGCTCCGAGGTGCACTCACTACCTGTTTATCCGTTCTGGACCATGGATTTCAAGACCGGACCTCGTAACACACTGAAACGTGTGTTACGCTCCTGAGGCTTCACCTGCCGTGACCGTGATGCTCCCTTTCTCCATCCTCACAAAGACATTTATCATGTCGTTTTTTTTTGCCTATTTGTTGAATTATTTAGGTTTAAACTTAATTATTTAGGTACAAACTGCATTTCAGCTTTTAGCAGCCAATGTTGTACATCAAGTCAAATAAATCAATCCAAATTAGTTGATTGTAAGACTCACTAGTGTCTAAGGTCTAATTGATGGCTCACTTAATAACCTTTTACTGCAGTGGGCTAAAACAGGGTCACACAGAGTGATTCTGGGTAATCCGGGTCACACAGAGTGATTCTGGGTAATCCGGGTCACACAGAGTGATTCTGGGTAATCCGGGTCACACAGAGTGATTCTGGGTAGTCTACACAACAAATCTACTTTGAAACCAAAGTATCCACCTCACGCACCTGGTTACGGGCTGAAACAACAAGGAGACACACCTGAAACCATATCAGTGTTTTCATCTCAACTATTACACTTTATATACATCACAGAGGACGGGATTGGCTGAAACGTGTGTCACCTCACCTTCTCAGAGAACCCTATTGCGGTCTAACTAAATGTTATTGGGTCAACGAAAATTTGAGACGTTATCAGGTCTATGATAACTGATCAGCATTTGGGTCAGTGGTTGTGTTACAGTAACTCAAGTGATAGATGTAATCCACTCTCTGTGTGTGTGTTTGTGTGTGTGTGTGTGTGTGTGTGTGTGTGTGTGTGTGTGTGTGTGTGTGTGTGTGTGTGTGTAAAGGGGATATCTAGTCAACCAGCATGTGTCTTCCCGCATTTAATCCAATCCTTCTGAATCAGAGAGGAGCGGGGGGGGGGGGCCTGACTTAATCAACATCCATGTTATTGGTCACACTCCGAATCAGTCTTTTTGTGGTGGGAAAACACACACACACTCCGAATGAGTCTCTTTGTGGTGGGGAAACACACACACACACACTCCGAATCAGTCTCTTTGTGGTGGGAAAACACACACACACACACACACACCACACACACACACACACACACACACACACACACACACACACACACACACACACACACACACACACACACACACACACACACGTACAAATGGACAAACACACATGCACACGTTGAAACACATCCTGGCATTTCTGGGTTAATTCATATTAGAGAAGAGAGATGCATTGAACTGGACACTTCTAGTGTGTGTGTGTGTGTGTGTGTGTGTGTGTGTGTGTGTGTGTGTGTGTGTGTGTGTGTGTGTGTGTGTGTGCCAAATACTTGTCATATAATAATTGAGTCATAATACACTCATACAGAAAACACAAACAAAGGTCTCCTCCTGGTAACTGTAACTGGTCTAGTAGGGTTTTTCTTTAAGGCTTTTAATCCTCAGGACAGAGAACAGGAGGAGAACAGGAGGAGAACAGGAGGAGAAGAGAGATGAACAGAGGAGAAGAGAGATGAACAGAGGAGAAGAGAGATGAACAGAGGAGAAGAGAGGAGAAGAGAGGAGAAGAGAGGAGAGAAGAGAAGAGAGGAGAGGAGAAGAGAGATGAACAGAGGAGAAGAGAGATGAACAGAGGAGAAGAGAGGAGAAGAGAGGAGAAGAGAGGAGAAGAGAGAAGAGAGGAGAGGAGAAGAGAGATGAACAGAGGAGAAGAGAGATGAACAGAGGAGAAGAGAGATGAACAGAGGAGAAGAGAGGAGAAGAGAGGAGAAGAGAGGAGAAGAGAGGAGAAGAGAGATGAACAGAGTATGAGAGAGAAGACAGAACCGACACAAAGACAGGGTGTGTGTGCAACAAACAGGGAGGTAGAAATTGAGGGAAAGAGAGAGAGAGAGAGAGAGACAAACACAAACAGACCCCACAGAGTATGAGTAAACAAAAAGATAATTACTTGACACATTGGGAAAAATTAACAAAAAAACTGAGCAAACTAGAACGCTATTTGGCCCTTAACGCTATGTGGCAGAATACCTGACAACTGTGACTGGCCCAAACTTAAGGAAAGCTACAGTATGTACAGACTCAGTGAGCCTTGCTATTGAGAAAGAAGACAGGCTATGTGCAACACTGCACACAAAATGAGGTGGAAACTGAGCTGCACTTCCTAACCTCCTGCCCAATGTATGACCATATTAGAGACACATATTTCCCTCAGATTAGACAGACCCAATTTGAAAACAAATTAAACATTGATAAACTCCCATATCTACTGGGTGAAATACCACAGTGTGCCATCACAGCAGCAAGATTTGTGACATGTTGCCACAGTGAAGAACAAACACCTTTGTAAATACAACCAATATTTATGTTTATTTATTTTCCCTTTTGTACTTTAACCGTTTGTACATCGTTACAACACCGTATATATCTATAATATGACATTTGTAATATCTTTATTCTTTTGGAACTTCTGTGAGTGCAATGTTTACTGTTCATTTTTTTTTGTTTATTTCACTTTTGTTTAGGGTTCACTTGCTTTGTTTCCCATGCCAATAAAGCCCCTTGAATTGAATTGAATTGAATTGAGAGAGAGAGAGAGAGAGAGAGAGAGAGAGAGAGAGAGAGAGAGAGAGAGAGAGAGAGAGAGAGAGAGAGAGAGAGAGAGAGAGAGAGAGAGAGAGAGAGAGAGAGAGAGAGTGAGGAGGAGACACAGAGAGGAGACACAGAGAGAGGAGAGGGAGTGAGAGAGAGAGAGACAGTTAAGCCTGTATGTGGGAATAGAGGATAAGGGGGCGTGAGCCTGGTATTGAAACTCCAATCACAGCCTGTTAAAGAACAGATTAAAAACCCCTATCTCTCTCTCTATAGGTATTTCCCTGTTACAGGTTTGCCTCTCTCCACTTCCTTATATGGCTCCAGGTGAACAGCCACACAGGTAACAGAGTTTGTTATTAACATTCCACTCATGATGTCACTCCAACTTTGAACATTCTGTTGGAGCTCCGAGGAGCAACACCATGACCTGTGTCCCAAAATGGTACCTTGTTCCCTACGCATCGCATCGCGCTACTTTTGGCACAATGGGCCCTCGCCAAAAGTGCAATGGGGAATAGGGTGGCATTTGGGACACTGACCAGGTGCTAAGCAGGCCCTGCTGGAGAGAGGTGCAGAGTGGCTAGCTATCAGCCAGAGGGGGGAAATCACGAAAGAGGGATGTGTACACCTGAACGCATTGACTGACTTCCTGCAAAACACGCGTCTTCTCTGGGATAATAACGTGTGATTGATTGATGCCCTTGTGATTGATGGGGGGGGGAGGACATTGTGGTTTGGTGGGTTGGTACTCTTCACTGTCAGTGTGTGTGTGTGTGTATATGTAAGTTTGAGTGTGTGTGTGTGTGTGTGTGTGTGTGTGTGTGTGTGTGTGTGTGTGTGTGTGTGTGTGTGTGTGTGTGTGTGTGTGTGTGTGTGTGTGTGTGTGTGTGTGTGTGTATATGTACGTTTGTGTGTGTGTGTGTGTGTGTATATGTAAGTTTGAGTGTGTGTATGTGTATGTATGTGTGTGTACATCAGTCTCACTGTGTGTGCGCTTCTGCACATGCGATTCTTGTCCCCACTCACCAGCGCGTGAAAGGAAGACACCGAGAAGATTCCCAGGCGTCCCATGGCCTGTTTGGTGGCTCTGGAGGCCACGGCTAGCAGACGTTTAGGGTTGGGCAGCTCCCCTCCCTGCAGACTGGACAGGTAACAACGACACCTGAACATGTCCAAGTGGAACTGTTCTAGATTCTGCTCCCACAGGAAGATCTGACAGAGGGGGGGAGAGAGAGAGAGAGACAGAGAGGGAGAGAGAGAGAGACAGAGAGAGAGAGAGAGAGGCAGAGAGAGAGAGAGACAGAGAGAGAGAGAGAGAGAGAGAGAGAGTGAGAGGAAGAGAGAGAGAGAGAGAGAGAGAGAGAGAGAGGAAGAGAGAGACAGACAGACAGGGAGGTTGATTAGTATTGTTGTGTTACGTTACAGGTGGAGTTACTGTATCTAAGGACAGTAAATAAAAAAATTAAAACTCCTTTATTGACTTCAGTTACACCCAGTTGCGTACAAAAACACACTCTTCATCCTGTGCCTGATTTCCCACATCGCCAGACAGGCTCATACTAAACTAAACTACAGGTAAACACTCATCAGCTGATTAAAAGGGATTGAGAGGCAACATGACACTTGCCACAGGGATCAAAGGTAATGACAGGGTTTTAACACCGAATCGGTCTGTTTGTGGTGGGGAAACACACACACACACACACACACACACACACACACACACACACACAACACACACACACACACACACACACTCCGAATCAGTCTTTTTGTGGTGGGAAAACACACACACACTCCGAATGAGTCTCTTTG